>NC_091292.1:38188548-38545934 GCF_038502225.1 Cherax quadricarinatus
TTTCAACATATCATAGCAAACTGGCATAGTGCCTGATAAGTGGAAAATGGCAAATGTAATACATATTTACAAGGCAGGTGACAGGTCCTTAGCTTCGAACCATAGACCAATAAGCCTTACCTGTATAGTGGGAAAATTTATGGAATCAATAATTGCCGAAGCAATTCGTAGCCATCTTGATAGGCATAAACTGATTAATGAATCTCAACATGGTTTTACAAAGGGGCGTTCCTGTCTTACAAATTTACTAACTTTTTTCACTAAGGTGTTTGAGGAGGTAGATCATGGTAATTAATATGATATTGTGTATATTGACTTCAGTAACGCTTTCGATAGAGTTCCACATCAGAGGCTATTGAGGAAACTTAAGGCACATGGAATAGGAGGAGAAATTTTTTCCTGGGTAGAGGCATGGCTGACAAATAGGCAGCAGTGAGTTTGCATAAACAAGGAGAAATCAGAATAGGGGCACGTCACAAGCGGAGTTCCACAGGGGTCAGTGTTGGGCCGGTTGTTGTTCACAATGTACATAAATGACATAGATGAGGGAATAAATAGTGACATAAGCAAATTTGCTGATGACACCAAAATAGGCTGGCCATTCATTCTAATGAGGACAATAGAGCACTCGAGAATGATTTGAACAGACTGATGCAATGGTCGGAGAAGTGGCAGATGCAGTTTAATATAGACAAATGCAAAGTTCTAAATGTTGGAAAGGAAGATAACCATGCCACATATAAACTAAATAATGTTGATCTTAACACTACTGATTGTGAAAAGGATTTAGGAGTTCTGGTTAGCAGTAATCTAAAACCAAGACAACAGTGCATTAGTGTTCACAATAAAGCTAACAGAATCCTTGGCTTCGTATCTAGAAGTATAAATAATAGAAGTCCTCAGGTTGTTCTTCAACTCTATATATCCTTGGTTAGATCTCATTTAGATTATGCTGCACAGTTCTGGTCACCATATTACAGAATGGATATAAATGCACTGGATAACGTACAGAGGAGGATGTCAAAGATGATCCCACGTATCAGAAATCTACCCTATGAGGATTGACTGAAGGCACTGAATCTGCAATCTCTCGAAAGGTGTAGGATTAGGGGGGATATGATCAAGGTGTATAAATGGAAAAACAGTAATAAATAAAGGGGATGTGAATAGCATGCTGAAAATTTCCAGCCATGATAGGACCCGCAGCAATGCTTTCAAGTTGGAAAAATTGAGATTCAGGATGGATATATGAAAGCACTGGTTTGGTAATAGAGTTATGGATGAGTGGAACAAACTCCCCAGTACAGTTATAGAGGCTAAAACATGTAGTTTTAAAAATAGGTTAGATAAATACATGAATGGGTGTCGGTGGGTGTGAGTTGGACCTGACCAACTTGTGCTACTAGGTCTGATGCCTTGCTCCTTCCTTAAGTGGAAGTGACCTGACTAGGTGGGTCATTGGGCTAATCCGAGGGGGGGGATGGACCTGCTTTGCATGGGTCAGTAGGCCGCTGAAGTGTTCCTTCTTTCTTGTCTTCTTATACGAAGACCTACTTAGACTAGTGGATGGTTCCACTATGACCCCACCTTCAGTATATAAGCTCTTCTATGGCCTTATTCTGTACTTTCTACAAGATTGGTGGACTGAACACATAAAGATACCCAAATGTTGCACGTGTCTAATTTATCAACTTGTCGGTTCTCTGAACCATTCATCTACATTCCTGTCTGACACAGCAACATCTTGGGATCTTAATACAGGGAATTCTTCACTTGCCTAACCCTTGGGCATGACCTACTTCCACAATGGACAAATGTGATACCATCTACGACTGCTGCACCTCTCCTGCCTACGGTATATAAGCTACTTTGCACATATGCTGTATTCTTTTCAAGATTGATGGACTGACCACATCAACTCAAGGCTGAGGGACTGATTACCTCAAACTACTCCTGTTCTTCCCCGTTCTCCTTTGTATGGACTGATGAAGCCAATGTGTGGTGAAATGTTTCCTCAGTAAAGATTCCCAAGTGTTGCACATGTGTTTAATGTATCAACTTGTTGGCTCTCTGAACCATTTATTTATTTATTTATTTATTTATTTATTATAAATTTGAGCACACATACAGAGGTACAAAAAAATACAGATAAGAGCAGCATGCCAAAGCCACTTATACTATGCATAGCATTACGGGCTGGCTTAAAATTAACTTAAGATTAACTAAGCAATGATGAAGTCAGTGATAAAACATTAATGTAAACAGATTACTATAAAGCACAAGTGAGTATTACAAAGACAGGTCATATGGTTGCATTCAGTCATATGAAGGATTCTGTTAGGTAGTGTATTTAAAAAATAATAAAGTTAGATTCGGTTTTAGGTTTAACATTTATGTGATATAATTGTGAGAAACATTTAAGATATACAATTTATAAGGTTCAGTTATTCAGTATTTATTTGGTTTTGGGTGAGTAAGTGATCTTTGAGTAGAGACTTGAATTTATAAACAGGTAGTGTTTCTTTTATATTTACAGGTAATGAATTCCAGATTTTAGGGCCTTTTATGTGCATTGAGTTTTTGCATAGTGTGAGATGAACACGAGGAACATCAAAGAGTGATCTGTGCCTTGTGTTATGGTCATGTGTTCTGTTGAGGTTGGCAAGGAGATGTTTGAGGGGAGGGTTAATATCAGAGTTAAGTGTTCTATGTATGTAATAGGTGCAGTAACCATTCATCTACATTTCATAATTCTATTTACTCATGTGCAAGTCCCACTCAAATCCAACCCCTCTCACTCATGTATTTATCCAACCTAAATTTGAAACTACCCAAGATTTTAGCTTCGATAACCCTACTAGGCAGGCTGTTCCACTCATCAACTACTCTATTTTCAAACCAGTACTTTCCTATATCTTTTCTAAATATAAACTTATCTAATTTGAATCTATTATTGCAGGTTCTCTCTTGAAGGGATGTCCTCAAAACAGTATTTATATCTCCTTTGTTAATCCCCATCTTCCACTTATACACATCGATCATGTTTCCCCTCATTCTTCGTTTTAGAAGTGAATGTAATTTAAGGGTTTTCAATCTTTCTTCGTATGGAAGATTTCTAATAGTCATTCTACGCTGAATGTTTTCTAACGAATTTATATAAATTCTGTCATATGGAGACCAGAATTGGGCTGCATAATCTAGGTGAGGCCTTACTAATGATGTATTAAGCTGTAATATAACCACTGGACTTCTGTTGTTTACATTTCTTGATATAAATTCTAGTAATCTGTTTGCCTTTTTATGCACATTTAGGCATTGCTGTCTTGGTTTAAGGTTGCTGCTTTCCATAAGCCTCAGTCCTTTTCGCAATCTGTATGGCTAAGTTCCACATTATTTAACTTATGAGTGCTAGGGTTATGGACACTTCCGAGCTTCAGAACCTTGCATTTATCTACACTGAACTGCATCTGCCACTTTCCTGACCAGGAATTGAGTTTGTCTAAATCCTCCTGAAGTTCCGTGACATCTACGTTGGAATGGTAGGTAAGACACATAGGCAACATTTAGGCAACTTTATTCCAAAACGTTTCGCCTACACAGTAGGCTTCTTCATTCGAGTACAGAAAGTAGGCAGGAGCAGTAGAGATGTTAAGACGATGTAATCAGTCCATCACTCTTGTAGTCATAGATTTGAGGTTGTCAGTCCCTCAGCCTGGAGAAAAGTTCTGTTCGATAGTCTGGAACTATATGAAGACTTAAATACTGTTGGAAGGAGAGATGCAGAGTAATAGTAGTGAGAATGTAGCCACTGAAAGGTCACATCCCTCTCAGATCAAACAGTTCTCACTTGAAAAAGCTGTCCAAGGTGTTTTCTTTTCTGTACTAAGATGCCATTGTGTTGCAGTGTTTGACAGAGTGAATATCAAAATGGTATACAATGCTGACAGATTAGTAGGTAAGACACATAGGCAACAGTTAGGCAACTTTATTCCGAAACTTTTTGCCTACACAGTAGGCTTCTTTGTCGTGGGGGTTCGGAAGGAGATATGATGGTTGAAGACAAACACACTTGTTGGATGGCAATGCTATATATTGTCAGACTGTGGTAAGAGAAGGGCCCAGCCTGCCTTCTTGCCTGCTGTATATCTAAGCGTGGAGTGAGGGCGAGGTAGCGGGTCCCACTCCCTCATGCACATCCCATGACATCATACAGTCACTAGGCTTAGTAAGGATCTTCTATATAAACACATGGAAGGGGATCAGCAACTATGCTGACAGCTCAGTCATGTTACGTATGTCGTCTCGACATACACTACTATATTATAGGCTGAACAGGCAGGTGGTTCTAGGCTGATTCTATACAATAACAAATTCATATGTAACTTAGAACTAATGGATGGTATCATAATGGATGTTAACATCATGAGTTTTAGCGTAATGGGTTTTAACGTAATGCATTACAAATTATAAGAACAAATCATGGTATACAGTGGACCCCACATAGCGATATTAATCTGTGCAAGAGAGCTCATTGTTATGCGGAATTATCGCTATGCGAATGAATTTTGCCCATAAGAAATAATGGAAATCAAATTAATCCGTGCAAGACACCCAAAAGTATGAAAAAAAAAATTTTACCACATGAAATATACATTTTCCTACACACAAAGAGAAGGATACATGCACAATAGTAGAGTAGTACATGCACAATATATATTGTGCATGTACTACTCTACTAAATGAAGAATAAATGACACTTACCTTTATTGAAGATGCAGCAATGACTGATGAGACACTGTGTCCTGGGAGTGCCTTTTCCTCCTGAGTACTGTAGGTCCTGTTTGGCATTTTCTTCCAGAACAGGCCTTATCACACTGTGTATGCCACTACGATTCTTAAATCTCTCAAAACAACCTTTGCTGGCTTTAAATTCACCAATATGAGCACTAGTTCCAGGCATTTTTCCCTGTTCACCTGGGTGTTAGTCGACTGGTGTGGGTATGCATCCTGGGAGACAAGATTAAGGACCCCATTGGAAATAAGTTAGACAGTCTTCGATGACACTGACTTTTTTGGGTTATCCTGGGTGGCTAACCCTCTGGGGTTAATTGTTTCTTGGTATTCTCAATAAGCCACACCAACAACGGTGCTACAGCAGCAGCAGCAGCAGCTGACAGTGCTACAGCAGCAGCAGACGATGCTACAGCAGCAGCAGACGATGCTACAGCAGCAGCAGCAGCTGACGGTGGTACAGCAGCAGCAGCAGCAGCTGACAGTGCTACAGCAGCAGCAGACGATGCTACAGCAGCAGCAGACGGTACTACAGCAGCAGCAGCAGCTGATGGTGGTACAGCAGCAGCAGCAGCAGCAGCAGCTGACAGTGCTACAGCAGCAGCAGACGATGCTACAGCAGCAGCAGACAATGCTACAGCAGCAGCAGACAGTACTACAGCAGCAGCAGCAGCTGACGGTGGTACAGCAGCAGCAGCAGCTGACAGTGCTACAGCAGCAGCAGACGATGCTACAGCAGCACCAGACGATGCTACAGCAGCAGCAGACGGTACTACAACAGCAGCAGCAGCAGCTGACGGTGGTACAACAGCAGCAGCAGCTGACAGTGCTACAGCAGCAGCAGACGATGCTACAGCAGCAGCAGATGGTACTACAGCAGCAGCAGCAGCTGACGGTGGTACAGCAGCAGCTGTACCACCAATAGTAGCGATGGTTGATTGGGGTTTATTATACAACCTGGCCAGCTCGGAGACACGCACTCCACTTTCATACTTATCAATGATCTTTTTCTTCATCTCTATAGTAATTCTCACCCTTATTGCTGTAGGGTTGGCACTAGAAGGTTTCTTGGGGCCCAGTCGTCAGTCGTCACGTGAGGTCACAGACCCTGAGCTGCTTGGGGATTAGCGTGGACGGTTACAAAGCATGGCTTGCTTCTACAGTGTTTTAAAAGCTGAGGTTGGAGAGTTGAAGGAGGAGGTCTTGCTTCTCCAGGAGGAGATTAGGAGGCTGAAGGTCCACCTCAATGGGCCTGGGAGAGAGTGTGAGGTGGTTGGAGATGTGGGGAATGAGGCTTCTAGCAGTGAGGTGCAGTCTGTCTCTCACTGTGAGGAGGCTGTAGGTGGGGTGGTAGCAACGGCTACCAGCAGTGAGGTGCAGCCCAGCACCTGCTACAAGTGGCGAGTTGTTCACAGTAATGGGAGGCGCATCAGAGTAAGGAAAGTTAAGAGTGCAGATCTGAAGGTAGGAAATCGCTTCTCTGTTCTCCAGGATGAATGTACTTCAGTGGCCAGTGAAGGTAAGGGTACTACTGCCCCTGCTAATGAAGGTAAGCGCATTCTTGTGGTTGGTGACTCTCAGGTAAGATATGTTGATCGTGCTTTTTGTAATAGGAATAAGAAGATGAGAGATAGAGTGTGCTTCCCTGGAGCTGGTGTTGGGGACATTGTCAACAGACTGGATAATATCATGTCAGGTAATGGGAACAAGCCCATTATCTGTCTCAGTGCTGGTGGAAATGATATTGGGAAGGGTAGGAGAGAAGAGCTGCTAGATAAGTACAGGTCAGCTATAGATTTCATTAAGTCTAAGGGAGGGATCCCAATCATATGTAGCATCTTGCCTAGAAGGGGAGTAGGAAATGAATGGTTGTCTAGGGCAATTGGTGTAAATTGCTGGCTAGACAGATACTGCAAGGAACTTGCAATCCCATTCATTGACAACTGGAACAACTTTTATGGCAAACATGATATGTATGCAAGGGATGGGGTTCATCTCTCTGGGGCAGGGGTGGTAGCACTTGCAGACTCGATTGAGAAGGCCATTGGTGAAATGCCTATGATTTTAAACTGATGGAAGATAGAGGTATGGGTGTGTGTGGGAAACAAGCAGGTTGCAACACTAGGGTTGGAAACAGTAAATGTATAAAAGGCATTCAGCATGAAGTTATAAATAAAGACAATAGAACAGGTCAGCAAACAAAGGGGGACAGCAGAGGGCAGCAAGGGACTAGCTCCCTTAAGGTTTACTATACTAATAGCAGGAGTGTTAGAAATAAGATAGATGAGCTAAGATTAATTGCAAGTGCAGGAAACATAGATATTATTGCTATAACAGAGACCTGGCTCAATCTGAAAGATAGAGAGATGCCCTCTGAATGTCACATACAAGGCTATAAATTATTCCACACTGACAGGGTCAACAGGAAAGGTGGTGGAGTAGCGATGTATGTCAGAGACAATTTAAATTGTTGTGTTAGACAAGATATTAAATTAGAAGCGTCAGCCACTGAATCTGTTTGGTTACAGCTTCTCGAGGGCCGAGAAAAACTAATTTTGGGTGTGATTTACAGGGCCCCAAATCTTGATAGGGAGTGCAGTAAACTTCTATGGGACGAAATTCGTAAGGCATCTACATACGAAAATGTTGTGCTAATGGGAGATTTCAACTATAGACAGATTGACTGGAGCAATTTGACAGGAAATTTAGAGTCAGGTGACTTTCTTGATACGATCCAGGATTGTTTTTTAAAACAGTTTGTGACAGAGCTAACTAGGGGAAATAACCTCCTTGACTTGGTTCTTGCCAGTAGGGAAACACTAATTAATAATCTTGAGGTTAATGATGAGCTTGGGGAGAGTGATCACAAATCACTCAGTTTTAACATATCATGGAATTCCCCTAATAATGGCAATCAAGTCTCCGTCCCTGACTTTCGCTTGGCTGATTTCATAGGACTGAAAAATTACTTAGGTGGGCTGAACTGGAATGACCTGACTAGGGGTCAGGTAGGTGGTGATGGTTGCCGATATGATGCTTTCCAGGGCATAGTTCTAGCTGCTCAGTCAAATTATGTTCCAAATAGGGAAATCAGATCAAACAAAAATGATCCTAAATGGATGAACAATAGATTAAAATATCTGATTGGTCAAAAGAGAGGCATATATAGGCAAATCAAAAGAGGAGAGGGGCAATTAAGAAATCGATATATTCAGTTAAAGAGAGAAATAAAAAAGGGAATTAGAAAAGCAAATAGAGATTATGAGGTTAAAGTTGCAAGAGAATCGAAGACTAACCCAAAAGGATTCTTTCAGGTATACAGAAGTAAGATCAGGGACAAGATAGGCCCACTCAAAAGTTCCTCGGGTCAGCTCACTGACAGTGATAAGGAAATGTGTAGAATTTTTAACACATACTTCCTCTCAGTTTTTACACAGGAGGATACCAGCGATATTCCAGTAATGATAAATTATGTAGAACAGGACGATAATAAACTGTGCACTATTAGGGTCACAAGTGACATGGTCCTTAGGCAAATAGATAAATTAAAACCTAACAAATCCCCAGGCCCTGATGAACTGTATGCAAGGGTTCTAAAGGAATGTAAAGAGGAGCTTAGCACACCTTTGGCTAATCTTTTCAACATATCACTACAAACTGGCATGGTGCCAGATAAGTGGAAAATGGCAAATGTGATACCTATTTTCAAAACAGGTGACAGGTCCTTAGCTTCGAACTATAGACCAATAAGCCTAACCTCCATAGTGGGAAAATTTATGGAATCAATAATTGCCGAGGCAGTTCGTAGCCACCTTGAAAAGCATAAATTAATCAACGAATCTCAGCATGGTTTTACAAAGGGGCGTTCCTGCCTTACGAATTTATTAACTTTTTTCACTAAGGTATTTGAGGAGGTAGATCATGGTAATGAATATGATATTGTGTATATGGACTTCAGTAAGGCTTTTGACAGGGTCCCACATCAGAGACTATTGAGGAAAATTAAAGCACATGGAATAGGAGGAGAAATTTTTTCCTGGATAGAGGCATGGTTGACAAATAGGCAGCAGAGAGTTTGCATAAATGGGGAGAAATCAGAGTGGGGAAGCGTCACGAGCGGTGTTCCACAGGGGTCAGTGTTGGGCCCCCTGCTGTTCACAATCTACATAAACGACATAGATGAGGGCATAAAGAGCGACATCGGCAAGTTTGCCGATGACACCAAAATAGGCCGTCGAATTCATTCTGACGAGGACATTCGAGCACTCCAGGAAGATTTGAATAGACTGATGCAGTGGTCGGAGAAGTGGCAGATGCAGTTTAATATAGACAAATGCAAAGTTCTAAATGTTGGACAGGACAATAACCATGCCACATATAAACTAAATAATGTAGATCTTAATATTACGGATTGCGAAAAAGATTTAGGAGTTCTGGTTAGCAGTAATCTGAAACCAAGACAACAGTGCATAAGTGTTCGCAATAAAGCTAATAGAATCCTTGGCTTCATATCAAGAAGCATAAATAATAGGAGTCCTCAGGTTGTTCTTCAACTCTATACATCCTTGGTTAGGCCTCATTTAGATTATGCTGCACAGTTTTGGTCACCGTATTACAGAATGGATATAAATTCTCTGGAAAATGTACAAAGGAGGATGACAAAGATGATCCCATGTATCAGAAACCTTCCCTATGAGGATAGACTAAGGGCCCTGAAACTGCACTCTCTAGAAAGACGTAGAATTAGGGGGGATATGATTGAGGTTTATAAGTGGAAGACAGGAATAAATAAAGGGGATGTAAATAGTGTGCTGAAAATATCTAGCCTAGACAGGACTCGCAGCAATGGTTTTAAGTTGGAAAAATTCAGATTCAGGAGGGATATAGGAAAGTACTGGTTTGGTAATAGAGTTGTGGATGAGTGGAACAAACTCCCAAGTACCGTTATAGAGGCCAGAACGTTGTGTAGCTTTAAAAATAGGTTGGATAAATACATGAGTAGATGTGGGTGGGTGTGAGTTGGACCTGATAGCTTGTGCTAACAGGTCGGTTGCCGTGTTCCTCCCTTAAGTCAATGTGACCTGACCTGACTAGGTTGGGTGCATTGGCTTAAGCCGGTAGGGACTTGGACCTGCCTCGCATGGGCCAGTAGGCCTTCTGCAGTGTTCCTTCGTTCTTATGTTCTTATGTTCTTATAAAATCACCAAAAACACTGTAATAATACGAAATGTTCCGATTGTATGCTTGGATGTTACCGCGGAGGCTGGCTGGTAAACAATGCCACCGGCGGAACATGTGAGGCTGGCTAAGGGCGCACATTAGACGCGTTTCGGATGAGCAGCGTTGAGCGGGTTTTTTAGCGGTATGCGAGGCAAAATCTTGGCGATAAAATGTAGCGGTATGCGGATTTAACATTATGCAAGGCCAACGGTATGCGGGGTCCACTGTAATATAGGATGGAATTGATTGATCGATTTGTATTCATGCTCTCTACGGGTTCTGAGGAAGAATAAATATATATACAAGGTGAAATTAACAGCAAAGCAAATCTGGTGCACACAGATCATTACTGTCAAATTCTCAGAATACGGAGGGAACGTGAACACAAAAAAAAAATTCTGAAAACTGATCAGTTAATAACAAAACACACAGTTGACAATTTCCTTCATCTCGGACATCTAATTATACAGACTGTGTACATTTAAACCCAATTCTGCGAGGGTGAGGTTTACATATGCAGAATGGTTATCATCTCTGTGAGGATCGAATTCCTCTGCAATGGCTAACACATGCCTTGACTGAGGGAGATCTGAATGAGTATCTACAAAAGATACTTGTGGGTTTCTCATTACTTGTCGAGTACGCAAGGAGTAACGACATTCAGGTTGATTATCTGACTGAGTATTTGAGGTAGAGGGTACAGAGTCAAGAGGGTTTTCAGGATCTGTCACATTAGTCTGGGTAGCAATATCATCAACATCGCATACTAACTTCATATGATCTAAATGCGATTCTTTGTACTTACCAGTACTAATTTCTCTAACCTTATACTTATTGCCAGTGATATGTTCTACAACTCGATAAGGGCCAACAAACTTTTGATCGAGCTTAGGCATTGCGGATGTTTTGTTGAAATTTGTCAGCATTACTCCCGAACCTACTTTAACTTTTGACGGCTTAGCACGGCTATTAGTTACTCTAGTAAATTCTGCTGTTGATTTATGAAGTGTTTCACCCACCAATTTGTCGTGGGGGTTCGGAAGGAGATATGATGGTTGAAGACAAACACACTTGTTGGATGGTAATGCTATATATTGTCAAACTGTGGTAAGAGAAGGGCCCAGCCTGCCTTCTTGCCTGCTGTATATCTAAGTGTGGAGTGAGGGCAAGGTAGCGGGTCCCACTCCCTCATGTGCATCCGGTGACATCATACAGTCACTAGGCTTAGTAAGGATCTTCTATATAAACACATGGAAGGGGATCAGCAACTATGCTGACATCTTTAGTTGAGTACAGAAAGTAGGCAGACTATGGAACAGAACTCTTCTCCAGGCTGAGGGACTGACAATGTCACATCTATGACTACAAGGGTGATGGGTTGATTACATTGTCTTCATATCTCTACTGCTCCTGCCTACTTTCTGTACTCGACTGAAGAAATCTACTGTGCAGGCAAAACGTTTCGGAATAAAGTTGCCTAGCTGTTGCCTGTGTCTTACCTACCAACCTGTCAGTATTGTATACCATTTTGATATTCATCTACATTGGAATCAATTATCCTACTTGTTCATGTCATCAGCAAATTTGCTCATATCACTAGTAATACCCTCATCAAGGTCATTCATATATATGTATTATAAACAACACTGGGCCTAAGACTGATCCCTTTGGAATGCCACTTGTTACAGATCCCCACTTGGATTTAACCCTATTTAAGGGTACACTCTGCTTCCTACTGGTGAGCCATGACTTGATCCATGACAGCACTTTTCCTGCAATGCCATGAGCTGCCACTTTCTTTAACAGTCTCTGGTGCAGTACTCTATCAAAAGCCTTATTAAAATCTAAATAAACAATATCGAATTCTTTATCATGATCAACAGCCTCAAAAGCTTTACTGAAAAAGGTTAATATATTAGTTAGGGAGGAACGGCCCCTTGCAAATCCATGCTAAGTATCATTAATCAAATTATGCTTATCCAGATGGCTTCTTATAATATGAGCTATAATTGACTCTAGTATACTAATTTGCCTACATTTGAGGTCAGGCTTATTGGGTAGTAATTTTATGGTAACGACTTGTCCCCTGCTTTAAAAATAGGAATTACATTAGCCATCTTCCACATACCAGACACTACACGTGTTTGGAGAGATAAATTAAAAATATTAGTTAATTGTTCACAGAGTTCCATTTTGTATTCCTTAATATTAAAAGTCTTGAGAAGAGAAGGCATATCAACCAAGTTTTCATGGTAAGGGAGAACCAACATATTTTTACTTGAATAAGGTTGATTGCCCCTTTTTGGGTTGTAAAAAGTATTTGTAGCAATTTTAAATGATTTATCAATTACATTTCCCGGGTATTTCAGATCAATGGCTATTTCATAAATTTTGGATATTTCTTCATCTATGAACTCTGGACTACAAATACGTAAAGCTCTCAAAAACAATGATGTGAGAAAACAGACATGGAATATACATGGAATTTTTTGAAACAAGATTGCTTAACGCAATCCTCCCTAATAGAGCAAAATGGTTCAAATATGTTGATGATATTTTATGTCTTATGCCCAAGAATGTAGATATACACCATTTCCTTGGAAAATTAAATAGCTTAGCCCATTCTATAAACTTTACTGTTGAGTTTGAGGAAAATAACTCATTGCCTTTTCTAGATGTTTTAATTATTAAGAGTAATAATGAATTCAAATTTAAAATTTACAGAAAACCTACAAATAACTGTTCCTATGTACACTATTATTCTTTCCATCAAGATAGAGTTAAAGTGTCTGTTTTCTCATCAATGTTTTTGAGAGCTTTACTTATTTGTAGTCCAGAGTTCATAGATGAAGAAATATCCAAAATTTATGAAATAGCCATTGATCTGAAATACCCGAGAAATGTAATTGATAAATCATTTAAAATTGCTAGAAATACTTTTTACAACCTAAAAAGGGACAACCAACCTCATTCAACTAAAAATATGTTGGTTCTCCCTTACCATGAAAACTTGGTTGATATGCCTTCTCTTCTTAAGACTTTTAATATTAAAGTTGTATTTAAAAATTTTGATACAGTAAAAAAACTTTTGATAAAGAATTCCCCCCAAAATGCTAACGGATATGTCTATAAGATTCCTTGTAAAATTTGCAATAAAGTTTATTACGGTCAAACTGGTAAAAATCTCGAACTTAGATTAAAACAACATAGATATTGCATTAGAACTGGACAAGATTCCAATGCTCTATTTATTCATGTGAGAGATTTTAACCATCCAATTGATTTTCAAAAAGTTGACAAAGTTGTATCAAGCAAGTCCATGGTCGACAGAAATATAATTGAATCTTGTTTTATAAAAAGCAGTTTTGAAAATAATATGAATATTTCCTTAGGTTTATATAAATTAGACTCATTTATAATTAATAAAATTTGTTTAGAGTTTAATAATACATTGGACAAATAATAAACCTTATTTCTTGGGTAGAATATTGTGTTAGTGGGATGTAGTGAGGACCTGTCTAGTTGGACCAGCGGACCTACTGCAGTGTTCCTCTTTTCTCATTAGTCTGGTATTGTTGTGCATCAGGTGTTTCTTTGTTGTGGGGGTTGACTGTGAGGTGTAGTCTAAGCCCTTTAATTGCCTTCCTTTGATGTATTACTTTCATAGTTCCTTGACAATATGAGTAGTCACGAAAGCGCTTGGAATTTCACTACTCTTTCACAGTGGTTGTTTTGCATGTATATATGTGTGTATGCGTGTGTGCTCACCTATTTGTGGTTGCAGGGGATGAGTCATAGCTCCTGGCCCTGCCTCTTCACTGATTGCTACTAGGTCCTCTCTCTTCCTACTCTATGAGTGTCATGCAATAAGTTCCTCATGATTGAGTAGTCCCCCCTTTTGTAGTTTGGTTTTTCCCATTATATTCCTGCTATTCTCTCCACTTGTAGCTCAACCGTGTAGTCAAAGCACAGAACCACAAGATCACTAGCTCCTAGGGGCCTTTCATACATGATATCCTCAATGTCCAAACTACTTAAGGTGAATACAAGGTCCAGTCTTGCTGGATCATCCTCACCTCTCTCTCTGGTAGTGTCTCTAACATGTTGATGTATGAGGTTTTCCAGTACCAAATCCATCATCTTGGCTCTCCATGTTTTGGGACCCCAATGGGGCTCCAGGTTTTCCCAGTCAATCTCCTTGTGATTGAAATCACCCATAACTAGTAACTTTGCTCCCCCCGTGTGAGCTCTTCTGGCCACCTCAGCTAGTGTGTCGACCATTGCTCTGTTGCTCTCATCGCATTCTTCTCTTGGCCTCCTGCAGTTCTATGGCAGGTTGTACATTACTGCAATTATCACCTTCTGGCCCTCAGACTGGATTGTTCCTACTAAGTAGTCCCTTTCGCCCATGCCACCCATTCCTTCCATCTTCTCAAAACCACCCCACTGGTTTTTAATGAGCAGTGCAACTCTTCCTCCCTCTCTCCTTCCTCTGTCTTTTCTGAGGATTTGATATCCAGGTGGAAAAATTGCATCTGTTATCCTGGAGAGTTTTGTTTCTGTGAGCACTATTATGTCTGGGGATGTCTCCTTGATTCTTTCATGCCACTCCTCACATTTATTTGTTATTCCATCTGCATTTGTATACCACACCTTCAACTTCTTTTCTAAGACTGTGGTCTTTAGGAATACATTGGGGTTGGGGAAGTGGGAGACCTGATATGGAACTATGGGGGTGGAGTTTGCAATGAGGTGGGTGGGGGCATTGGATATGGTATGTGTGTTTTGGGTTAGAATGTTTGGTTGCACTGGAGTTGTTCTTGTTGGGGGGATTCTGTCAGTTGTAAGGGAGGGTGTAATTGATCTTCCTCTTGAGTCTGGGTTCTCCTGTCCATTTCCATCTCCATCTTCTCCTCTCTTTCCTCCTTTCGCCTTTGTACCATCTCTCTCAGTTTCTGTCTTTCTTCTTGTGTTCTGTCATGGTCGAGATACACCTTCTGGTATGCCGGCATGTCCATTAGTCTTGCATTCTCCTGCAGGATCCTGTTCCGAGTCGATTCTGCCTTGAAAGTCACTTTCACTGGCCAGGTTCTTCTTCTTGCAAGCCCCCCTATTCTCTGAAAATTTGCCAGCTGGATCATGTCATCTTCTACTGTGCTTTTATGATGCTTTCGATTGCATTTTTTCCCCTTGTTTTCTTGTTTTGTAAATTTCCCCTTCAACTTCCTGGAGCCCATAAACAAAGACTGACCTCTCCCTTTTATTCTCCCACTGCATATCCCTATGTATCCACTGATTTGATTTAGTTTCTTCCAGTGCAGCTTTCCTTTCTTCAGTTTCACTGTCTATTGTACTTGGGCTCAGTGGCCTGTCATTTTCCCTTATCAACTTTCCCTGGGCTCTGCTGTGGTCTGTTAGGGCCTCTACATATGGCTTAGCTCTTTCATTTACTACAGTCCCCTCTGATACCTCTGACCTAGACAAGGATGTCAGCCACAGCACTGTGTCTTCCTTTGCAGATGACACCCAAATCTGCATGACAGTGTCTTCCATTGCAGACACTGCAAGGCTCCAGGCAGACATCAACCAAATCTTTCAGTGGGCTGCAGGAAACTATGAAGTTCAACGATGAGAAATTTAAATTACTTAGATATGGTAAACACGAGGAAATTAAATCTTCATAAGAGTACAAAACAAATTCTGGCCACAAAATAGAGCGAAACACCAACGTCAAAGACCTGGGAGTGATCATGTCAGAGGATCTCACCTTCAAGGACCATAACATTGTATCAATCGCATCTGCTAGAAAAATGAGAGGATGGATAATGAGAACCTTCAAAACTAGGGATGCCAAGCCCATGATGACACTCTTCAGGTCACTTGTTCTATCTAGGCTTGAATATTGCTGCACACTAACAGCACCTTTCAAGGCAGGTGAAATTGCTGACCTAGAGAATGTACAGAGAACCTTCACAGCGCGCATAACGGAGATAAAACGCCTCAATTACTGGTAGCGCTTGAGGTTCCTGAACCTGTATTCCCTGGAACGCAGGCGGGAGAGATACATGATTATATACACCTGGAAAATCCTAGAGGGACTAGTACCGAACTTGCACACGAAAATCACTCACTACGAAAGCAAAAGACTTGACAGACGATGCAACATCCCCCCAATGAAAAGCAGGGGTGTCACTAGCACGTTAAGAGACCATACAATAAGTGTCAGGGGCCCGAGACTGTTCAACTGCCTCCCAGCATACATAAGGGGGATTACCAACAGACCCCTGGCAGTCTTCAAGCTGGCATTGGACAAGCATCTGAAGTCGGTTCCTGACCAGCCGGGCTGTGGCTTGTACGTTGGTTTGCGTGCAGCCAGCAGTAACAGCCTGGTTGATCAGGCTCTGATCCACCAGGAGGCCTGGTCACAGACCGGGCCGTGGGAGCATTGACCCCCGGAACTCTCTCCAGGTAAACTCCAGATAGGGCTTCTACATGCAGCTTTCCTCCTTCGTTCCCTACAGTCCCCTTGTTTGTGACTGAGGTAGCAGTCTCTGATGTCATTCCCAAATTGTTCTTTAGTTCTTCAGGCTGCTTCAGATTTTTCAGTTCCTCTTCTAATCTTTGTATCCTAATCTTTGTATCCTGCTATGACTTGAATCTCCCACTTCTTGCTTTCCACATGTGTCCTCTCTTCCATTCTCATGCTAAGTTTTTCTAGTTTCCTTCCACATTCATGTTCCCTTTTCATGAGCTCTGCTGCCCAATCTTCCTTTGCAGTTTCATCCTCCTGTCCCTTGGTTTTCCTTCCTGCTCTCTGGCAACCCATTTTTTTTTTTGTTTTGGTTGCCTCAGAATGGAAAACTTATGTAATTATGTGTGTTAGTTTTGTGGTGTGTTTGTCCAAGTGTGGGGGGGGGAGGTAGAGGAGGAAGCTGTAGACAGTAGCTAAATGGGAAAGGGGTGGGGAGGGGGATTAAGGGGGGAATATGGGGAGTGAGGCAGAGGGAGAAGCAAAGGGGGAGAATGGGAGAGGGAGAGGGGGAAAGAGGGAGAGGTGGGGAAAAGGAGGGTGAGAGAGAGAGGGGGATAAGGGGATGGAGGGAGAGATTGGCAGGGGAGGGGGCAGGGGAGGGAGTGTATGTGTGAGTCTGTATATGTGGGAATGTGTGTGTGTGTGTAACTATATGTGGGTTTATTAAGTGTCTGAAAAGTAGGTGGAATTGTGCGTTGGAGTGTTACATATGTGGAGTCTGCAGTGTTCCCTTACCTGACCACACCCTCCTGTGACTTGACCCACACCTACCTACTATACTGCACCTTTATGCTTTTACTACCACCTAGGCTTATAGAAACCTGTCACTTTGTCACTTTCTAGGCTATTCCACTGCCTAACTACTCTATGACTGAAGAAATACTTCCTAACATCCCTTTGATTCATCTGAGTCTTCAACTTCCAATTGTGGCCTCTTGTTTCTGTCTCCCCTCTCTGGAGCATCTCGTCTTTGTCCACCTTGTCTATTCCGTGCAGTATTTTATATTGTTATCATGTCTCCGATGACCCTCCTGTCCTCCAGTGTCATCAGGCCGATGTCCCTCAACCTTTCTTCCTAGGACAATCCCCTTAGCTCTGGGACTAGTCTTATTGCAAACCTTTGCATTTTCTCTAATTTCTTGATGTTCTTGACCAGGTGGGGATTCCAAACTGGTGCTGCATACTCCAGTATGGGCCTGACCCAAATGGTGTACAGTCTTGAACGATTTCTTACTGAGGTATCTGAAAGCTATCCTTAGGTTTGCCAGACGCCCATATGCTGCAGCAGCTATCTGATTGATGTGTGCCTCATTAGATGTGCTCGGTGATATACTCACCCCCAGATCTTTTTCCTTGAGGGAGCTTTGCAGTCTTTGGCTACCTAGACTATACTCTGTCTGCAGTCTTCTTTGCCCTTCCCTGATCTTCATGACTTTACATTTGGCAGGGTTAAACTCAAGGAGCCAGTTGCTGGATCAGGCTTGTAGCCTGTCCAGGTCTCTTTGTAAGCCTGCCTGATCCTTGACCAGTTTGATTCTCCTTATTAACTTCACATCATCTGCAAACAAGGACACTTCTGAGTCTTTCCCTTCCATTATGTCATTCACATATACCAAAAACAGCACAAGTCCTAGGACTGACCCCTGTGGAACCCCGCTTGTCACAGGTGCCCACTCTGACACCTCGTCACATACCATGACTCGTTGCCTCCCTGTCAGGTATTCTCTGATCCATTGCAGTGCCTTTCCTGTTATGTATGCCTGATCCTAGCTTTTGCAATAACCTCATGTGAGGAACTGTGTTGAAGGCCTTCTTGCAGTCCAAGAAAATGCAGTCTATCCACCCCTCTCTCTCTTGTCTTACTTCTGTCACCTTGTCATAAAACTCCAGTAGGTTTGTGACACAGGATTTTCCTTCCCTGAAACCGTGCTAGTTGTCAATTATACACTTGTTTCTTTCCAGGTGCTCCACCACTCTCCTCCTGATGATCTTCTCCATGACTTTGCATACTATACACTTTAGTAACACAGGTCTGTAGTTTAATGCCTCATGTCTGTCTCCTTTTTTAAAAATTGGGACTACATTTGCCATCTTCCATACATCAGGGAGTTGCCCAGTTTCAATGGATGTGTTGAAGATCTTTGTTAGTGGCACACACAGCATCTCTGCTCCCTCTTTAAGGACCCAAGGAGAGATGTTGTCTGGTCCCACCACCTTTGAGGTGTCAAGTTCACATAGCTTCTTCACCTCCTCCTTGGTTATGTGTACCTCATCCAGCTCTTGTTGGTGTACCTTCCTGTTCTGATTTCCTGGAGTCCTACCGGTTTCCACTGTAAATACTTCTTTAAATCTTGTGTTGAGCTCCTCATATACCACTCGGTCATTTCTTGTGAACTCTCCATCACTCTTCCTCAGTCTGATTACCTGGTCCTTGATTATTGTTTTCCTCCTGATGTGGCTACACAACAGCTTTGGGTCAGATTTGATTTTCCATGCTATGTCATTTTCATATTGTCGCTGAGCCTCCCTTCTTATCTGCGCATATTCGTTTCTGGCTCTTTGGCTAATCTCTTTATTTTCCTGAGTGAGTTCTTTGTCTTCTGTACCTTTTCCATTCTCTAGTACACCTAGATTTTGCCTCCCTACACCTTTGGGTGAACCAAGGATTCATTCTGTTCTTTCCATTATTCCTGAGTAGTCCCCCCTCTTGTAGTTTGGTTTTTCCCATCCTATTCCTGCCACTCTATCCACTTGAAGCTCAGCTATGTAGTCAAAGCACAGAACCACATGATCACTAGCTCCTAGGGGCCTTTCATACATGATATCCTTGATGTCCGAAATACTCAAGGTGAATACAAGGTCCAGTCTTGCTGGATCATCCTCACCTCTCTTTCTGGTAGTGTCTCTAATATGTTGATGCATGAGGTTTGCCAGTGCTACATCTATCATCTTGGCTCTCCATGTTTCAGGACCCCCATGGGGCTCCAGGTTTTCCCAGTCAATCTCCTTGTAATTGAAATCACCCATAACTAGTAACTTTCCTCCCCCCATGTGAGCTCTTCTGGCCACCTTGGCTAGCGTGTCGACCATTGCTCTGTTGCTCTCATCATATTCTTCTTTTGGCCTCCTGCAGTTCTGTGGTGGGTTGTACATTACTGCAATTATCACCTTATGGCCCTCAGACTGGATTGTTCCTACTAAGTAGTCCCTTTCACCCATGCCATCCATTCCTTCCATTTTCTCAAAACCCCACTGGTTTTTAATGAGCAGTGAAACTCCTCCTCCCCCTCTCCTTCTGTCTTTCTTGAGGATTTGATATCCAGGTGGAAAGATTGCATCTATCATTCTGGCGAGTTTTGTTTCTGTGAGTGCTATTATGTCTGGGGATGTCTCCTTGATTCTTTCATGGCACTCCTCACACTTATTTGTTATTCCATCTGCATTTGTATACCACACCTTCAACTTCTTTTCTAAGACTCTGGTCTGGGGGGTACATTGGGACTGGGGAAGTGGGAGACCTGATAAGGAACTATGGGTGGTTGCTGTGGGGTTGGAGTTTGTAATTAGATGGGGGGGGCATTGGACATGACATGGGTGTTTTGGGTTAGAATGTTTGGTTGCACTGGCGTTGTCCTGGTTGAGGGGCTTCTGTAGGTAGTTGTGAGGGAGGCTGTATATTGTCTTCCTGAGTCTGGGATCTCATGTCCATCTCAATCTCCATCTTCTCCTCTCTTTCCTCCTTTCACCTTTGTACCATCTCTCTCTGTTTCTGCCTTTCTTCTTGTGTTCTGTCGTGGTCGAGATACACCTTCCGGTGTGTGGGCATGTCCCTTAGTCTTGCTTTGTCCTGCAGGATCCTGTTCCGAGTGGATTCTGCCTTGAAAGTCACTTTCACTGGCCAGGTACTTCTTGCAAATCCCCCTATTCTCCAAAAATTTTTCCAGCTGGGTCATGTCATCTTCTCTTATTGCTTTTATGATGCTTTGGATTGCATTTTTTCCCCTTGTTTTCTTGCTTCATATGTTTCCCCTTCAACATCCTGGAGCCCATACACAAAGACTGACCTCTACCTTTCATTCTCCCACTGCATATCCCTATGTATCCACTGATTCGATTTAATTTCCTCCATTACAGCTTCCCTTTCTTCAGTTTCACTATCTATTGTACTTGGGCGCAGTGGCCTGTCATTTTCCCTCCTCAGCTTTCCCTGGGCTCTGCTGTGGTTTGTTAGGGCATCCACATATAGCTTAGCTCATTCATTTACTACAGTCCCCTCTGACAGGGATTCAACATGCAGTTTTGCTCCTTTGTTCCCTACAGTCCCCTTGTTTGTAACTGAGGTAGCAGTCTCTGATGTCATTCCAAAATTGTTCTTTAGTTCTATAGGCTGTTTCAGATTTTTCAGTTCCTCTTTTAATCTTTGTATCCTACCCTCTGCTGCTATGACTTACTTCTCCCACTTCTTGCTTTCCATATCTATACTCTCTTCCATTCTCATGCTAAGTTCATCTAGTTTCTTTCCCCATTCATGTTCCCTTTTTATGTGTGTGTGTGTGTGTGTGTGTGTGTGTGTGTGTGTGTGTGTGTGTGTGTGTGTGTGTGTGTGTGTGTGTGTGTGTGTGTTTGTGTGTGTGTTTGTGTGTGTGTGTGTTTGTGTGTGTATGTGTGTGTATATGTGTGTATATGTGTGTATGTATGTGTATGTGTGTGCATGTGCATGTGCTTTTGTCAGTCTTTGAAAAGAAAAAAAGGGTGGGGGTCAATATATCACGTTAGGCTATGCTACTCTTTTGAAGATTAGAATTATTTCACACTCATTTCCTTATTAATGTACACTAATATATACTATTATAATATTTACTGTGTACACGTGTGCTTGTGTGTGTGTGTGTGTTTACTAGCTTGTCGTTCTTTGAGAAAGGGGGGTCACGTTAACACACTATTGTTATTGTTGTTCTTGGTTCACCAGCACTCTCTGCCCAGGGTCTTTGCATGCTAGGCTACGCTACTCTTTTGAAGATTACAGAATTATTTCTCACTCACTTCCTTATTAATATATACTAATATTTACTATTATAATAATTACTGGTGAACACGTGTATTTGTCAAATCAAATCAAGTTTATTCTCTATAAGGGTTACAATATGGGGTTTACAGGTTTTGGATATTGTGTGGTTTACATATTATAAAATACTAATTACAGAGGGGGCCACTAGGACACCTAGCATGGCTAGGCATTTCGGGCAGACTTAGATTAATTCTTAACATTAAATCCTTACTGATTATGGTATTAAGGCTAAGTGACTACATTATAATTTGTGAGTTTAGCAATGTGAATGCTTTTGTTTTAGCACAATACAGTGTGTCTATATTGGAGTATCATTGGCAAACTTATGACTAGTTAGGATTCATTATTTTAAGATTAAGATTAGTATTTCTGTGTTTATAGTCAGTGGGTGAGTGAGTGTAATTGTGAACCACCAGGTGGTTATCATGTAGTTAGTTGTCGGGGTGTATCAGGGAGATAAGATGTTTTCTAACTGTAGTTTTGAAAGTGATGAGTGTGTCTGCAGTTCTAGAGTTTTCAGGTAGGGTGTTCCAGATTTTAGGTCCTTTGAAATACATTGAATTTTTGTAAAGGTTTAGTTGGAAACAGGGAATGTCATAGAGATGTTTGTGTCTGGTGTTATGACTGTGGATCCTGTCACAACTATCAAGAAAGCATTTTAGGTCAAGGTTAATATTGGAATTTAAGGTCCTGTAGATATAGATTGCACAGTAGTAAGTGTGGATGTTCTGAACAGGGAGTAAGTTTAGATCTATGAAGAGTGGGGGGGGGGGTGTTGCCAGGGATGGGATTTAGTGATTATTCTTACTGCGGCTTTTTGTTGGGTTATTATTGGCTTTATGTGTGTTGCTGCAGTTGAACCCCAAGCACAGATAGCATAGGTGAGGTACTGCATACTCGTTTACTAGCTTGTCGCTGTCAGCAAGAGGAAGGGAGGTCACTAGGCTACACAACTCTTCTGAAGATTTTTAGATAGATTACTAAATATTATCAGGGTTACCCCTATCTATCTCCTGGCACTGAAAGTTAGAGAGAGAGTGATGGTATAGCATACAACCAGCAGGAGACATCGATACCATGCCCAGCTCTTCTAGGGCAGGGTAGGTGCCTCAGCCAAAGCTGCCATCCCCGCCCCCTTGGGGCAGGGATGGCAGACCAGAGAGGCCTAGCTTCTCCCTATGAGCCCCCTGAGGGCGGGGAATGTGGCTAGGCCTGGGGACAGTTGGTCTCAATAATGAGGGGGTACTTGTACCTCCTCCTATGGCAGACTTAGGCCTCAGACACTCCCTCGACAGGGAGCCAATACCGGGCCACCACTTGGTAAAGGTCCAAGCCGTGAGAATACCGGCGAATCAACAAGAAGAAGAACCAGCAGGGTGAGACACTGAGACTTTAGACACTAACCAAAACTAACCACACATGGGCAAGTGATGTCATCTGCACAACAGTGGAGGCTCAATGTGGTAGCTATCAACTCCTTCACTTCGTAACTCCCTCAGTAATTTTATCATGCATTTAAGTTTTATTTTTTTTATTTTTTTTAATGATTGGTATTCACTCTTTTTTCTTTAGTGCAGCATTATGGTCATAACAAATCTGATGATATTAACTGCATTCACAGCACCAACAGCTGGGGATTGACTAATTTTTTCTTTCTTTCATTATTTACATAATCACTCGTTTATGACCTTATCACTACACTGCTGCTATAACCAACCAACATCTGCATTTATTAATATTTAAGATCAACCTTGACCCAATTAACTATGTTTGTTTCGATATTGTGTGTCAGTACTGCAACCAGCAGCCTGATCAGCTGATTGCTACCCTCCCTCACTGAGCTTCCAGTAAAAATCACCTGCATTCAAATTTAAATTGTAAAATTCTTGATCTTATCACATTATTTACACTCTAGAAAGCTGTTACACTCTTGCAGGTATGTTCACTGATTCAATCCCATACGATGATTGCTAATATGGACCAATATACTAGCCCCCCTTAAATCAGGGATAATCGCAGATAGAAAACTCTAGAACTGCAGACACATTCATCACCTTCAAAACTACCATTAGAAAACATCTTATCTCCCTGATACACCCCATCAACTAATTACATGAATACCACCTGGTGGTTCACACTTACACTCACTCACCCATTTGACCATAAACAGAAATATCAATCTCAATCTTAAAATAATGAATCCTAACTAGTCATAAGTTGGCCTGTGATACTCCAATACTGAAACTATGTATTGTGCCAAAACAAAAGCATTCACATTGCTAAACTCACAAACTAGTATTTAGTCACTTACCCATAATACCAACTTACCTCATAGTTTGTAATATTCTAAAGTTAAGAATTAATCTAAATCTGCCCGAAATGCCTAGCCATGCTAGGTGTTCTAGTGACCCCCTCTGTAATTAGTATTTTACTACATGTAAACCACACAATAACCAAATTCTGTAAACTCAGCATTGTAATCCTTATAGAGAATAAACTTTGAATTTGAATTTGAATTTGAATAATACCTTAGGACAGACACTAGAATGCTAAATCATGGGAGCACTATTTAACAATACTGCTTCACATGTGTGTGTGTGTGTGTGTGTGAGAGAGAGAGAGAGAGAGAGAGAGCGACATAATTAATGTTTGTATAAATAACTCATTACAATTGTAACAAGATATAAACATGTAAATAGTTCATTACCTTTGCAACCTGTTCATCTATCGAAACTCTGTGGTCCAGTCCTTTAACCTATTATGTACCTCTGTAATCCTTTGACTACTGCCTACAGGATGGGTATGGGGTGCATAATAAAGATGTTAAACTAACTGTTGTTACAAATGTTTATAGCCAACATGTCCATGATTACAGTAGATTAACTTTCAGATTGAGTGTCATCTACCAGCAACAAATAGAAAGTGTAATGGAAAATGCCCCAAGAGGCTACCATGTGGGCATCCTTGCGCAGAGCGATGCATGGATGTATGCACTGTCACGTGCAAAAAGTTAGTTATGTCAACCAACAAGTGCCCTAAAGGTCATTACATCAAGCTACCATGTCATTTGATTGGTAAAGGTATGTAACCATAATTGTTGTAAGGAGCTTACTTTTTGCAACCCCACACCTAAACTCCAAACTTCAAATTCTGTTTGTAATATTTACTTCACACATTACCCACAGATATAACATCTCCACTGCCACCAGCCTCCTCTTCACTATAATGCAGGGGTGTGCAAGTTCATTGATAAGAAGAGCCACATATAATACTTTTCATACATTTCTGAATGTTCAAGAGCCACAGAAAATACTTTAACCCTTTCAGGGTCCGTCCCGTAGATCTACGGCTTTATGTTGAGTGTCCAAACCATAGATCTATGCCAAAATTCTAGCGCCGTCAAATTTAGCGCGAAAGCGCTCATAGGCCTACATGTGAGGGAATGGGTCTGCGCGGTGGGTGTGCGCCATAAACAAAAAATCTAGGCGCCTGCATAGCATTGTGGGAACGCCGGCTCAGTCACCCTTGTTCACCATGCCTCGTCGCAAGTCAGCTCTCACTCCCCGGAAAATTGGGACTCTCCTCTTCCTATCTGATAGTTCTGACACTGATGGAAATGGAAATGAAGACGAATTCTACGGCTTTGATCAGTTAGTGACCGAAAAGAATGACCAGGATATCGATAATAGTGCAGAAAACCCTGACGATCCTCAACCTTCTACCTCTGGTGTGGGCACTCGTGACTCACGGTCGGTTGTTCCTCAACGCAAGAGAAAACTAATATTTTTCCGTGGCCAGGCCTCTGACTTCAGTAATGATGATGATAGTGACGTGGATTGTGATTTTATTGTGCTCGACGGTCATTCGAGTAGTGATAGTGAGGAATCATATTCACCAGTGAAGTGTCGGTATGTTCGCCGCCGCATGCGCTCGGGTAGTGTACCCTATGCTGTGCCCAGGGGATGGAGTACATCCCAGAGTACATCCCGTGGCCCTACACCAGTTTTAGGTAGTGATAGTGAGGATGATGTGGCTACACTTGGCATGGATAGACCACAGGCATCAGTGGGTGGTGATGGTAGTGGCACCGCCATGCGTGACTCACCAGGCCACACTGGGACCCACGCTGCTGACTCGTCAGTTCAAGGACAAAGCGGAGCATCAGCCACCAGCCCGCCACAACCACAACCACCCGTACAACCAGCCTATGATGTCCAGTATCCACCAGCAAACCATATGTGGGATTGGCAGCAAAATCCCAATTTTGTTCCCAAGCCTCACCACTTTGATGACTCTCAAAGTGGAATTCTACCTACTTGTCCCCTTGGAACCACGGCCAATGAACTGGAATTCTTTGAATTATTCTTTGACCAGCCATTGATGGAAATTATTGTCAGGGAAAGTAATAAGTACAGTATTTTGAGTACACCATGGCAAATACGATCTTATCACCACAGTCAAGACTACACAGGTGGAAAGAGACGACTGTTGCAGAAATGTATTTGCTTTTTGCAACAATAATGCTTATGCCTCACGTCTATAAGCATAATATAAAAGCATACTGGTCCACAGATCGGCTAATTTCTACCCCGGTCTTCAGTGAAATCATACCAGTGAACAGGTTTATCTTACTCTTACGTATGTTGCATTTCTCTGACAAAACCAGGCCTGACAGAAGTGACAGGTTATACAAGATTAGAAATGTTTTCATGTATCTCAAACAAAAGTTCAGGATATACTTTTATCCATTCAAGAATCTTGTAATTGACAAGTCTTTTATTTTGTTCAAAGGTAGACTGTCATTCAAGCAGTATATACCGAGCAAGAGGAAACGCTTTGGTATAAAACTGTTTGTACTCTGTGATTGTGACAGTGGCCTGGTGTTGGATATTGTTGTATACACGGGTAGTAAAACATTGAAAGATACCAAGATGTTATTGGGTATCTCAGGTGACATAGTGAGAAACATGATGGCACCTTATCTTGGTAAGGGGCATACATTATATACCGATAACTGGTACACAAGCCCATTACTCAGTGATTTCATGCGAGTGAACAAGACAGATGTGTGTGGCACAGTGCGTTCTAATCGTAAACATATGCCCAGGCTCAACGCAGGTGCTCGTGGTGATGACGTGCAGGTGTTTACTGCCAATGACATCATGGCATTACGGTGGCATGACAAACAAGATGTCACATTGTTGACAACCATTCACCGTAATGAAATGCAAGACAGTGGCAAAGTTGATCGAGTGACTAATGAACGTATTCAAAAACCAGTGTCACTGATTGATTATACACAAAACATGCGCTTGGTTGACAAGTGTGACATGCAGATTGGTTTTGTTGACTGTGTTCGTAAGAGTTACAAGTGGTACATGAAACTTTTCTTCCATCTCATGGACATTTCAATGCTCAATGCATATAATATGCACCAAATAAAGACTGGCAACAGACCACCGTATGGTGAATTTTGTTTGTCTGTTGTCAGACAACTCATAATGAAGTACCAGGTAACAACACCTGCTATACAACATGGTCCTCGAATTCCTCAGGATATACCCAAGCGTTTGAGGAGAGAAGGTGATCATTTCATAATACAGCTTCCTTCAACTCAGAAGAAATTTGCTCAGAAGAGATGCATTGTCTGTGCACAAACAAAACAATGGCAACAAAGACGCAAAGACACTCGGTTTATGTGTGAGGAATGTAAGGTGCCTCTGTGCATGGTGCCTTGTTTCAAGGAGTTCCACAAGCTCCAGCAGTTCTAAAACCATGTCCAGTGATTGTAAATATGTAAATATATGATAGAACATTAGTATTATACAATATTTGTGCATGTTTATTGTAATAAACAACAGTGGTAAACAATAATATGATAATAACTTTAGTGCAGTTATTGTGTTCAATACAGTGAGTATATATATACAGCAGGGCCCCGCTTTACGGCATTTCACTTTACAGCGTTCCACTAATACGGTCATTTCAAATTATGACCAAAACTCGCTATATGGCTCCCCCCACCTGACTTTCTAATACGGTCACCGCGCCCCACCTTGTTTATTTACATTCTTTGTGAGCTCAGTAAGCACTAAGTCTCTCCATTTTGTCTGGAAACTCCAAAATTTCTAATGTTTTTAAAAGTTATTTCATATTTTATATATACTCTGATAATTATACTTATGTATACCTGTACTTAAATAAACTTACATACTGTTCTGGCGTGCAGGTACACATTAAAATCAGTAAGAGTGTCTTATGTCTCCAGACGTCATATTAGTAATGATAATAATAATCATTGAGTCTCATTTAAATGTCGTATATTATGTTAAATACACATTTTCATTAATCCATCTATGATATTTTTTCAAAATTATATAATAAACACGATACATAACACAAAAAGATGATAAATACACCCCACAATAGAATAAATAAACATAAATATGAGATGTGGTAGCAGATGACTTGCACAAGTGACGCCATATTAGAAATGCTAATAATAATAATAATAATAATAATCACCGAGTCTCATTAAATGTTGTATATTACGTTAATATACACATTTTCATTAATCCATCCATGATATTTTTTTCAAAATTATGTAATAAACACGATACATAACATAAAAAGATGATAAATACACCCTACAATAGAATAAATAAACAAATATGAGATGTGGTAGTCAGATAACTTGTACAAGTGATGCCAAGAATAACATTTTCTCTAATCTAACATAAGAGAAAATGTGTTACTGGGGGTAACTGTAGAAAATTATTCCTTTCGTATGTATGTAAGTTTATTCAGGTATACACAAATACAGTTACATAGATTATCATACATAACAACATATGTGTAGAGAACCTAGGATAACCCAAAAAAGTCGGAGTGACTTATTTCCATTGCCTTCACTCAGAGCATCATTTCTTCTCAAAATGATGTTACATGAGAATGGGAGTGTTCTTCTTTATTTATTCTACCATATCAATGTAGAGACAACCTGTACACAATGTAACTTGTACACAAACCAGACGTGTACACTTTGTTTACAAAACTTACCTTCGCCTGGTTTGTTTACATAACTCTGCGCCTGTCCTCTCTCATGCACTCATTCTTTCTCTCTCTCATTTATTCGTTTTATCTCATTTACTTACTCCTGACCCTACATTAAGACTACAAATATTTTAAGGTACTAGTGTTTCCCTACTTGACCACATCTGGACCAACACCATATCCCCTTTAAAATCAGGCATAATTACAGATAATACCACAGACCACTACCCTACTTTCCTCATAACAACTCTTGGTAAACTACCCCAAGACACTACTAAAGTCACCTTCAGACTTCACAATGAGGCAGCCATTAATAACTTCACAACTGCAATAGCAAACATTGATTGGCACACTGAGCTAGAAATCTATACAGATATTGACGAATGTATAAATAATTTTCTAAAAAAGACCCAATACCTCTATAACAAGCACTGCCCTAAAAAAACTAAACAGATGACAGCTAAGAAACTGAACAGTCCCTGGCTAACACCCAGCATTCTCAAATCCATAAATACAAAACACCAATATGAAAAACAGTACAGAATGGGTCACATAACCAGAGACCAAACAAAACGTTACTCGTCAATCCTAACCAGCCTGATAAGAAGGGCAAAAAAATTGTATTATGAGAACAGATTATCCAATTTACGAGGTGATATAAAAAAGACCTGGAAAACCCTATCAGAAATTCTGGGAACAAAAAAGATATCACGAAATAGTGAAATAAAATTAGCAAAATCAGATGAACCCCAACTCCCACCAACAGAAACAGCAAACAGACTCAATGATTTCTTCTCCACTATAGGACAAAACCTTGCCAATAAAACCCAAGCTCAGATACCCCACCAAATGACTACCTCACCGGCAACTACCCGAACACACTGTTCCTAGCTCTGACTAACCCATACGAAGTCTCCCTTATTATCAACACACTAAAAAACAAGGCAGGAGATTTAAATACCTTACCACCCTTTATATACAAAAAAGTGTCACAAGTGCTATCACCAATCATTGCAACACTCTTTAACAAATCCATTGAATCCTCCACCTTCCCTACAATACTCAAAATAGCAAGGGTCACCCCGATCCACAAAGGAGGAGACCAAACAGAGTTGAATAACTACAGGCCAATATCCAACTTACACCCTCTCTCAAAAATCTTCGAAAAATTAATTCATAAACGAATCTACTCCTACCTTATCTCCCAAAACATACTCAACTCCTGCCAATTTGGATTCAGGCCTAATAAAAATACTAATGATGCTATTATACACATGCTAGAACATATATACACTGCAATAGAGAAAAAAGAAGTCCCACTGGGGATCTTCATTGACTTACGTAAAGCTTTTGATACAGTTGACCATGACTTGCTCCACGTAAAATTGTCACACTATGGTATAAGAGGGCACTCCCTCAACTACCTCAAGTCATACCTCAGCAACAGAAGCCAATATGTGTACGCAAATGGGGCAAACTCTTCTGCGCAACCAATTACAGTTGGTGTCCCACAGGGAAGTGTCCTTGGCCCTCTTCTCTTTCTCCTATACATAAATGACCTTCCAAATGCTTCGCAATTACTCAAACCCACACTATTTACAGATGACACTACATACGTCTTCTCTCACCCGAGCCCAGTCACGCTAGCCAATACTGTAAAGACCGAATTACAGAAAATATCTACCTGGATGAGGACTAACAAACTTACACTAAACATTGACAAAACCTACTTCATTCAGTTTGGTAACAGAGCTACAGATGTCCCTCTTAACATAATGATAAACGGATCACCTATCACAAAGCTAACAGAGGGAAAATTCTTAGGAATCCACCTTGATAATAGACTCAAATTTCATACACATATACAACAAATTTATAAGAAAATTTCCAAGACTGTAGCCATACTATCGAAGATACGGTACTATGTTCCACAGTCAGCCCTCCTGGCCCTATATCACTCTCTTATTTACCCCTATCTCACCTATGGAATTTGTGCATGGGGCTCAACAACAATTAACCATCTCAGACCACTAATTACCCAACAAAAGGCTGCAGTTAGAATGATAACAAATTCTCACTACAGGCAGCACACTCCACCAATATTCAATACACTAAACCTACTCACCATACAAAACATCCATACTTATTGCTGCACCTATTACATACATAGAACACTTAACTCTGATATTAACCCTCCCCTCAAACATCTCCTTGCCAACCTCAACAGAACATATGACCATAACACAAGGCACAGATCACTCTTTGATGTTCCTCGTGTCCATCTCACACTATGCAAAAACTCAATGCACATAAAAGGCCCTAAAATCTGGAATTCATTACCTGTAAATATAAAAGAAACACTACCTGTTTATAAATTCAAGTCTCTTCTCAAAGATCACTTACTCACCCAAAACCAAATAAATACTGAATAACTGAACCTTATAAATTGTATATCTTAAATGTTTCTCACAATTATATCACATAAATGTTAAACCTAAAACCGAATCTAACTTTATTATTTTTTAAATACACTACCTAACAGAATACTTCATACGACTGAATGTACAACAATGCATGCAACCATATGACCTGTCTTTGTAATACTCACTTGTGCTTTATGGTAATCTGTTTACATTAATGTTTTATCACTGATTTCATCATTGCTTAGTTAATCTTAAGTTAATTTTAAGCCAGCCCGTAATGCTATGCATAGTATAAGTGGCTTTGGCATGCTGCTCTTATCTGTATTTTTTTGTACCTCTGTATGTGTGCTCAAATTGTTAATAAATAAATAAATAAATAAATAAATAAATAAATAAAAGTAAGTAATAAGTGAACTGTATATACATTTTATCGCTCTGGGATGCTTAAATGTAATAGAATATTATGTGTAGGTGGGTTGGCCTGGTATGGTAGCCTGGCTGACTACCATACATACCACACTTGATTTTTTACAATAAATACTACTCATCTCACCCTATATTTTAAGGTAAGTAATGAGTGAACTGTATATACATTTTATCGCTCTGGGATGCTTAAATATCATAGAATTGTATGTGTGGGTGGGGTGGCCTGGTATGGTAGCCTGGCTGACTACCATACATACCACACTTGATTTCTTACAATAAATACTACTTGTCTCACCCTAGATTAAGACTATAAATATTTTAAGGTAAGTAATGAGTGCACTATGTGTGTATTGTACTTTTTTATTGCTTTTTGATGCCTGGTTCTATTGCTAACTTAATATATGTTAGTGTAAACTTGTTATCTAGTGTTTGTATGCATTTGTAAGTGGAAAAAAAGGGTGTTCCACTTTACGGCGGTTTCCGCTTTACGGCCGTAGCCTGGAACCTAACCAGCTGTATAATTGGGGCCCTCCTGTATACATTATATACAGTATTGGTCTCTCAGGCCCCAAATGTTAGTAGGAATAGAAAAAAATTGGAAAAGAAAAGAAAAAACAACTAAAACCACAAAATGATGTAATGCGCGTATGTGGAATTCGTCGATGTTGCCGCCACCACATCATTTTTGACAAACTTCTTGGCACTGTATCTTGGTAAGTACTGATCAGATTTTTTTTTTTTGTCTTATTACCTTCACAAAAATATGCTCTTTAATTCTGTAAGAAAAAATATTTTTTTTTTTTTTCAAAATTTCTTGGACACTGGAGCACCATTTCAGATTTTGGCCTTGGACCCTGAAAGGGTTAAAATTGTATTTATAAAAAATAAAATATACAACTATACAGTAGTCTTACCCACCAAAGCAGCATATGTTTAATCCCTGCTCTTTAAAGACTTTGATTGAGTCTTTATTTTTGCAGTAATAACCAAAAAAATAAAAAAGCGTTAAACCTACAAGTGTAATACAGTGCAGTGGGGCAGAGAATAGTGCAGAGGTATAGGGTAGCAAGAAGGAGAGGTAGAAAAGGCTGTGAAGAGTGCTGGAAGCAGTATCATCAAAGTTTGTGCAGTAAATCAATTGCTGTCAAAAAGTTAATGAGAGAGTCTGAGTCAAAGGAGGGTCCATCAGCAAGGAGGGAAGATAAAGTAAGGGCATTAGAGCGGTGACAACATCGGAGGTAAATCTGTGTGCTCGCTGATAGACCGGACAGTCCAACAGAATATGACTAACAGATACTGGAACCTGACAATTCTCAGAGTGGAACAGGGTGCCTCTCCATGTGAGGAAGATGAGTGTGTCCGATGCGATGATGGGAGAGTGTAGTCTCCCAACCACAGCACTGATGACAGGAAGAGGGCCAGAAACCTATACTTGGTATAATAGAATGTAATTTGTTACGTATCAGGTCAGACCAACATTGTTGCCAACAGTTGTAAAGGTTATTAGGTAAGACACATATGCAACAGTTAGGTATCTTTATTTCAAAATGTTTTGCCTACACAGTAGGCTTCTTCAGTCGAGTACAGAAAAGTTGGAAGCAGCAGAAGAGATGTGAAGACAATGTAATCAGTCCATTACCCTTGAAGATCTAGTTTTGAGGTGGTCAGTCCCTCAGCCTGGAGAAAAGTATTTGCTCCATAGCCTGAAACCATGTGAAGTTGAAGTGACAGTATGGAGCCTTATATACTGCCAGGAGGTGAGATGTAGGCCACTAGTAGAAGCAAAAATGTAATCATTAAGAGGTCATGTCCCTCTCAAATCCAACCATTCTCACTGCAGTGGACCCCCAGTTTATGGCATTAATCCATTCCAGAGAGCATGTCTTATACCGAATCTGTCGTAATCCGAATTAATTTTCCCCATAAGAAATAATGGAAATCCAATTAATCGGTTCCAGCTCCCAAAAGTATTGAACAAAATAATTTTTTACATGAAATATACATTTTCCTATACAGAAAAAATGCGACATGCAGAATAAACAATACTAAAATGATACTTACCTTTATTGAAAACTTATTGATGAGTGATGAGACGGGAGGAGGGGAGATGATGGAGGTGTACTAGTGTTTGGAAGGGGAATCTTATTCAATAAGGACTTCAGGTACCAAGTCCTTATTTGGGCTTACTTCCCTTCTTTGCCTTTTAATGCCACTAGAACCAGCTTCAGAGTCACTGGCCCCTGTCACTCAAAATATCTGTCCAGAGAGCTCTGTTTCTGGCATCTCTTTAAGATTTTCCTAAAATGGGACACAACATTGTCATTGTAGATGTTGCCAGCACAGCCTGCAACAGCTGTGTCAGGGTGATGTTCATCCATTAAATTAATGTTTGCACATAAGAAAGCAGGAACACTGCAGCAGACCTGTTGGCCCATACTAGGCAGATCCTTCACAAACCATCCCACTAACAGAATCGTATTTGCCCAACCCAATTTTCAACGCTTCCCAAGCAATAAGCTTTGATAATTCTGTTCACTCATGTGCAAGTCCCAACCAAATTAAATCGTGTGTGGGGAAGTACCCTGTCTGGTATGTAGGGAAGTACCCTGGCTGGTATGTGAGGAAGTACCCTGGCTGGTATGTGGGGAAGTACCCTGGCTGGTGTACATAAGAAAGCAGGAACACTGCAGCAGACCTGTTGGCCCATACTACCACCCTCACTACCACCCTCTACTACCACCACTTTCGTATCATTCTACAAACTTTTTCTTGAATTCTATAGTGTTTCTCACCCTCTTTACCAAAGGGCTGGCACTAGAAGCTTTATTTCGGCCCATGGTGGCTTATTTAGCAGTTGCAAACACTACAAGCAATGGAATAATACAAAATGCACAAAAGGAGTTGCTCTGTGGTCCTATTCTACTGATATCTGCCCCATGCAGTGTTTCAAACATACTGCATGAACATAAGCAAGAGACCACCAAGGCACTCACTTCTGAGGATGCCTGCCCGAGGTTTGGGGTATAGAATGTGAAGCCATGGTTAACACTGAGGTCGAGAATAAATGTAACAGCTCATCAATGGAAGGCGAAGAAGGATCTTCACTAAGAGCAGTTTGATGTGAGTACAGGCTCCAGTTCACTTGGTCGAACTGCCAGCATGGGCTTTGAGGAGGTGGAGAATATAAATGAGAAGGAGGATTGGAAAATATTTGCTGTCACATAAGTCTGGGAGTACAGACCAGGTAAAGTCTAGTGCAATTGATGAAGCGCAAACTGAGAGATCGATGCAAGAGAAAGATTGAGTATGAGGGTCAAAATGGGTGAGAGCACCTGTATTTAAAACATGGAGAGGGAGAGAAGTGAGAAGAGCCTCTGAGTGCCACAAGAATCACAGTGAGACCCCCTCAGAGGAAATGGTGAGCATTAGAATTGCTGAGTAACAAAAGTGGTGGTGGTAAGGAAGAAACCAGAAATGCAACATCTGGGATACATAATGCCCGAGAAGGAGATACAAAGAACAAACTGTATACCACTTATTCAAGCAGATGCATGCTGCAGCGTAATGCAGTGAAGTATGAACAAAGGGCTGATGGTATGGTATAATGGTGCATATAAGAAGTGCACTTCATTAAAGGTTCCATTGGGAAAAGGATCCAATGAATGTAATAAAATATAGCCCAAGATGGGATAGATAACAGTGGAGCATAATTTGAGTTCTTGTAAACAAAGACAAACAGGGGAAAACTGGGAGAGCAACACCTGAAGCTTTCCCCAGTTACCTCCGAGGCCTCAGATATTCCACTGTAAATAAGCCCTGATTTGTGAAGAGATGGATACAAGAAATATGAGGTAATAGGTATCTACAGACTAGAAGGGTTAGAAAAGTCCATGTGTAGAAGCAGCGAAAATCGGATATGTAGTGAAGGGTTGGAATGCTGTGAAGAAAGGAGTTGTGCAGATGAAGGAGAAGAGTGAAGAGTAGTGATGGGAGGTAGATCAGTGCCCATCAATGGTTTAGTCTCCTCAGTATATTCGGAGATACAGTGGACCCTCGAGTTTCGGCAGCCTCGACTTTCGTGAAATTCGACCTTCGTTGAGTTTTTTTTGGCAAAATTTGGCCTTGAGTTTCGTGATTAGACTCATGTTTCGGCGACCGTCCGGTACCTGTCCGCCCATCACCGCGCACACCAAGCCAGTCTCCCACGCCATTAACGCTCAGTGTGCCATTGTTTACCAACACGTGACCATCACCCCGCGGGTTCATACGTAATAATCCATTGTTTTTTGTGATTACAACTGCTAAATAAGTCACCATGGGCCCAAGGAAAGCTAGTGCAAGCCCTTTGGTAAAGAAAGTGAGGAGCACAATCAAATTCAAGAAGGAAATCATTGAAAAATATGAGAGTGGAGTGTGTGTAACAGAGCTTGCCAGGATGTATGGCAAACCCCATTCAACCATCACTTTTATCGTGGCGAAAGGAAAGGAAATAAAGTGTGCTGTTGTTGCAAAAGGGGTGGATATGCTGACAAAAAGGAGATCACAAATCCTCGAAGAAGTGGAGAGGTTATTGTTGGTGTGGATTACCGAAAAACAGTTAGCAGGAGATAGTGTTACGCAGTCGATAATATGTGAAAATGCAAGGCAGTTGCATGACAATCTTGTAAAGAAAATACCTGCAACAAGTGGTGATGCTTGTGATTTTAAGGCCAGCAAAGGTTGGTTTGAGAGATTTAAGAAGTGTAGTGGCATTCACAAGTGTGATAAGGCATGGTGAGGCTGCCAGTTCTGGCAAAATTGCAACTGAGAAGTTTGTACAGGAGTTTAAGGAGTGCATAGACACTGGAGAATTCAAACCCCAACAAGTGTTTAATTGTGACGAAACAGGCCTCTTCTGGAAGAAAATGCCAAAGAGGACCTACATCACGCAGGAGGAAGCGGCACTCCCAGGACACAAGCCTATGAAGGATAGGCTTACTCTCATGTTTTGTAGTAATGCTAGTGGGGATTTTAAAGTGAAGCCTTTACTGGTGTATCACTCTGAAAATCCCAGAGTGTTCAAGAAATACAGTGTTGCCAAGAGTAATTTGTGTGTGATGTTTAAGGCTAACAGTAAGGCATGGGTCACAAGGGATATTTTCCTAGACTGGTTTAATGAAGTGTTTGGCCCCAGTGTGAGGAAATGCCTCCTGGAAAATAAGTTGTCACTCAAGTGCCTCCTGGTAATGGACAGTGCTCCTGCTCATCCTCCAGACTTGGAAGAGCAAATAGTGGAGGAGTTTAGTTTCATCACGGTGAAGTTCTTGCCCCCTAATACAACTCCTCTCCTCCAGCCCATGGACCAGCAGGTCATTTCAAACTTCAAAAAACTCTACACAAAAGCATTGTTTCAAAAGTGATTTGAAGTGACCTCAGACACTGAATTGACCCTAAGAGAGTTCTGGAAAGATCACTTTAATATCCTCCATTGCATAAACCTTATAGGTAAGTCTTGGGAGGAAGTGACTTCCAGGACTTTGAACTCTGCTTAGAGAAATTTGTGGCCAGATTGTGTAGAGAGGGATTTTGAAGGGTTTGTGGCTGACCCTAAGGAGCCTATGCCAGTTGTGGAAACTATTGTGGCATTGGGGATGTCCCTGGGGTTGGAGGTGAGTGGTGAGGATGTGGAAAAGTTTGTGGAGGACCACAGGGAAGAGCTAACCACTGAAGAGCTGCAAGAGCTTCATCTGCATCAGCAACAGATCACAGCTCAGGAAACTGCTGCAGAGGAGGAGGAAGAGAGATGGAGGAAGGTGCCTTCTTCAAAGATTAAGGACATTTGTGCAAAGTGGACTGAAGTGCAAACATTTATGGATGAACCTCACCCTGCCTGTCTCAACTATTGGATCACTACGACAAGGTCCTAGATGCACTAGAAGACAAAAAGAATGCAGATGTAGTATATACAGACTTTGCAAAAGCCTTCAACAAGTGTGACTATGGCATAATAGCGCACAAAATGCGTGCTAAAGGAATAACAGGAAAAGTCGGTTGATGGATCTATAATTTTCTCACTAACAGAACACAGAGAGTAGTAGTCAACAGAGTAAAGTCCGAGGCAGCTATGGTGAAAAGCTCTGTTCCAAAAGGCACAGTACTCGCTCCCATCTTGTTCCTCATCCTCATATCTGACATAGACAAGGATGTCAGCCACAGCACCGTGTCTTCCTTTGCAGATGACACCCGAATCTGTATGACAGTGTCTTCCATTGCAGACACTGCAAGGCTCCAGGCGGATATCAACCAAATCTTTCAGTGGGCTGCAGAAAACAATATGAAGTTCAACAATGAGAAATTTCAATTACTTAGATATGGTAAACACGAGGAAATTAAATCTTCATCAGAGTACAAAACAAATTCTGGCCACAAAATAGAGCGAAACACCAATGTCAAAGACCTGGGAGTGATCATGTCGGAGGATCTCACCTTCAAGGACCATAACATTGTATCAATTGCATCTGCTAGAAAAATGACAGGATGGATAATGAGAACCTTCAAAACTAGGGATGCCAAGCCCATGATGACACTCTTCAGGTCACTTGTTCTATCTAGGCTTGAATATTGCTGCACACTAACAGCACCTTTCAAGGCAGGTGAAATTGCTGACCTAGAAAATGTACAGAGAACCTTCACGGCGCGCATAACGGAGATAAAACACCTCAATTACTGGGAGCGCTTGAGGTTCCTGAACCTGTATTCCCTGGAATGCAGGCGGGAGAGATACATGATTATATACACCTGGAAAATCCTAGAGGGACTAGTACCGAACTTGCACACGAAAATCACTCACTACGAAAGCAAAAGACTTGGCAGACGATGCAACATCCCCCCAATGAAAAGCAGAGGTGTCACTAGCACGTTAAGAGACCATACAATAAGTGTCAGGGGCCCGAGACTGTTCAACTGCCTCCCAGCATACATAAGGGGGATTACCAACAGACCCCTGGCAGTCTTCAAGTTGGCACTGGACAAGCACCTAAAGTCGGTTCCTGACCAGCTGGGCTGTGGCTCGTGCGTTGGTTTGCGTGCAGCCAGCAGTAACAGCCTGGTTGATCAGGCTCTGATCCACCAGGAGGCCTGGTCACAGACCGGGCCGCGGGGGCGTTGACCCCCGGAACTCTCTCCAGGTAAACACCAGGTAACAAAGCTGTTGCAGGCCGTATTGGCAACATGTACAATGACAGTGTTGTGTCCCACTTCAGACAAATCTTAAAGAAACGCCAGAAACAGACCTCTCTTGACAGATATTTTGTGCGACAGGGGTCCAGTGACTCTCAAATTGTTCCCAGTGGCATTAAAAGAAGAAGGGAAGTAACCCCAGATAAGGACTTTATACCTGAAGTCCTAATGGAAGGAGATTCTCCTTCCAAAATATAGTGTACACCTTCCTCCTATCCCCTCCTACCGTCTTCTATCCACGCAGAACTCTTCAGTAAAGGTAAGTGCAATGTTATTATTATTATTTTAAATGCATGTACTTGATTTCTGATTGTTTTCATTATGTAAATCTTTATTTAATTTGAAGAAAAAAAATTATTTTAATATTTTTGGGTGTCTGGAACGGATTAATTTTATTTCCATTATTTCTTATGGGGAAAATGGTTTCAAGTTCGTGAATTTCGACTTTCGGCAGGCTATCTGGAACGGATTAATCACGAAACTCGGGGGTCCACTGTAGCTTCATGTGTTTTGGAGGACAAGGACTTATGTGGGATGATATTGGGGATAGAAGGAAGAGGGTGAGTAAAGATTGGGGCGACGATGGAAGTTACTAAAGTAGGGGGCACGCAAAATTAGAGTTAACTTACGTGCACACGGTGGGTGTCTGGGCACCCGGAGGGCCCCAGGTGGCAACAATCAACAGCTCCTCCCAGCAGACATAGGTGACAGCTGCTGTGCCTTCACCTTTACAGAGGGCCTGGGATCTTCAATCATCTTGGCATCCACCAGGACGTTGACACGTCCCCAGGGCGGCTCTCCCTTGGGCTGCTAGCGGAGTCGCTGGCCTCTTCGACCTCTTAGGGAGGGTCGATGGTGTTCCTGCAAACAACAGATCCCGGGGCAACTTGCTGCTGTTTGCAATGGCTGTCCTGCCAAGGAGGGATAGGCACCTAGCAACATCTGTTGGCAATGGATGAATTCCCTACAATGTTTGTTAACTGATCGTTACTTTGAAAATTGTTCATGATTGTAATCATGTGTTCACGATTCATTACCTTTAAAACTTGTCATGATTGTAACCAGCTCTACCTGGAGCTCATTACCTTTGTCAGTTCTCATTATTATAACCAGATCTAGTTCTTTACCTTTGTAATTAATCATGAGTGTGACCAGTTCTACCTGGAGCTCATTACCTTTGTACTTGGTCACGACTGTGACCAGATCTAGTTCATTACCTTTGTAACTTGCTCAGCTATCAAAACTTTGGAGTCCAGTCCCTGGACCAATTATGTACCTCTGTAATCTTTTGACTACCACCCACAGGATGGGTATGGGGTGCATAATAAACATATTAAACTAACTAACATGGAAAGAGGCTTGGAAGGGAAAAGGAGAGGAAGCAATCTGGGAGGGACACAAGCAGAAGAAACTTGAGAGGGGACAGGAAAGGAAGGTACGTACTATACAAGTGGGAGGATGAACCTCCACACTCGCAACAGAGCTCGCAAGAAGTAATGAACCAGGTACCATGACTGGAAGAGAAAAATACACAGGTAGGGATAAGTGAATGAGGGGTTACAGGAGATTTATACAATAGGGATTTTTTGGACTTTGGAGAAGTAGAGGGGCGAAGGGAAGGAGCTGTTGTGCAAGGTCTTGTAGACACAGAAATTAGAGAGCAAGAAGATGAAGAGTTGAAAACAGTATGAGGTGACGAGGTAGGGACCTTGGAGTCTAGGACTGCAAAAGGATTAGAGACAGAGGTAACTGTGGATGGTGTGACCACAGGGGAGACAGCAGAAATTGTGACCCCAAAGGTTGGGGGCCTCTTAGTAATTCAAGAATAAGATATATGGGGAAGTCTTCCCTGGAGGCATAGATGAGAGTTTGCCATGGCATAAGGAAAGCCTTCTGTCTCTTTGAGAAAATGGATTTCTCATTCATTTAGGTAAACTTGGCAACAGCAAGAATAAGATGGTTGAGCTTCATTACGGTTAAGGCAAGAGGGAGGTAGACTACCAGATGTATTGGTATGGTTGTTGGCACCACAGACTGGGAATTCTGCCAAGGACCTGCAATATTTCACTGGATGGCCAAAATGCCAGCAATTTCTTTACTGTTGTCATGCAGGGATCACCTTTTAGACTTGCAAATGGTGTCCTGCAATATAAACTGAGGATGGAAGTTTATGGCAGTCAAAAGTTAAGCAGGTAGGTAGGACACATGTGTCCTACCTACCTGTGGATAGGTGGACACATGTGTCTACTTTGAGAATTGGGAGGTCTTGGGGATCAAGCTGTTTCAGAATATCACCACATGTTTGGAAATTATGCTGAACTATGGTAAAATGACAGTACCACTTCAAGAATTGGTGTTTTTGAATTGTTTCAGAAATAGCATCTGTGGTGGTAAGGAGAGAAAGATCTTGAACTTGGATAGCATTTTGTACCGTGACAATGAGTACACCACTCTTGAGAGCATGAAATGAAATATCTTGACCAACATGGTGTAGGAGTACCTTGCTGATACTATCATCTGAAAGATAGTCAGTAGGAGTAAAAAACTTAGTACATTGTGTACTTTGAAACATAGCATGTAAGGGGAGTGAGTGTCATGCCAGTCTTTTCTGGGCAGAGTGAGAAGTAATAGAAGTAGTATCATCAGTTAATGGTCTTGGTTGTTTAGGTGTGGGGCTGGAGGTGGTCTTACTTGACATAGGTGTGTGATCCGAAAATCGTCACACCGTAGAGGGAGAAGCTGGAAGCATGGTCAAAGATGTGCGGAGGTCGGCTGTATCAAAGGGGCCATACAGAATCTCAGTACCTGGAACGGATGATGAAGTGGCACCAGCAGAAGGTACAGGGGCATTAGAAAGGTCCGAAGAATAGTCAAATAATGAGGTAGGGTCGGAACAGGGTACAGTAGCAGAAAGAGGCTGGGGAGGAGCAATTTCATGGATTTGTGACTCCATGGTTATGTCACTTATTGTTTTTTTTTTTTTTTTTAAAAGAAGGTATAAATAAGGGGAGAATGTGGAGGGAGACTCATAGGAGGAATGAAAGGGCCATAAATCCCCCTCCACATCCAAGAGGACTCCAGCACTGTGAGTAGTGCAGATGCAGCACAAAATCCATACCATACCCTACCCTTCATGCCAGAAAACCAGCAGTCTGAGATAGCAATCTCATATCTACCAAGCCACCTCAGTGAACAATAGAGAGAGCAGCTGGATACCCACCACAAAGCATACCTCCGCCTCCTGGAATCCAGAGATACACCCATCACCTAAAGCTGCCAGCTGGGAGATCAGAGAGTTATCGGGACATTCCCAGTTGATCCAGATTCCATGGCAAACTACACCACCACTAGGGACCTCATCAGTGGAATGGGTTGGACCATGGTATCCTTCTCCCTACCTAGGAACTAGAGTACCTGTGGGGAGAACCAAAGGCTGAAAGCAGGAAAGGAATAAGGGAGGGATAGGGAGAGGAGGAGGAAAAGGAAAAGGGGGATGGGAAGGATGGGATAGGGAAGGGGGGATTGGGGGGTAATTAGGTTCAGTCTGAGGAAGAAGACCAAAAGGTCCAATTCCTCAGACTAATAGCTTCTTTACCACAGCAAGGAGCCCCCCTTAAAGAGGATATTTGCAGTTAATAGTTTAAAAGATAGAAATGTTAAAAGCAGGTGGGGATATAGTTTTGGAGTGGTTGGTGCAATTATTTAATAAATGTATGGAAGAGGGTAAGGTACCTAGGGATTGGCAGAGAGCATGCATAGTTCCTTTGTATAAAGGCAAAGGGGATAAAAGAGAGTGCAAAAATTATAGGGGGATAAGTCTGTTGAGTATACCTGGTAAAGTGTATGGTAGAGTTATTATTGAAAGAATTAAGAGTAAGACGGAAAATAGGATAGCAGATGAACAAGGAGGCTTTAGGAAAGGTAGGGGGTGTGTGGACCAGGTGTTTACAGTGAAACATATAAGTGAACAGTATTTACATAAGGCTAAAGAGGTCTTTGTGGCATATATGGATTTGGAAAAGGCGTATGACAGGGTGGATAGGGGGGCAATGTGGCAGATGTTGCAAGTGTATGGTGTAGGAGGTAGGTTACTGAAAGCAGTGAAGAGTTTTTACGAGGATAGTGAGGCTCAAGTTAGAGTATGTAGGAAAGAGGGAAATTTTTTCCCAGTAAAAGTAGGCCTTAGACAAGGATGTGTGATGTCACCATGGTTGTTTAATATATTTATAGATGGGGTTGTAAGAGAAGTAAATGCGAGGGTCTTGGCAAGAGGCGTGGAGTTAAAAGATAAAGAATCACACACAAAGTGGGAGTTGTCACAGCTGCTCTTTGCTGATGACACTGTGCTCTTGGGAGATTCTGAAGAGAAGGTGCAGAGATTGGTGGATGAATTTGGTAGGGTGTGCAAAATAAGAAAATTAAAGGTGAATACAGGAAAGAGTAAGGTTATGAGGATAACAAAAAGATTAGGTGATGAAAGATTGAATATCAGATTGGAGGGAGAGAGTATGGAGGAGGTGAACGTATTCAGATATTTGGGAGTGGACGTGTCAGCAGATGGGTCTATGAAAGATGAGGTGAATCATAGAATTGATGAGGGAAAAAGGGTGAGTGGTGCACTTAGGAGTCTATGGAGACAAAGAACTTTGTCCTTGGAGGCAAAGAGGGGAATGTATGAGAGTATAGTTTTACCAACGCTCTTATATGGGTGTGAAGCATGGGTGATGAATGTTGCAGTGAGGAGAAGGCTGGAGGCAGTGGAGATGTCATGTCTGAGGGTAATGTGTGGTGTGAATATAATGCAGAGAATTCGTAGTTTGGAAGTTAGGAGGAGGTGCGGGATTACCAAAACTGTTGTCCAGAGGGCTGAGGAAGGGTTGTTGAGGTGGTTCGGACATGTAGAGAGAATGGAGCGAAACAGAATGACTTCAAGAGTGTATCAGTCTGTAGTGGAAGGAAGGCGGGGTAGGGGTCGGCCTAGGAAAGGTTGGAGGGAGGGGGTAAAGGAGGTTTTGTGTGCGAGGGGCTTGGACTTCCAGCAGGCATGCGTGAGCGTGTTTGATAGGAGTGAATGGAGACAAATGGTTTTTAATACTTGACGTGCTGTTGGAGTGTGAGGAAAGTAACATTTATGAAGGGATTCAGGGAAACCGGCAGGCCGGACTTGAGTCCTGGAGATGGGAAGTACAGTGCCTGCACTCTGAAGGAGGGGTGTTAATGTTGCAGTTTAAAAACTGTAGTGTAAAGCACCCTTCTGGCAAGACAGTGATGGAGTGAATGATGGTGAAAGTTTTTCTTTTTCGGGCCACCCTGCCTTGGTGGGAATCGGCCAGTGTGATAATAAAAAAAAAAAAAAAAATAATAAAGTTTAAAATCTAGCTGGGAGGATGTCAAAGCTGTTTTATGAAGCTCAGCGAGATGGCTGTTAGCAAGGCTAGCACAATGTTTTGACTTGATAAATTTCATTACAGAGAAGAGAGATTCACAGCAGTAAGTTGTCCCAAAAACAGAGAGTAGTTGGAAGCCAGTTTTCCGAAGACTGGGATACATGTACTTTGCTTCAGGGATTTGTTTATAAAAGTCAGTTAGAAATGAGCTTTTATGTACTAGCTTTAAATCCACAAAATGAGTAAGTGTTGGAGTGAGGTACTCTATAGATTGCTCCAATTGTTAATGGTTTTTTAAGGTCTTAGGATTTAAATTTAGCAAATATATATTCACCATATTCATCCCTAGTGCAAGTAGAGTTTATACATTCAAGTTCATCATATTATATAGCTGTTCCACCTCCTAACTGGTCTGGTCTACAATTGTGTATGGCTCTGTAGCTGGGTATGGCATAGATGTTTGTAATATCAAGTTTTAGCTATGTTTCAGTGACAGTACAGTGGACCCTCGGTTATCGGCTGTAATCTGTTCCAGAAGCTTGGCCTAAAACCAAAATGGCCGAAAACCAAAATAATATTTCCCATAAGAATTAATGTAGATACAGTGGAACCTCGGCTTATGAATTTAATCCATTCCATGACCTTGTTCGTATCCTGATTTGTTCGGATGGTGAGTCAGTTTTCCTCATTTATATTAAATGAATTGCAATTAATCCGTTCCAGCCTCTCAGGAGGCATGACAAAATAATGCTAATATCAACTCTACGGCTTAGTTATATATCACAATTTATCTATCATGACATAATAAACAATATTAATAACATAGAAACACGACATATACTCTAGAATGAATAAAATAGGCCAAAATATGGCAAGTGATGGCGACGCTGGCAGCGGCAGAAAGCATTCGCCATTTACTCTCCCACTCTAGTATCTTTCCAGTCCAGAGCCCCATATCTAGCTTGTGTTTATTTATGATTAGTGGTGAGAGCCCCATATCTAGCTTGTGTTTATTTATGATTAGTGGTGAGGTTGCCACATATGTAACCATAGGTGTGGTCAAGACAGATGTATGTACAGGTGAAGACATGATCACTGTGGCCACAGTGGTGGTGTAGTGGTGGTGGTGGTAGCCACAGTGGTGGTGGTGATGGTGGCGGCCACAGTGGTGGTGGTGGTGGCGGCAGCCACAGTGGTGGTGGTGGTGATGGCGACCAGCTGCCCCACTCTATGCTGCTGCCCTCTTCGTTTCTCTAGCTTTTTTCATAGTTTCCAATCACTTCCTGAGCTTCTTAGTGATTGTACACAAATACTGTCTTTTTGAGCAAGGCATTGTGTAAGTAATATGTATAATATAAGACAAAATTACGCATCCCAAGGGTCTGCTGCGATCACTCATAGTGGCACACCTCCTCTTCCTTTTGACACTTGGTCAGCACTAAGATAATCGTGATCATAGCAGCAGTACCTACACCCACCCAGAGGGTTACCAGTTTCAATTTTGAAGTATTTGGCACAAAAATATGAAAAAAAAAATACGAAAAATGTCTAAAAATGACAACATACAGTGGACCCCCGGTTCGCAAAACCATCGGTATCCAATAAATCCGGTATCCGAAGCATTATATCACAAAAAATTTGCCTCGGTTCCCGTTACAAAACTCGGTATGCGATATGATTCATACGAGACGTGTCCACGTGTGGCCTGAACTCCTCCGTGTGTGTGCCAGTGTTTACAAGCCAGCCAGTGTGCGCGCATCTAAGGATACATTCGGTACATTCCATTTTATCCATATTATCACTGTTTTTGGTGCTTGTTTCTGCAAAATAAGTCACCATGGGCCCCAAGAAAGCTTCTAGTGCCAACCCATTGAGACCAGGGGTGCTAATGACTATTGAAATGGAGAAAGAGATAATTGCAAAGTATGAAAGTGGAGTGCGTGTGTCGGAGCTGGCCAAGTTGTATAGTAAACCCCAATCAACCATCTCTACTATAGTGAGCAGGAAAACGGCATTCAAGGAAGCTGTTCTTGCAAAAGGTGCAACTGTGATTACGAAACAGCGACCACAAGTGTTAGAAAATGTTGAGAGACTATTATTGGTGTGGATAAATGTAAAACAGATAGCAGGAGATAGCATCTCTCAAGCGATAATTTGTGAAAAGGCTAGGCAGTTGCATGAGGATTTAATTAGAAAAATGCTTGCAACTAGTTGTGATGTGAGTGAATTTAAGGCCAGCAAAGGTTGGTTTGAAAGATTTAAGAATCATAGTGGCATACATAGTGTGGCATACATAGTATGATGAAAATCACCCTGACACAGCTCCTGCAAGCCATGTTGGCAACCTGTACACTGACAATGTTGTGAACCACTTTAGGAAAGTCATAAAGGAATGAGAGGTACAGGCCTCTATGGACAGATATGTTGTGCGACAGTAGTCCAGTGGCTCTCAAGCTGGTCCTAGTGGCATGCATTAAAAGAAGAAGGGAAGTAACCCCGGAAAAGGATTTGCTACCTCAGGTCCTAATGGAGGGGGATTCCCCTTCTAAACATTAAAAACTCCGACACTCTCCCCTCCTCCTCCCATCCCATCAATCATCACCAGATCTTCATTAAAGGTAAGTATCAATTATTCTATTGTGATTATTCTATTGTTATTATTGTTACTGTAATTATTATATTGCATTAAACTTAATATTTCATGTGGTAAAAGTTTCTTTTTTCATACTTTTGGGTGTCTTGCACAGATTAATTTAATTTCCATTATTTCTTATGGGGAAAATTGATTAGCTTTCCGATAATTTTGGTTTACGATGAGCTCTCAGGAACGGATTAATATCGCGAACCGGGGGTCCACTGTATTATTATTATTACTATTATATTGTATTATTATTATTATTATTATTATTATTATTATTATTATTATTATTATTCTTAGTACTGTATGTATGTATTATTATAATTATTATTATTATTATTGTTATTATTAATTTAGGGAACTGGAACACAATTTCAATTCCCTAGATCAAGAGCTCATCACCACGTACATACTACTACTACTACTACTAATAATAATAATACATTGTAATAATAATAATAATTGTACGTAGTAGGTTGGTAGACAGCAACTGCCCAGGGAGGTACTACCGTCCTGCCAAGTGAGTGTAAAATGGAAGCCTGTAATCGTTTTACACGATGGTAGGATTGCTTGTGTCTTTTTTTTTGTCTCATAAACATGCAAGATTACAGGTACATCTTACTACTTCTACTTACACTTAGGTCACACTATACATGCATAGACAAGCATATATATATACAGGAAGGCCCCGCTTTATGGCGTTTCACTTTACGGCGTTCCGCTAATACGGACATTTCAAATTATGACCAAAACTCACTATACGGCTCCCCCCACCTGACTTTCTAATACGGTCACCGTGCCCCACCCTGTTTGTTTACATTCTCCATGAGCTCAGTAAGCACTAAGTCTCTCCATTTTGTCTGGAAACTCCAAAATTTCAAATGTTTTTAAAAGTTATTTCATATTTTATATATACTCTGATAATTATACTTATGTATACCTGTACCTAAATAAACTTACATACATCGAGTCATTTAAATGTCGTATATTACGTTAATATACACATTTTCATTAATCCATCCATGATATTTTTTTCAAAATTATATAATAAACACGATGCATAACATATAAATAAGATAAATACACCCCACAGTAGAATAAATAAACATAAATGTGAGATGTGAGCAGACGACTTCCACAAGTGACGCCATAATAACAATACTCACCGAGTCTCATTAAATGTCGTATATTACGGTAATATACACATTTTCATTAATCCATCCATGATATTTTTTTCAAAATTATATAATAAACACGATGCATAACATATAAATAAGATAAATACACCCCACAGTAGAATAAATAAACATAAATGTGAGATGTGAGCAGACGACTTCCACAAGTGACGCCATAATAACAATAGTCACCGAGTCTCATTAAATGTCGTATATTACGTTAATATACACATTTTCATTAATCCATCCATGATATTTTTTTCAAAATTATATAATAAACACGATGCATAACATATAAATAAGATAAATACACCCCACAGTAGAATAAATAAACATAAATGTGAGATGTGAGCAGACGACTTCCACAAGTGACGCCATAATAACAGTACTCACCGAGTCTCATTAAATGTCGTATATTATGGTAATATACACATTTTCATTAATCCATCCATGATATTTTTTTCAAAATTATATAATAAACACGATGCATAACATATAAATAAGATAAATACACCCCACAGTAGAATAAATAAACATAAATGTGAGATGTGAGCAGACGACTTCCACAAGTGACGCCATAATAACAATAGTCACCGAGTCTCATTAAATGTCGTATATTACGGTAATATACACATTTTCATTAATCCATCCATGATATTTTTTTCAAAATTATATAATAAACACGATACATAACATAAAAAGATGATAAATACACCCCACAATAGAATAAATAAACATAAATATAAGATGTGGGAGCCTGGTTTGTTTACATAACTCTGCGCCTGTTACCTCTCATGTACTCATTCTTTCTCTCTCTCATTTATTCGTTTTATCTCATTTACTTACTCCTGACCCTACATTAAGACTACAAATATTTTAAGGTAAGTAATGAGTGAACTGTATATACATTTTATCGCTCTGGGATGCTTAAATATCATAGAATAGTATGTGTGGGTGGGGTGGCCTGGTGAGGTAGCCTGGCTATTACAATACATACCACACTTGATTTCTTACAATAAATACTACTTGTCTCACCCTAGATTAAGACTATAAATATTTTAAGGTAAGTAATGAGTGCACTATGTGTGTATTGTACTTTTTTATTGTTTTTTGATGCCTGGTTCTATTGCTAACATAATATATGTTAGTGTAAACTTGTTATCTAGTGTTTGTATGCATTTGTAAGTGGAAAAAAAGGGTGTTCCACTTTACGGCGGTTTCCGCTTTACGGCGGTAGCCTGGAACCTAACCCGCCGTATAAGTGGGGCCTTCCTGTACAAAAACACCCCTCTGGGTTTTCTTCTATTTTCTTTCAAGTTCATGTTCTTGTTTATTTTCTCTTACCTACATGGGGAAGTAGAACAGAAGTCTTCCTCTGTAAGCCATGCGTGTTGTAAGAGGCAACTAAAATGCCAGGAGCAAGGGGCTAGAAACCCCTTCTTCTGTATATGTTACTAAATGTAAAAGGAGAAACTTTTGTTTTTCCTTTTGGGCCACCCCGCCTCGGTGGGATACTGCCAGTTTGTTGAAAGAATAATAATAATGATTGCTGATGTTATGAATGAAAAGAAGTTGGATGTCCTGGCCCTAAGCGAAACAAAGCTGAAGGGAGTAGGGGAGTTTCGGTAGGGGGAAATAAATGGGATTAAATCTGGAGTATCTGAGAGAGTTAGAGCAAAGGAAGGGGTAGCAGTAATGTTGAATGATCAGTTATGGAAGGAGAAAAGAGAATATGAATGTGTAAATTCAAGAATTATGTGGATTAAAGTAGAGGTTGGATGCGAGAAGTGGGTCATAATAAGCGTGTATGCACCTGGAGAAGAGAGGAATGCAGAGGAGAGAGAGAGATTTTGGGAGATGTTAAGTGAATGTATAGGAGCCTTTGAACCAAGTGAGAGAGTAATTGTGGTAGGGGACCTGAATGCTAAAGTAGGAGAAACTTTTAGAGAGGGTGTGGTAGGTAAGTTTGGGGTACCAGGTGTAAATGATAATGGGAGCCCTTTGATTGAACTTTGTATAGAAGGGGGTTTAGTTATAGGTAATACATATTTTAAGAAAAAGAGGACAAATAAGTATACAAGATATGATGTAGGGCAAAATGACAGTAGTTTGTTGGACTATGTATTGGTGGATAAAAGACTGTTGAGTAGACTTCAGGATGCCCATATTTATAGAGATATATCAGATCACTTTCTAGTTGTAGCTACACTGAGAGTAAAAGGTAGATGGGATACAAGGAGAATAGAAGCATCAGGGAAGAGAGAGGTGAAGGTTTATAAACTAAAAGAGGAGGCAGTTAGGGTAAGATATAAACAGCTATTGGAGGATAGATGGGCTAATGAGAGCATAGGCAATGGGGTCGAAGAGGTATGGGGTAGGTTTAAAAATGTAGTGTTAGAGTGTTCAGCAGAAGTTTGTGGTTACAGGAAAGTGGGTGCGGGAGGGAAGAGGAGCGATTTGTGGAATGATAATGTAAAGAGAGTAGTAAGGGAGAAAAAGTTAGCATATGAGAAGTTTTTACAAAGTAGAAGTGATGCAAGGAGGGAAGAGTATATGGAGAAAAAGAGAGAGGTTAAGAGAGTGGTGAAGCAATGTAAAAAGAGAGCAAATGAGAGAGTGGGTGAGATGTTATCAACAAATTTTGTTGAAAATAAGAAAAAGTTTTGGAGTGAGATTAACAAGTTAAGAAAGCCTAGAGAACAAATGGATTTGTAGTTAAAAATAGGAGAGGAGAGTTATTAAATGGAGAGTTAGAGGTATTGGGAAGATGGAGGGAATATTTTGAGGAATTGTTAAATGTTGATGAAGATAGGGAAGCTGTGATTTCGTGTATAGCGCAAGGAGGAATAACATCTTGTAGGAGTGAGGAAGAGCCAGTTGTGAGTGTGGGGGAAGTTCGTGAGGCAGTAGGTAAAATGAAAGGGGGTAAGGCAGCCGGGATTGATGGGATAAAGATAGAAATGTTAAAAGCAGGTGGGGATATAGTTTTGGAGTGGTTGGTGCAATTATTTAATAAATGTATGGAAGAGGGTAAGGTACCTAGGGATTGGCAGAGAGCATGCATAGTGGCTAACGCGACGGGCTGGAGTTTTGAGACTCTATGACCGCGGGTTCAATCCCGGCCGGGGGTATGGTTTATATGCATAGTTCCTTTGTATAAAGGCAAAGGGGATAAAAGAGAGTGCAAAAATTATAGGGGGATAAGTCTGTTGAGTATACCTGGTAAAGTGTATGGTAGAGTTATTATTGAAAGAATTAACCCTTTCAGGGTCCGTCCCATAGATCTACGGCTTTACGGTGAGTGTCCAAACTGTAGATCTACGCCATGAGCTCAGCTCACTCTGATAAACTGTGAGTGGTACATTTGGGCCTAGATATGAGAGAATACATCTATGTGGTATGTGTGCACCACATAAAACAGATCCTGCAGCACACTGTGTATAATGAGAGAAAAAAACTGAAATCATGATTTTTCGATTAAAACAGCAACTTTGCAGTGTTTTTTCGTATGTTTTTTATAGTTGTATTTGCGATTTCTTGGTCTCATTTGATAGAATGGAAGACATATTACAGAAATAGAGATGATTTTGATTGGTTTTAGCACTGGAAATGGCTTGAAACTGAGCTCAAAGTAGCGGAAATGTTAAATTTTTGCCGATATTCAAGAGTAAACAAACGACCTCACACATCTAATACACGTCAGCTGGTGGGTCTAATATACATTCACAAATAAGGTGATGATATTTGTACAATTATTACAGTATTGCATAACAGTAAATCTTCTATTTTTTGGTGTGAATAAAAATTCATTATGTGAATAAAAAATCAAAATGGAATTTATTTGTAAAGCCTCAAAACATAACTAATGAACAGAGGAAATGTTAGTTTAGTGCCAGGAATGCCTACATTGTTTATTCTGGACCCTATTTTGAAATTGGAATATTTTGAAGTTTGTGTTAAATTGGCCAAATTAACAATTTCCGATCACTTTATTTTGTAGTTGAAACAGTTGACTTGGCGATTTCTTGTGCTCAATCGATAGAATAGAAGTAATACTAGTGAAATAGCTAAGAATTTGGTTGATTGGAATAATGTAATTGGCCTAAAATGGGAGTCAAAGTCGGCAAAATCGCCGATTCGTAAATATCGCTGACACATCAAAATTTGCGAGAGCATAATTTCGTCAATTTTCCACCAAATTTCGTACTTTTTGTTTTATTACCTTCACAAAAAGATTCTCTACGATTTCATAAGAAAAAATAACAAATTTTTTTTTTTGAAAATTCTTGGACACTGGTGCGTGACTCCAGATTTGGGCCTTGGACCCTGAAAGGGTTAAGAGTAAGACGGAGAATAGGATAGCAGATGAACAAGGAGGCTTTAGGAAAGGTAGGGGGTGTGTGGACCAGGTGTTTACAGTGAAACATATAAGTGAACAGTATTTAGATAAGGCTAAAGAGGTCTTTGTGGCATTTATGGATTTGGAAAAGGCGTATGACAGGGTAGATAGGGGGGCAATGTGGCAGATGTTGCAGGTGTATGGTGTAGGAGGTAGGTTACTGAAAGCAGTGAAGAGTTTTTACGAGGATAGTGAGTCTCAAGTTAGAGTATGTAGGAAAGAGGGAAATTATTTCCCAGTAAAAGTAGGCCTTAGACAAGGATGTGTGATGCCACCGTGGTTATTTAATATATTTATAGATGGGGTTGTAAGAGAAGTAAATGCGAGGGTCTTGGCAAGAGGCGTGGAGTTAAAAGATAAAGAATCACACAAAGTGGGAGTTGTCACAGTTGCTCTTTGCTGATAACACTGTGCTCTTGGGAGATTCTGAAGAGAAGTTGCAGAGATTGGTGGATGAATTTGGTAGGGTGTGCAAAAGAAGAAAATTGAAAGTGAATACAGGAAAGAGTAAGGTTATGAGGATAACAAAAAGATTGGGTGATGAAAGATTGGATATCAGATTGGAGGGAGAGAGTATGGAGGAGGTGAATGTATTCAGATATTTGGGAGTGGACGTGTCAGCGGATGGGTCTATGAAAGATGAGGTGAATCATAGAATTGATGAGGGGAAAAGGGTGAGTGGTGCACTTAGGAGTCTGTGGAGACAAAGAACTTTGTCCTTGGAGGCAAAGAGGGGAATGTATGAGAGTATAGTTTTACCAACGCTCTTATATGGGTGTGAAGCATGGGTGATGAATGTTGTAGCGAGGAGAAGGCTGGAGGCAGTGGAGATGTCATGTCTGAGGGCAATGTGTGGTGTGAATATAATGCAGAGAATTCATAGTTTGGAAGTTAAGAGGAGGTGCGGGATTACCAAAACTGTTGTCCAGAGGGCTGAGGAAGGGTTGTTGAGGTGGTTCGGACATGTAGAGAGAATGGAGCGAAACAGAATGACTTCAAGAGTGTATCAGTCTGTAGTGGAAGGAAGGCGGGGTAGGGGTCGGCCTAGGAAAGGTTGGAGGGAGGGGGTAAAGGAGGTTTTGTGTGCGAGGGGCTTGGACTTCCAGCAGGCATGCGTGAGCGTGTTTGATAGGAGTGAATGGAGACAAATGGTTTTTAATACTTGACGTGCTGTTGGAGTGTGAGCAAAGTAACATTTACGAAGGGGTTCAGGGAAACCGGCAGGCCGGACTTGAGTCCTGGAGATGGGAAGTACAGTGCCTGCACTCTGAAGGAGGGGTGTTAATGTTGCAGTTTAAAAACTGTAGTGTAAAGCACCCTTCTGGCAAGACAGTGATGGAGTGAATGATGGTGAAAGTTTTTCTTTTTCGGGCCACCCTGCCTTGGTGGGAATCGGCCAGTGTGATAATAAATAAATAAATAAATAATAATAATAATAATAGTAATAATAATAACAGTAAGGAGAAACTTGAAAAGGCTGCCAGTAGTTGGCACCACCATCTGCAAAACATTGGTAACCACTACTATTATACTTTTCACCTGTCTAGACTTAAGTAGTCTATTAGTATTAGATTAAGTCTCCCTGAAATTCCTCATCATGATAGTGGCTTTCTTTGCTCCAATCATATTATGATATGTAAACACACATTGTAACCTTAGCAAAGAAATAAATATTTTATTTATTAATTTACATAACCCTTTCAGGGTCCAAGGCCAAAATCTGAAGTGGTGCCCCAGTGTCCAAGAATTTAAAACAAAAATAATTGTTATTTTTTCTTATGAAATGGTAGAGAATCTTTTTGTGAATGTAATAAAACAAAAAGTAAGAAATTTGATGGAAAATTGACGAAATTATGCTCTCGTGAATTTTGATGTGTCAGCGATATTTACAAATCGGCGATTTTGCCGACTTTGACTCCCATTTTAGGCCAATTACATTATTCCAGTCGACCAAATTCTCAGTTATTTCACTAGTATTACTTCTATTCTATCGATTGAGCACAAGAAATCGCCAAGTCAACTGTTTCAACTACAAAATAAAGTGACCGGAAATTGGTAATTTGGCCAATTTAACACAAAGTTCAAAATATTCCAATTTCAAAATAGGGTCCAGAATAAACAATGTAGGTATTCCTGGCACTAAACTAACATTTCCTCTGTTCATTAGTTATGTTTTGAGGCTTTACAAATAAATTCCATTTTGATTTTTTATTCACATAATGAATTTTTATTCACACCAAAAAATAGAAGATTTACTGTTATGCAATATTGTAATAATTGTATAAATATCATCACCACATTTGTGAATGTATATTAGACCCACCAGCTGGCATGTATTAGACGTGTGAGGTCGTTTGTTTACTCTTGAACATCGGCAAAAATTTAACATTTCCGCCACTTTGAGCTCAATTTCAAGCCATTTCCATTGCTAACACCAATCAAAATTATCTCTATTTCTGTAATATGTCTTCCATTCTATCAAATGAGACCAAGAAATCACAAATACAACTATAAAAAACATACGAAAAAACACTGCAAAGTCGGTTTTAATCGAAAATCATGGTCTCAGTTTTTTTTCTCTCATTATGCACAGTGTGCTGCAGGATTTGTTTTATGTGGTGCACACATACCACATAGATGTATTCTCTCATATCTAGGCCCAAATTTACCACTCACAGTTTATCAGAGTAAGCTGAGCTCACTCATGGTGTAGATCTACGGTTTGGACCCTGAACGTAAAGCCGTAGATCTACGGGACGGACTGTGAAAGGGTTAAGGAAACTCCCTTGAGGGAGAAGTTCGCATCCTGAAATTTCGTTCGTATCCAGAAGCAAAAAATCGACCAAACGACGGTTCATTTCCTGAAAATTTCGCATGGTGGGATGTTCGTAAGCCAAGGTTCCACTGTACAATTAATCCGTTCCTGACAAAAATATTAAAAAAAAAATAATTTTTTTAAAAATTAAATCAGTATTACATACCTTTATTGAAGACTAAAGCTGGCTTCTGGAATGCCTGCTACACTTCCTGCATGCCTGTGACACTTCCTGCATGCCTGCTACACTTCCTGCATGTCTGCTACACTCCCTACATGCCTACTACAGCCCCTGCATGCCTGCTATGCTCCCTGCATGCCTGCTACACTTCCTGCATTTCTGCTACACTCTCTGCATGCCTGCTACACTCCCTGCATGCCTGTTAATCTCCCTGCATGCCTCTTACACTCCTTGCATGCCTGCTACACTTCCTGCTATACTTCCTGCATGTCTGCTACACTCCCTGCATGCCTGCTACACTCCCTGCATGCTTGTTACACTCCCTGCATGCCTGTTACACTCCCTGCATGCCTGCTACACTTCAAGCTTAATTAAATTCCATGGTGTTTCTCACTTTCTTTACCACAGGAACTTTACTAGGAACTTTCTTTGGAGCCATGGTTATTTATTTTGCAGTTGCACTGCAAAAAAACACAAAAAGCAATGGAAAACAAGCAAAATGTTTGGATGTATGAACAGAAGCTTCCTCATACACCATGAGAGAGAGCGAAACTGATGCCAAGGGGCCCCAGCTGGTTGACAGACATGTGCGAAATGGCCGATCACCTGAATAACAGCCAGTCACCGGGAGCCGAAAAACTGGCTGATCACCAAGTTGGCTGATAACAGGAACAGCCGATAACCGAGGGTCCACTGTAATGATGGATATTATGGCATGTAGAGAATTGAGTAGTGCTTGGAGGTTATCATAGTGTTTGCTTAATGATCTGACATTATTAAATACAGTGGACCCCCGGTTTACGATATTTTTTCATTCCAGAAGTATGTTCAGGTGCCAGTACTGACCGAATCTGTTCCCATAAGGAATATTGTGAATTAGATTAGTCCATTTCAGACCCCCAAACATACACGTACAAACGCACTTACATAAATACACTCACATAATTGGTCACATTGGGAGGTGATCGTAAACCGTGGGCCCACTGTACTGTTATTTTATTGTTGGCACTGAGTAGTGTCTTAGCCTGATGTTGTGATAGAAACACAGGCCTTATCTCTAGGCTTTATTGAACATAGAATCTTCATAGTACTTCTGCAACAACAAAATATAATGACTAGTACATCTAATAATGGCTTCTACAGGGATGGTGATGTCTTGCATATGTCAAGAGAAAAGTTATAACTACAGGCCACATATTTAAACTCACCATGTAATCTGCATCGGTGATAAATGGATAAAGTAGGAGAGAATCACACACCATATGTTGGTGCCCATGACGCATGCCAAACTGTTGTTGTTGTTAAGGGCCCCTAGAGGTGGTGCAGTATTATCCTGCTGCTGCTCCCCACAGGACCAGTATCACTACAATCTCCCCCTTCTAAAATATCAGAGACAGTAATCTCCCAAACTGTTAGGTGGGCGACGTACACGTCCCGACCTTCGTAGCCCTTGAGCCTTTTCACCAGGTTCGATATTTTCCAGCGGGGTTTGATTAACTGCTGGAGCAGAATCCTCTATTTCCATAGGGGTAGTCTCAAGGGGCTTTCCAGGAGAAAACGAAGCATCTTTCACATCTATTGGTGTATCTTGAGATTCCACACTAATAGGGATTTCAACTGGGGCTAAATGTCTTGTAGATACTGTAGTCTCTTCACCATTTTGGTAGCGAATGTGGGCGTAATGTGGATTAGCTTGCAGGAGCTCTACCTCTTCCACTAAAGGATCCATCTTGTTCATCCTACGGTGACTCTTCAGGAGAACGGGTCCAGGATGACATAACCAAGTGGGCACGGAGGCTCCCGTAGAGGAACGACGTGAATAGTTGAGGAGTCTTTCATGAGGGGTTGCATTAGTAGCTGTGCACAGCAGTGATCTAATAGAGTGAAGTGCATCAGGTAGGACAGTTTGCCAGTGTTGAACAGGTAGATTGCGCGACTTTAATGTCATTGTAACTGCCTTCCATATAGTACCATTGAACCGCTCCACTTGACCATTGCCTTGAGGGTTGTAGCTTGTTGTTCTGCTGCAGGCAATACCTTTGCTAGCCAAAAACTCCTGAAGTTCGTTACTCATGAACGAGGATCCCCTGTCTGAATGGATATAAGCTGGCATACCAAAAATAGAGAACAACTGTGAAAGACAACTAATAACAGTTGAAGCAGCCATATTTGCACAGGGGAATACAAAGGGAAACCTTGAATATTCATCTACTATGTTAAGGAAATACCTATTCTGATTTGTGCTTGGTAGAGGTCCTTTGAAATCTATATTCAATCTTTCGAAAGGCTGGGTGGATTTTATGAGATGAGTCTTCTCTGGCTGATGAAAGTTTGGCTTGCACTCTGCACATACTCTGCATGCTCTGATCACTTGTCGCACATCTTCCACTGAGTAGGGCATGTTCTTTGATTTGACAAAATGGTACAGGCGTGTAACTCCTGGGTGACACAAAGCCTTGTGGAGAGCTGAGAGTGATTGCAAATCATGACATGCTGCTCCACAGTGGGACCTAGAGAATGCATCAGGTGAGATGTTCTCTTGACCCGGTCGGTACAGAATATCAAAGTCATAACACGATAGTTCCATCCTCCAGCGTAATATCTTGTCATTCTTTATCCTACTTTTGTGCCTCTTGTCGAACATATACATCACGGACCGTTGGTCAGTCCTTATGGTGAAATGTCTACCAGTTAAATAATGCCTCCAGTGGCGAACTGCTTCTATGATGGCCTGGGCTTCCTTTTCTACAGCAGCATAACATTTCTCTGATCCTTGAAAAGTTCTCGAAAAGAAGGCTACTGGTCGTCCTGCCTGAGATAAGACTGCAGCAATGGCAATGTCAGATGCATCCGTTTCCACTTCGAATGGTAGGGACTCATCAATGGCTTGAACTACTGAGTTTTCAATGTCCTGTTTGAGAGTATGGAAAGCGGCTTCTGCTTCCTTTGTCACAGGAAATGTGGTAGCACTCAATGGGCGGACTTTACTTGAATAGTTGTAGATCCATTGTGAGTAATAAGCAAAGAGACCAAGAGTTCTTCGGAGTGACTTTTTGTCTTGAGGCATTGGAAGTTCCCGTAGAGGTCGTAGTCGTTCAGGGTCTGGGAATACAGTGGACCCCCGCATAACGATGGCATCACATAGCGATTTTTCCGCATAACGATTACTTTTATCGCAAAATTTTTGCCGCGCATACCGATTAAAAACCCGCTTACCGATTTTCGTCCGAGACGCGTCCAATGTGCCCTCAGCCAGCCTCACATGTGCCGCCCCGTCCCATTGTTTACCAGCCAGCCTCCGCGGTAACATCCAAGCATACACTCGGAATATTTCGTATTATTACAGTATTTTCGGTGCTGTTTCTGGAAAATAAGTGACCATGGGCCCCAAGAAAGCTTCTAGTGCCAACCCTACACCTCAAAGGGTAAGAATTACTATAGAGATGAAGAAAGAGATAATTGATAAGTATGAAAGTGGAGTGCGTATAGCCGACCTAGTCAAGCTGTACAAGAAACCCCAATCAACCATCGCTACTATTGTGGGCACCAGAAAGACAATCAAGGAAGCTGTTCTTGCCAAAGGTTCAACTGTGTTTTCGAAACAAAGATCGCAAGTGATGGAAGATGTTGAGAGACTCTTATTGGTGTGGATAAATGAAAAACAGATAGCAGGAGATAGCATCTCTCAAGCGATCATATGTGAAAAGGCTAGGAAGTTGCATGAGGATTTAATTAAAAAAATGCCTGCAACTAGTGATGATGTGAGTGAATTTAAGGCCAGCAAAGGTTGGTTTGAGAGATTTAAGAAGCGTAGTGGCATCCATAGTGTGATAAGGCATGGTGAGGCTGCCAGTTCGGACCACAAAGCGGCTGAAAAATATGTGCAGGAATTCAAGGAGTACATAGAAACTGAAGGACTGAAACCTGAACAAGTGTTTAATTGTGATGAAACAGGCCTGTTCTGGGAGAAAATGCCAAGCAGGACCTACATTACTCAGGAGGAAAAGGCACTCCCAGGACATAAGCCTATGAAAGACAGGCTTACTTTGTTGATGTGTGCCAATGCTACTGGTGATTGCAAAGTGAAGCCTTTATTAGTGTATCACTCTGAAACTCCCAGAGCGTTCAGGCAAAAGAATGTCCTCAAGGATAATTTGTGTGTGCTGTGGAGGGCAAACAGTAAGGCATGGGTCACTAGGGAATTTTTCTATAACTGGTTACACCATGCATTTGCCCCCAATGTGAAAAATTACCTAACTGAAAAGAAATTAGAACTTAAGTGCCTCCTGGTGTTAGACAATGCCCCTGGTCATCCTACAGACGTGGCAGAGCGACTTTATGGGGACATGAGCTTCATTAAGGTGAAGTTTTTGCCTCCTAATACCACTCCTCTCCTGCAGCCCATGGACCAGCAGGTTATTTCCAACTTCAAGAAACTGTACACAAAAGCTCTGTTTGAAAGGTGCTTTGTAATGACCTCAGAAACTCAACTGACTCTAAGAGAGTTTTGGAGAGATCACTTTAATATCCTCAATTGTGTAAACCTTATAGGTAAGGCTTGGGAGGAAGTGACAAAGAGGACCTTGAACTCTGCTTGGAAGAAACTGTGGCCAGAATGTGTAGACAAAAGGGATTTTGAAGGGTTTGAGGCTAACCCTGAGAATCCTGTGCCAGTTGAGGAATCCATTGTGGCATTGGGAAAGTCCTTGGGGTTGGAGGTTAGTGGGGAGGATGTGGAAGAGTTGGTGGAGGAGGACAATGAAGAACTAACCACTGATGAGCTGATAGATCAACTTCAAGAGCAAGAGGCCAGACCTGAGGAAACTGGTTCAGAGGAGGGGAGAGAGAAATTGAAGAAGTTGCCTACTACAAAGATAAAGGAAATCTGTGCTAAGTGGCTTGAAGTGCAAACCTTCATGGATGAAAATCACCCTCACACAGCTATTGCAAGCCGTGCTGGTGATTATTACACTGACAATGTTGTGAAACACTTTAGGCAAGTCATAAAGGAACGAGAGGTACAGGCCACTATGGACAGATATCTTGTGCGAAAGAAGTCCAGTGACTCTGAAGCTGGCCCTAGTGGCATTAAAAGAAGAAGGGAAGTAACCCCAGAAAAGGACTTACTACCTCAAGTCCTAATGGAAGGGGATTCCCCTTCTAAACACTAACACACTCTCTCCCCTCCTCCCATCCCATCAATCATCACCAGATCTTCAATAAAAGTAAGTGTCATTTAATTGTGCATGCCTTTTTCAGTTTGTGTGTATTAAAATTAACATTTCATGTGGTAAAAAAAAATTTTTTTCATACTTTTGGGCGTCTTGCACGGATTAATTTTATTTCCATTATTTCTTATGGGGAAAATTCATTCGCATAACGATTATTTCGCATAACGATGAGCCCTCTTGCACGGATTAAAATCGTTAACCGGGGGTCCACTGTATTGAACCTCCTTCCACTACATAACCAAGGATGCTAAGCCTTTTAGTTGAAAAAGTGCACTTTTCCTCATTGTAACTGATATTTTTCTTCTTGGCGGCTTCCAAAAACTTATCAAGGTTTGCATCATGTTCCTCCTGGGTCTTGCCACAAATGGTAACATTATCTAAATACGCGTAAGTTCCCATGAGTTGCTCTTCCTGAATGAGTGAATCCATAATTCGTTGGAAGCAGGCTACCCCATTGGTGACTCCAAAAGGGACTCTGGTAAACTGATACAGGCCATCACTAGCCTGAAACGCTGTGTATGGTTTATCTTCATTCCTTATAGGGACTTGATGATAGGCACTCTGCAGATCAATTGTGCTAAACACGTAGTACTGAGCAATTTTGTTCACTGTATCGTCAATTCGAGGTAGAGGGTACCCATCAAGAAGTGTAAATTTGTTGATTGTCTCAGAGTAATCGATAGCCAGTCTCCGTTTCCTATAACCATCTTTAACAACAACAACCTGTGCACGCCAAGGGGAATCACTCGGTTCTATAATACCCTCCTTCAGCAGCCTCTGAGTTTCTTTCTCAATGAACATCCGATCCTCATAAGAATAGCGGCGTGACTTAGCTGATATAGGATGGCAATCCGCGGTAAGATTTGCAAACAGCTTTGGTGGGTCTACCCTTAAAGTGCTAAGCCCACAGACAACAAGAGGAGGCAGTTCACCTCCATATGTTAAGGTGATACTACCATGCAGCTTCTGGAAGTCCTGACCAAGGATAACATCAGAGCACAGTTGTGGCAGAATAGCTAAATGTACATCTTGATAATCCTTTCCATTAACTCTGAGATTTACCTTACAAAACCCTAAGGTCTGAATAGAGAGAGATGTTGATGCCATGGAAACGGTACCTGATGAGTGATGTAGAGTCAAGGAGAGCCGTTTAACTAAGTCAAGGTTGATGAAACTCTCTGAGCTGCCACTATCAATAAGACCATCTACTTCTGTTCCTTTGATGAATACTTTCACAACTGCCTTTGACAGTGAATTTGGAGTAGCCGCAGAAGTCACTGTTGCTAGAGTCGCATGATCACTGGAATGTGTGGAGGCACTAGCTCTTGTTGATGCATTAGCACGACATACTTTAGCAAAGTGACCTTTCTTGTGGCATTTATGGCACATTGCTTCACGAGCAGGACACTTTGGACGTGGATGTCTTGAAAAACCACAAAAGAAACACACCGTACCTGCTGCTGCTGTCACTGAGGCAGGTTCCCCAGTAACTTCATTGCAAGAGTCTTGGTCAGGAATTGCAGCACTTACCACTCGAGAAGGCTGAGTGGTACTGTATACTTCAGAATTCTTCTGGGCTGAATCTAGAGCTCTTGCCTGGTCAAAGGCAGCGGCTAAGTCGAGAGTTTTATTCTCCAATAAATGCTGCCTTATTATTGGTGATTGCAGGCCACTGATAAAAGCATCCCTGATGGACTCTTCACAATACTGAGCAGCTGTCACTGCTTGGAAGTGACAGTCCTTACCTAAAATTTTCAGTGCTTGAAAGTATTCCTCTAAGGACTCATCAATCTGCTGGCGGCGAGTTGCAAGGCGATAGCGTGCAAAGATTTCATTTGTAGGTTTAATATACTGAGACTTGAGGGTTTTGATAGCATCTTCGTAGGTATTACACTCAGAAATAGCCTCATATATCTTAGGTGACACAAAATTGATGAGCAGACTTAGTTTATCTAGATCTTCTTTAGGAAGGGCTCCCAAGAAGTTTTCGAAAGTCTTAAACCAGTGCTTCCATTCCTGAGCAGCCGTTGATAAGCTGGGGTCACAGTCTAGCCTCTCAGGTTTCAGTAAACGCTCCATGTTGTGATGTAGTCTAGCGCAGGATCACCACCAGGTAGCCCAGGATTCTATGTTCAATAAATTGTTGTGATAGAAACACAGGCCTTATCTCTAGGCTTTATTGAACATAGAATCTTCATAGTACTTCTGCAACAACAAAATATAATGACTAGTACATCTAATAATGGCTTCTACAGGGATGGTGATGTCTTGCATATGTCAAGAGAAAAGTTATAACTACAGGCCACATATTTAAACTCACCATGTAATCTGCATCGGTGATAAATGGATAAAGTAGGAGAGAATCACACACCATATGTTGGTGCCCATGACGCACGCCAAACTGTTGTTGTTGTTAAGGGCCCCTAGAGGTGGTGCAGTATTATCCTGCTGCTGCTCCCCACAGGACCAGTATCACTACACCTGACTAGCAGTGTAATAAAGGCAATTGTTGTTAGGATCGTGTAAGTCATTTAATAAGATGTTAATATCAGGATCAATGTTTGTAATCATAAGACTAGGACTAAAGATGTATAACTAACAGAAAAGAACACTATTAACTATTTATAGGGGTTGATACAGGTCCGCCATCACAAAACCAGCAACCAGTTATTCGGTTCCTTCAGTTATTCGGCACTAAATTCAGCTAGCATAATTTCAAATTTCCAGGGTCGCCACACCAACCTACTGGTACTGTTTGGTGGCGCTACTTGCTGCATAAGTCATTCTAATTTCTTTTTCTCCATTTATTGTTATAACCTGCTTACTTTTATCCCTAGCACCTACACAGTACATTGTCCATTAAAGATAAGGGGGTTTTGAAGCCACTGTCGGTTGCCATGAGCTCAGTCTCGTGATGCAGGGGAATATACAGTGGACCCCCGCATACCGATGGCATCACATAACGATTAATCCGCATACCGCTTGCTTTAATCGCAAAAATTTTGCCTCACTGTTACGTTGCTTTGTCCCTTATTACTTTGATAGTAAGGTTCTCACTACATGTTCTAGTGTGGGGTAGCTTTTACTTAATGGTCTTATTTGTCTAGGGGTAATACTTACATCATGGCTGATCATCCTGAGTGTCTCTGATACCCTTTCACCAGCCCTCTTCACAGGTTATGTAAACTACTACTATAAAAATATAACTGTATTCTCAATAGATATGTACAGAATATACAATTACAGCCTCACATTTTCAAAACAACGATCTACACACTGCATAGCTGTTCTCCCACATGGTATATCTCAACAACTTTAGTCCTCTCTCCTTGACATAACTCTGGGCTAACCAGTGTTTTGACACACTTTAGTCACCCTGGGTATGGTGGTCACAACTTAAATTATAAAAAAACTCACCCCTGGAGCACACATAATGCCCCAAAAGATAGAAGAAGGACCCAGAGATCCTGCCAGGTTGAAGGCCAGCCACAGAGAGAGCGAGTCAGTGCGAGGGAGAGAGAGAAAGAGGCTAAGCTCCTCCCACCAAAACAAAAGACTGTTGCCAAGCACAATTCTCCAGTTACCACAATTCTACCACACCTTAATTTTACTTTTACAAAAGGAAATACAACTTTATAAACTACTTATTTGCCAAGCACAATTCTCCAGTTACCACAATTCTACCACACCTTAATTTTACTTTTACAAAAGGAAATACAACTTTATAAACTACTTATTTGCCAAGCACAATTCTCCAGTTACCACAATTCTACCACACCTTAATTTTACTTTTACAAAAGGAAATACAACTTTATAAACTACTTATTTGCCAAGCACAATTCTCCAGTTACCACAATTCTACCACCTTAATTTTACCTTTACAAAAGGAAATACAACTTTATAAACTACTTATTTAAATTGTGTGTTTATGTGTCTATAGTATAACCTATTATATTGAGAAAAATAGGCTTGACCCAGCTGCCTCTCAGTCATAAGGTTGATCAGTCCTTCTGACATTTAGAGCAAAGTCCCCATCAATTCAATATAATTAGGTATTCCAGAGTAACTGTTACTTATAAATACATGTTGGGTCCTATAGCCCCATAACACTCACATACCGCTTAAAAACCCGCTCACCGATTTTCGTCCGAGACACGTCCAATGTGCGGCCTGAGCCACGCTCACATGTTCCGCCGGTGGCATTGTTTACCAGCCAGCCCCCGCGGTAACATCCAAGCATACAATCGGAATATTTCGTATTATTACAGTGTTTTCGGTGCTTTTTCTGGAAAATAAGTGAACATGGGCCCCAAGAAAGCTTCTAGTGCCAACCCTACAGCAATAAGGGTGAGAATTACAATAGAGATGAAGAAAAAGATCATTGATAAGTATGAAAGTGGAGTGCGTGTCTCCGAGCTGGCCAGGTTGTATAATAAACCCCAATCAACCATCGCTACTATTGGTGGTACAGCTGCTGCTGCTGCTGTAGCATCGTCTGCTGCTGCTGCTGCTGTAGCATCGTCTGCTGCTGCTGTAACATCGTCTGTTGCTGCTGTAGCATCGTCTGCTGCTGCTGTAACATCGTCTGTTGCTGCTGTAGCATCGTCTGCTGCTGCTGTAGCATCGTCTGTTGCTGCTGTACCACCGTCAGCTGTTGCTGCTGCTGTAGCATCGTCTGCTGCTGCTGCTGCTGTAGCATCGTCTGTTGCTGCTGTACCACCGTCAGCTGTTGCTGCTGCTGTAGCATCGTCTGCTGCTGCTGTAGCATCGTCTGCTGCTGCTGCTGCTGCTGTAGCATCGTCTGCTGCTGCTGTAACATCGTCTGTTGCTGCTGTAGCATCGTCTTCTGCTGCTGTAGCATCGTCTGCTGCTGCTGCTGCTGTAGCATCGTCTGCTGCTGCTGTAACATCGTCTGTTGCTGCTGTAGCATCGTCTGTTGCTGCTGTACCACCGTCAGCTGCTGCTGCTGCTGTAGCATCGTCTGCTGCTGCTGTAACTTCGTCTGTTGCTGCTGTAGCATCGTCTGTTGCTGCTGTAGCATCGTCTGTTGCTGCTGTACCACCGTCAGCTGCTGCTGCTGCTGTAGCATCGTCTGCTGCTGCTGTAGCATCATCTGCTGCTGCTGTAGCATCGTCTGTTGCTGCTGTACCACCGTCAGCTGCTGCTGCTGCTGTAGCACCGTTGTTGGTGTGGCTTATTGAGAATACCAAGAAACAACCCCAGAGGATTTGCCACCCAGGATAACCCAAAAAAGTCAGTGTCATCGAAGACTGTCTAACTTATTTCCATTGGGGTCCTTAATCTTGTCTCCCAGGATGCAACCCACACAAGTCGACTAACACCCAGGTGAACAGGGAAAAATGCCTGGAACTAGTGCTCATATTGGTGAATTTAAAGCCAGCAAAGGTTGGTTTGAGAGATTTAAGAATCGTAGTGGCATACACAGTGTGATAAGGCCTGTTCTGGAAGAAAATGCCAAACAGAACCTACAGTACTCAGGAGGAAAAGGCACTCCCAGGACACAGTGTCTCATCAGTCATTGCTGCATCTTCAATAAAGGTAAGTGTCATTTATTCTTCATTTAGTAGACTAGTACATGCACAATATATACTGTGCATGTACTACTCTACTATTGTGCATGTATCCTTCTCTTTGTGTGTAGGAAAATGTATATTTCATGTGGTAAAATTTTTTTTTTTCATACTTTTGGGTGTCTTGCACGGATTAATTTGATTTCCATTATTTCTTATGGGGAAAATTCATTCGCATACCGATTATTTCGCATAACAATGACCCCTCTTTTACGGATTAAAATCGGTATGCGGGGGTCCACTGTACTTTATTATTACACTAATATCAACACTACAGCTTATTGCCTATCACAATTGATCTAATATGACATAATAAATGATATAAATAACATAAAACATGTTAAATACTCCAGAATGAATAATATTTGGCATAATGCTGAGCAGTTCGACGGAGGTATGAAGAGGATATAGGATACAAGTACCATTCTCCTATCCCTGTCTTGGGGGTTTATATTAGAGAAAATGGAGTATAACACAGGGCTAATTGTGATATGATATACATGTACACTCGTACAGCACCCTAAACCTGAAATAAAAACGCTATTTTCTCTATATAGATTATCACACATAGCAGCATATGTGTAGAGAACCTAGGATAAACCATACACCGGCCGAGATTGAACCCGCGGTCAAAGAGTCTCAAAACTCCAGCCCGTCGCGTTACCCACTAGACCAGCTAGCCACAATAAGATTCGTCCAACTAGGTATATTTCTACACCATAGGAAGGTTAGCACAGGCACCACTGTGACCACAAATGCAAGTTTTTACAGACGAATCTCCAGCTAGCGTGGCCGTGACGAACTCTACCTCAAGTCCCTTCACTGCCGTCAACATGACTCACGAAATCGTAATGACACGATTGCAAATAAACCATACACCAGCCGGGATTGAACCCGCGGTCAAAGAGTCTCAAAACTCCAGCCCGTCGCGTTAACCACTAGACCGCGGGTTCAATCCCGGCCGGTGTATGGTTTGTTTGCAATCGTGTCATTACGATTTCGTGAGTCATGTTGATGGCAGTGAAGGGACTTGAGCTAGTGTTTGTCACGGCCACGCTAGCTGGAGATTCGTCTCTGAAAACTTGCATTTGTGGTCAGAGTGGTGCCTGTGCTAACCTTCCTATGCTGTAGAAATATACCTAGTTGGACGAATCTTATTGTGGCTAGCTGGTCTAGTGGCTAACACGACGGGCTGGAGTTTTGAGACTCTTTGACCGCGGGTTCAATCCAGGCCGGTGTATGGTTTGTTTGCAATCATGTCATTATGATTTCGTGAGTCAACCTAAGATAACCCATAAAAGTCAGACAGCATGGCTTATTTTTAGTACCTGGCTTGGGTTAGCCATATATGTTTTTTGGTAAACATTTGATTCCCAGCCAGTGTAGAAACATTGCGTGTGTTTCTTTACACCTGTTGTCTATGTTCACCCATCAGTAAATGGCTACCTGGGTGTTAGCCGACAGGTGTGGGTGTTATCCTGGGACACTGACCTAATTTGCTTGAAATACTCTGCATAACAAACAGCTTTCTATATACGTACAGTGGAACCTCTACTTGCAAGCGTGTCCACATGCGAGTTTTTCCAAATACGAGCAGTCAATGGGTCAATTTTTTGCTTCAATATGCGAGCAAAATTTCCATAAGCGAGCAGACCTCAAGGCAGGTTCCTTGACACTGGTGAGGGGCTCTTGCTCTTGATCTTGGGAATTGTATCTCATTTGTTTGTTGGACTAGCTTATTGAAACTTGGGCAATGTATGATGGAAAGATGCTTCTTAACCTACACCAAAAATGAAAGAAATCTAAGCATAAATAATGGAGTTCACTTCTCAGCAATTAGCCACCCCTTAGTGGTAATTTTGTATGGTTTTTATGGATGTATTCTCATTTTTTTGGTCTCATTTGATAGAATGGAAGATATATTACAGAAATATATATGATTTTGATTGCTTTCATGATGAAAAGCACCTTGAAATTGAGCTCAACATAGGAGAATTGGTCCATTGCTTGGCTATGTTTCGGAGTAAACAAATGACGTCACTGTCCATTCCAATATGCAGTCGTGAATGGGTTGACATTATTTATACAATTATTGAAATAAGGAATAACAGTAAATCTTATATTTTTGTGTGAATAAAAATTACAAATTATTTACATAATAATAATAATAATAATATGTACAATAATAATATGTATAATAATAATACATATAATAATAATAGTATAATAATATAATACAATAATACAGTGGACCCCCGCATAGCGAACTTAATCCGTGCAAGAGGGCTGGCCGTTATGCAAAATGTTCGCTATGCGAATTAATTTTCCCCATAAGAAATAATGGAAATAAAATTAATCCGTGCAAGACACCCAAAAGTATGAAAAAAAATTTTTTTTACCACAAAAAAATGTTAATTTTAGTACACACAAACTGAAAAAGGCATGCACAATTACATGACACTTACTTTTATTGAAGATCTGGTGATGATTGATGGGATGGGAGGAGGGGAGAGAGAGTGTTAGTGTTTAGAAGGGGAATCCCCTTCCATTAGGACTTGAGGTAGCAAGTCCTTTTCTGGGGTTACTTCCCTTCTTCTTTTAATGCCACTAGGACCAGCTTCAGAGTCACTGGACTTCTTTCGCACAACATATCTGTCCATAGTGGCCTGTACCTCTCGTTCCTTTATGATTTGTCTAAAGTGGTTCACAACAGTGTCATTGTAACAGTCACCAGCACGGCTTGCAATAGCTGTGTGAGGGTGATTTTTATCAAAAAAGGTTTGCACTTCAAGCCATTTTGCACACATTTCCTTAATCTTTGAAGTAGGCAATTCCTTCAATTTCTCTCTCCCCTCCTTTGAACCAATTTCCCCAGGTCTGGCCTCTTGCTCTTGAAGTTGATCTATCAGCTCATCAGTGGTTAGTTCTTCATTGTCCTCCTCCACCAACTCTTCCACATCCTCCCCACTAACCTCCAACCCCAAGGACTTCCCCAATTCCACAATTGATTCCTCAACTGGTATACTACTCCTCTCAGGGTTAGCCTCAAACCCTTCAAAATCCCTTTTGTCTACACATTCTGGCCACAGTTTCTTCCAAGCAGAGTTCAAGGTTCTCTTAGTCACTCCCTCCCAAGCCTTACCTATAAGGTTTACACAATTGAGGATATTAAAGTGATCCTTCCAAAACTCTTTTAGAGTCAATCGAGTGTCTGTGGTCACTTCAAAGCACTTTTGAAACAGAGCTTTTGTGTACAGTTTCTTGAAGTTGGAAATGACCTGCTGGTCCATGGGCTGCAGGAGAGGAGTGGTATTAGGAGGCAAAAACTTCACCTTAATGAAGCTCATGTCCCCATAAAGTCGCTCTGCCACGTCTGTAGGATGACCAGGGGCATTGTCTAACACCAGGAGGCACTTAAGGTCTAATTTCTTTTCAGTTAGGTAATCTTTCACATTGGGGGCAAATGCATGGTGTAACCAGTTATAGAAAAATTCCCTAGTGACCCATGCCTTACTGTTTGCCCTCCACAGCACACACAAATTATCCTTGAGGACATTCTTTTGCCTGAACGCTCTGGGAGTTTCAGAGTGATACACTAATAAAGGCTTAACTTTGCAATCACCACTAGCATTGGCACACATCAACAAAGTAAGCCTGTCTTTCATAGGCTTATGTCCTGGGAGTGCCTTTTCCTCCTGAGTAATGTAGGTCCTGCTTGGCATTTTCTTCCAGAACAGGCCTGTTTCATCACAATTAAACACTTGTTCAGGTTCCAGTCCTTCAGTTTCTATGTACTCCTTGAATTCATGCACATATTTTTCAGCCGCTTTGTGGTCCGAACTGGCAGCCTCACCATGCCGTATCACACTATGGATGCCACTACGCTTCTTAAATCTCTCAAACCAACCTTTGCTGGCCTTAAATTCACTCACATCATCACTAGTTGCAGGCATTTTTTTAATTAAATCGTCATGCAACTTCCTAGCCTTTTCACATATGATCGCTTGAGAGACGCTATCTCCTGCTAGCTGTTTTTCATTTATCCACACCAATAAGAGTCTCTCAACATCTTCCATCACTTGCGATCTTTGTTTCGAAAACACAGTTAAACCTTTGGCAACAACAGCTTCCTTGATTGCCGTTTTCTTGCCCACAATAGAAGAGATGGTTGATTTTGGTTTCTTGTACAACCTGACCAGGTCGGTGATACGTACTCCACTTTCATACTTATCAATGATCTCTTTCTTCATTTCAATGGGTATTCTTACCCTTTGAGGTGTAGGGTTGGCACTAGAAGCTTTCTTGGGGCCCATGGTCACTTATTTTCCAGAAACAGCACCGAAAACACTGTAATAATACGAAATATTCCGAGTGTATGCTTGAATGTTACCGCGGAGGCTGGCTGGTAAACAATGGCACGGGCGGCACATGTGAGGCTGGCTGAGGGCGCACATTGGACGCGTCTCGGACGAAGGCCGCTGAGCGGGTTTTTGTCCACTATGCGGGGCAAAATTTTAGCGAACAAAGCATCCACTATGCGGATTGTTCGCTATGCAAGGCGTTCGCTATGCGGGGGTCCACTGTAATAATAATATAATATGTATAATAATAATACATGTATAATAATGTACAGTACTACATATAATAATTATAATACTGAAACTATGTACCGTGCCAAAACAAAAGCATTCACATTGCTAAACTCACAAACTAGTATTTAGTCACTTAGCCATAATACCAACTTACCTCATAATTTGTAATATTTTAAAATAAAGAATTAAACTAAGTCTGCCCGAAATGCCTAGCCATGCTAGGTGTTCTAGTGGTACACTCTGTAATCATTATTTAACTATATGTAAACCACACAATAACCAAATTCTGTAAATTCAACATTGTAATCCTTATAGAGAATAAACTTTGAATAATAATAGATGGCTTTAAAAGGCCGTCACTAGGTGGGAGTGTTTACCACAACAAAGAGGGGGTGGTTGTGGTCGCCTCCACCTGTTACATAATGACATATTTTATTCATTTTAGAGTATATATCATGTTTCTATGTTATTTATATTGTTTGTTATGCCATATTAGATGAAGTGTGATAGATAAATAAGCCGTATAGATGATATTAGCGAAATTATTCATGAAGTATTTTGCCTGGTCTCCAGACAAACTCGTCCACCGCCGACACCGCCCATACCTCTACATGAATGACATATTTTATTCATTTTAGAGTATATATCATGTTTCTATGTTATTTATATTGCTTGTTATATCATATTAGATGAGGCGAGATAGATAGATAAGCCATAGAGTTGACATTAGCAAAATTATTTTAGTACAGAATTCCGCTGGAATGGATTAATTGCATTTCAGTTAATTTAAATGAGGAAAATTAACTGCAAACGAGCAAATCCAGTTGCAAGCAAGGTCATGGAATGGATTAAATTCGCAAGTAGAGGTTCCACTGTAGTTGTATGTCACTGATGTCAGCTAGGCCTGTATACCTTGTACATGTACGTGTAGTAAAGGTATTATTATTATTAATATTATCATTATTATTATTATTATTATTATTATTTTTTATTATCACACTGGCCGATTCCCACCAAGGCAGGGTGGCCCGAAAAAGAAAAACTTTCACCATCATTCACTCCATCACTGTCTTGCCAGAAGGGTGCTTTACACTACAGTTTTTAAACTGCAACATTAACACCCCTCCTTCAGAGTGCAGGCACTGTACTTCCCATCTCCAGGACTCAAGTCCGGCCTGCCGGTTTCCCTGAACCCCTTCATAAATGTTACTTTGCCCACACTCCAACAGCACGTCAAGTATTAAAAACCATTTGTCTCTATTCACTCCTATCAAACACGCTCACACATGCCTGCTGGAAGTCCAAGCCCTTCGCACACAAAACCTCCTTTACCCTCTTACTCTCCTCCCCTTGTTGTTGTTATTTTCTCATCTGTTTGTTGGGTTATCTTATTGCAAGAAATCAGACCATGAATAGCGGAGTTCACTTCTCAGCTATTAGCGGCTGCTTAGCGGTATTTTTTTTGTATGGCTTTTATGGTTTTATTCTCGTTTTTTCAGTCTCACTTGATAGAATGGAAGATATATTGCAGAAATAGATATGATTTTGATTGCTTTCATGATGAAAGGTACCTTGAAATTGCACTCACAGTAGCACAAATGTTCTATTCTTTAGCGATGCTCAGGAATATACAAATGACATCACTGTCCAATACCTGTCCGCCTGCCAGTCCAAATTCCAATACGTAGTCAAGAATGGGTTGAAATTATTTATACAATTATTACAATAATGCATAACAGTAAATCTATTTGTGTGAATAAAAATTCCAAATGGTAAGCAAAAGTAATATAAGAGGGGCCTGGAGCCATGACTAATGAGCAGAGAAAATGTTATTTTAGTGCCAGGAATGTCTGCATTGTTTATTCTGGACCCTATTTTGAAATTGGCATCTGTTGAAATTTGTGTGAAATTGGCCAAATTGCCAATTTCTGACCACTTTATTGGGTAGTTGATATAGATGAATGGATGGTTTCTTGTACTCAGTCGACAGATTAGAAGTAAGTAAATAAGTTAGTTTATTCAGGTATACACAAATACAGTTACACAGATTATCATACATAGCAGTGTATGTATAGAGAACCTAGTATAACCCAAAAAAGTCAAAGTGACTAATTTCCAGTACCTGGCTTGGCTAGCCATATGTGATTTTTGGTAAATATTTTTTTCTCTCAGTTGTTTGTTGGGCTATCTCATTGAAACTTGGGCAATGTGTGATGGAAAGATGCTTCTTAACCCTTAAACTGTCCAAACGTAGATCTACGTTTTTTCATATATAGGCAAATCAAAAGAGGAGAGGGGCAATTAAGAAATCGATATATTCAGTTAAAGAGAGAAATAAAAAAGGGAATTAGAAAAGCAAAAAGAGATTATGAGGTTAAAGTTGCAAGAGAATCGAAGACTAACCCAAAAGGATTCTTTCAGGTATACAGAAGTAAGATCAGGGACAAGATAGGCCCACTCAAAAGTTCCTCGGGTCAGCTCACTGACAGTGATAAGGAAATGTGTAGAATTTTTAACACATACTTCCTCTCAGTTTTTACACAGGAGAATACCAGCGATATTCCAGTAATAATAAATTATGTAGAACAGGACGATAATAAACTGTGCATGATTAGGGTCACAAGTGACATGGTCCTTAGGCAAATAGATAAATTAAAACCTAACAAATCCCCAGGCCCTGATGAACTGTATGCAAGGGTTCTAAAGAAATGTAAAGAGGAGCTTAGCAAACCTTTGGCTAATCTTTTCAACATATCACTACAAACTGGCATGGTGCCAGATAAGTGGAAAATGGCAAATGTGATACCTATTTTCAAAACAGGTGACAGGTCCTTAGCTTCGAACTATAGACCAATAAGCCTAACCTCCATAGTGGGAAAATTTATGGAATCAATAATTGCCGAGGCAGTTCGTAGCCACCTTGAAAAGCATAAATTAATCAACGAATCTCAGCATGGTTTTACAAAGGGGCGTTCCTGCCTTACGAATTTATTAACTTTTTTCACTAAGGTATTTGAGGAGGTAGATCATGGTAATGAATATGATATTGTGTATATGGACTTCAGTAAGGCTTTTGACAGGGTCCCACATCAGAGACTATTGAGGAAAATTAAAGCACATGGAATAGGAGGAGAAATTTTTTCCTGGATAGAGGCATGGTTGACAAATAGGCAGCAGAGAGTTTGCATAAATGGGGAGAAATCGGAGTGGAGAAGCATCACGAGCGGTGTTCCACAGGGGTCAGTGTTGGGCCCCCTGCTGTTCACAATCTACATAAACGACATAGATGAGGGCATAAAGAGCGACATCGGCAAGTTTGCTGATGACACCAAAATAGGCCGTCGAATTCATTCTGACGAGGACATTGGAGCACTCCAGGAAGATTTGAATAGACTGATGCAGTGGTCGGAGAAGTGGCAGATGCAGTTTAATATAGACAAATGCAAAGTTCTAAATGTTGGACAGGACAATAACCATGCCACATATAAACTAAATAATGTAGATCTTAATATTACGGATTGCGAAAAAGATTTAGGAGTTCTGGTTAGCAGTAATCTGAAACCAAGACAACAGTGCATAAGTGTTCGCAATAAAGCTAATAGAATCCTTGGCTTCATATCAAAAAGCATAAATAATAGGAGTCCTCAGGTTGTTCTTCAACTCTATACATCCTTGGTTAGGCCTCATTTAGATTATGCTGCACAGTTTTGGTCACCGTATTACAGAATGGATATAAATTCTCTGGAAAATGTACAAAGGAGGATGACAAAGTTGATCCCATGTATCAGAAACCTTCCCTATGAGGATAGACTAAGGGCCCTGAATCTGCACTCTCTAGAAAGACGTAGAATTAGGGGGGATATGATTGAGGTGTATAAATGGAAGACAGGAATAAATAAAGGGGATGTAAATAGTGTGCTGAAAATATCTAGCCTAGACAGGACTCGCAGCAATGGTTTTAAGTTGGAAAAATTCAGATTCAGGAAGGATATAGGAAAGTACTGGTTTGGTAATAGAGTTGTGGATGAGTGGAACAAACTCCCAAGTACAGTTATAGAGGCCAGAACGTTGTATAGCTTTAAAAATAGGTTGGATAAATACATGAGTGGATGTGGGTGGGTGTGAGTTGGACCTGATAGCTTGTGCTACCAGGTCGGTTGCCGTGTTCCTCCCTTAAGTCAATGTGACCTGACCTGACTAGGTTGGGTGCATTGGCTTAAGCCGGTAGGAGACTTGGACCTGCCTCGCATGGGCCAGTAGGCCTTCTGCAGTGTTCCTTCGTTCTTATGTTCTTATGTTCTTAACATTTGAAAATATGTAAAAAAAGTAGATCTTCTTTTCTTTTTTTTTACATTTGAAAACGTGTAAAAAAAAACTTTGATCTACTTTTTTTTTATACACCTACCATCCGACTTATGACCAAGCTTGGTTCTGACCAACCAGTCGTAAATCAAAATGGACGTAAGTCGAACCTTTGAAATTTGCCGACATACTGGGTAGGGCATAATGTCAAACCTTTCCTATATAAACTACCTACATAGTACTGTAATGTAATGTACAATCATTATTTCATTCTTTTTACCATAATTTACTTCTATTGTTATATTTTAATTATTTATGTACTGTATATAATGTATACATGGTAGTGAACTGTAATGTAAATTTTACATAGCATACAGTATCATATGTTACTGTTATCTTTGTGTATTGTCGACACAGTGGAATGGGAGAATACCACTGGTAGTGTCATCCTGCCAGAATGTAGTATAACCTATACCCTAAGTTAAGAGAAACAACTCTGGAACATGTGTAATACGTATCCGGCTGGCTGGCTGGGTGGGTGGCCTTGTGGGTGGCCGGGTGGGTGGTTGGTTGGTTGGCTGACTGAATGTGGCTGTCTCTCTCTCTGTATCTCTCTCTGTATCTCTCTCTGTATCTCTCTCTCTCTGTATCTCTCACCCTCTCTCTCTCTCACCCTCTCTCTCACCCTCTCTCTCTCTCACCCTCTCTCTCTCTTACCCTCTCTCTCTCTCACCCTCTCTCTCTCTCACCCTCTCTCTCTCTCACCCTCTCTCTCTCTCACCCTCTCTCTCTCTTACCCTCTCTCTCTCTCACCCTCTCTCTCTCTCACCCTCTCTCTCTCTCACCCTCTCTCTCTCTCACCCTCTCTCTCTCTCACCCTCTCTCTCTCTCACCCTCTCTCCCTCTCACCCTCTCTCCCTCTCACCCTCTCTCCCTCTCACCCTCTCTCTCTCTCACCCTCTCTCTCTCTCTCTCTCTCTCTCTCTCTCTCTCTCTCTCTCTCTCTCTCTCTCTCTCTCTCTCTCTCTCTCTCTCTCTCTCTCTCTCTCTCTCTCTCTCTCTCTCTCTCATAGGTACACCTAAGTAAAGTTATCATACATAGTATAAATTATCTAGGATAACCCAAAAAAATCCAGACAAAGTGCTATACAGTGGATCTGTGCTCCAGTGCCCTAAATTAATAATAATAATAATAATATTATTAATAATAATTATTATTATTACAATAATACATATGTACTAATAATAATATTATTATTATTAAACTATAATATAACAATCGTGTCCACTCATTACTTACCTTAAAATATCTGTAGTCTTAATGTAGAGTGAAAGGTGAGTAAACAAGATTAAATGAGAGAGAATGAGAGGGTAGAAGGTTTGCGAGTTATGTAAACAAACGTCGTTGTTGTTGTTGTTACCAGCCCGGGCACGAATGGTTTTTGTTCACTCTGTCAAGCCGACCAGAAAAACATCTCATATTTGTTAATTTATATGTTTATATGTTATGTAGCATGTTTGTTATACAATTTTGAAAAAAAATCATAGATGGATTAAGCAAAATGTCTATATTAATGTTTTATACACATTTAATGGGCCTCAGTGATCATTATTGTGTTATTATCATTATTAATATGGCATCTTCAAGACCAATTACACTCTTAATGAGTGGCTCTGAGACAGACAAGCAGACAGAAAGACAGACACACAGGTAGACAGAAAGACAGACACACAGGTATACAGAAAGACAGACACACAAGTAGACAGAAAGATAGACACACAGGTAGACAGAAAGACAGACACACAGGTAGACAGAAAGACAGACACACAGGTAGACAGAAAGACAGACACACAGGTAGACAGAAAGACAGACACACAGGTAGACAGAAAGACAGACATACAAGTAGACAGAAAGACACGCACACAGGTAGACAGAAAGACACACACACAGGTAGACAGACACACAGGTAGACAGACACACTGGTAGACATAAAGACAGACACACAGGTAGGCAGAAAGACAGACACACTGGTAGACAGACAAACAGATGCACAGAGATACAGACAGACACAGATATACAGGCAGACAGATACAGACAGGTTTATGTGCAACAGTGAAAACAAATAGAGAGTTGGAGAGTAAGAGCCTTTCTTGCCACAATCTCCAGTGCAAGATTCAGACTTCATCTTAGGGGCCATGGTGAAATTGACTGTCCAGTTAGTACAGTTAATACAGTATGATGCTGCTGTTTACTCCTGATGAGAGAGCATTTCGGGGGTCATCACGCCCCCCGCGGCCCGGTCTGTGACGTAAGTCAGATGGTAGGCCTGGAGTTTACCTGGTCGGGGGATCAGCAGCCCCTGATCAACCAGGCTGTTGCTGCTGGCTGCACGCAAACCAACGTACGAGCCACAGCCCGGCTGATCAGGAACTGACTTTAGGTGCTTGTCCAGTGCCAGCTTGAAGACTGCCAGGGGTCTGTTGGTAATCCCCCTTATGTGTGCTGGGAGGCAGTTGAACAGTCTCGGGCCCCTGACACTTATTGTATGGTCTCTTAACGTGCTAGTGACACCCCTGCTTTTCATTGGGGGGATGGTGCATCGTCTGCCAAGTCTTTTGCTTTCGTAGTGAGTGATTTTCGTGTGCAAGTTCGGTACTAGTCCCTCTAGGATTTTCCAGGTGTATATAATCATGTATCTCTCCCTCCTGCGTTCCAGGGAATACAGGTTTAGAAACCTCAAGCGCTCCCAGTAATTGAGGTGTTTTATCTCCGTTATGCGCGCCGTGAAAGTTCTCTGTACATTTTCTAGGTCGGCAATTTCACCTGCCTTGAAAGGTGCTGTTAGAGTGCAGCAATATTCCAGCCTAGATAGAACAAGTGACCTGAAGAGTGTCATCATGGGCTTGGCCTCCCTAGTTTTGAAGGTTCTCATTATCCATCCTGTCATTTTTCTAGCAGATGCGATTGATACAATGTTATGGTCCTTGAAGGTGAGATCCTCCGACATAATCACTCCCAGGTCTTTGACGTTGGTGTTTCGCTCTATTTCGTGGCCAGAATTTGTTTTGTACTCTGATGAAGATTTAATTTCCTCATGTTTACCATATCTGAGTAATTGAAATTTCTCATCGTTGAACTTCATATTGTTTTCTGCAGCCCACTGAAAGATTTGGTTGATGTCCGCCTGGAGCCTTGCAGTGTCTGCAATGGAAGACACTGTCATGCAGATTCGGGTGTCATCTGCAAAGGAAGACACGGTGCTGTGGCTGACATCCTTGTCTATGTCGGATATGAGGATGAGGAACAAGATGGGAGCTAGTACTGTGCCTTGTGGAACAGAGCTTTTCACCGTAGCTGCCTCGGACTTTACTCTGTTGACGACTACTCTCTGTGTTCTGTTAGTGAGGAAATTATAGATCCATCGACCGACTTTTCCTGTTATTCCTTTAGCGCGCATTTTGTGCGCTATTACGCCATGGTCACAGTTGTCGAAGGCTTTTGCAAAGTCTGTATATATTACATCTGCATTCTTTTTGTCTTCTAGTGCATTTAGGACCTTGTCGTAGTGATCCAGTAGCTGAGACAGACAGGAGCGACCTGTTCTAAACCCATGTTGCCCTGGGTTGTGTAACTGATGGGTTTCTAGATGGGTGGTGATCTTGCTTCTTAGGACCCTTTCAAAGATTTTTATGATATGGGATGTTAGTGCTATTGGTCTGTAGTTCTTTGCTGTTGCTTTACTGCCCCCTTTGTGGAGTGGGGCTATGTCTGTTGTTTTTAGTAACTGAGGGACGACCCCCGTGTCCATGCTCCCTCTCCATAGGATGGAAAAGGCTCGTGATAGGGGCTTCTTGCAGTTCTTGATGAACACAGAGTTCCATGAGTCTGGCCCTGGGGCAAAGTGCATGGGCATGTCATTTATCGCCTGTTCGAAGTCATTTGGCGTCAGGATAACATCGGATAGGCTTGTGTTAATCAAATTTTGTGGCTCTCTCATAAAAAATTCATTTTGATCTTTGACTCTCAGTCTGGTTAGCGGCTTGCTAAAAACTGAGTCATATTGGGACTTGAGTAGCTCACTCATTTCCTTGCTGTCATCTGTGTAGGACCCATCTTGTTTAAGTAGGTACCCAATACTGGGCGTTGTTCTCGATTTTGATTTGGCATAGGAGAAGAAATACTTTGGGTTTCTTTCGATTTCATTTATAGCTTTTAGTTCTTCCCGCAATTCCTGACTCCTAAAGGATTCTTTTAGCTTAAGTTCAATGCTTGCTATTTCTCTGACCAGTGTCTCCCTGCGCATTTCAGATATATTGACCTCTTTTAGCCGCTCTGTTATTCTTTTCCGTCGCCTGTAAAGGGAGCGCCTGTCTCTTTCTATTTTACATCTACTCCTCCTTTTTCTTAGAGGAATAAGCCTTGTGCATACATCGAGTGCCACCGAGTTAGTCTGTTCTAGGCATAAGTTTGGGTCTGTGTTGCTTAGTTTATCTTCCCAGCTTATATCGGTTAGGACTTGGTTTACTTGGTCCCACTTTATGTTTTTGTTATTGAAGTTGAATTTGGTGAATGCTCCCTCGTGACTAGTCTCATTTTGTCGGTCTGGGGCTCCTCGCATACATGTCTGAACCTCAATTATGTTGTGATCTGAGTATATTGTTTTTGATATGGTGACATTTCTTATCAGATCATCATTGTTAGTGAATATGAGGTCTAGTGTATTCTCCAGTCTAGTAGGCTCTATTATTTGCTGGTTTAAATTGAATTTTGTGCAGAGATTTAAAAGCTCGTGTGAGTGTGAGTTTTCATCAGAGCTGCCTCCTGGTGTTATTACTGCAACAATATTATTTGCTATATTCCTCCATTTTAGGTGCCTTAAGTTGAAATCCCCCAGGAGCAAGATGTTGGGTGCAGGAGCTGGAAGATTTTCCAGACAGTGGTCAATTTTTAACAGCTGTTCCTGGAATTGCTGGGATGTTGCATCCGGAGGCTTGTAGACTACCACAATGACTAGGTTTTGGTTCTCGACCTTTACTGCTAAAACTTCCACTACGTCATTTGAGGCATTAAGCAGTTCTGTGCAAACAAGTGACTCTGCAATGTACAGGCCAACTCCCCCCTTTTGCCTGTTCACTCTGTCACATCTGTATAGGTTGTAACCTGGGATCCATATTTCATTGTCCAAGTGATCCTTTATGTGGGTCTCAGTGAAAGCCGCGAACATTGCCTTTGCCTCTGCAAGCAGTCCACGGATGAAAGGTATTTTGTTGTTTGTTGCTGGCTTTAGACCCTGTATATTTGCAAAGAAGAATGTTATCGGACTGGTGGTATTGTTGGTACTGGGGGGGGATTTTTTTTCCGGCATTAGTATCTGTATCTGTTGGTTTGGAGTGGAGGCCATCGACTGTGGTTCCACTCCAGGAATGACTGGATTTGGTGTACGATTTCTGCCATTTCCTGCCAGTTTTTTTTCCTTCCTGGCACTAAAAAACCTCTCCCTCTTGAGTGGCTGTGGCTACCCAGGTTTTCCCATGGCCTGGATGTTTTGTATCTTTTTGTCTCCTTTAGATGGTATGCCTGGCAATTTAAGTTATAGCACAGTCTTTCCTGTACTGAAGAGGTACACATTTCAGGGTGAAAAAGCTTACAGGAAGGGAGTTTGCATTTTCCTGTTGTCATATGGGCATGGCATTTTCTAGGGTGGTCATAGTTGCACGTCCCATCTGTTTTTCCAGATTTCCCATGCCAGCAGATACCAAGTGCATAGTATGTGCACAGGCTTGGTTTCCGCTTGCCTTGGGTTTCTGTGACTGTATTCCCTGTTGGTGCATGTTTCCCTGTCTTACTTCTATCCTCCCTAGCACCAACAATGGAGCTCCCACCAGTTGTTTTTGGTAATTTATCCTCACTATTGCTATTGGAGTCCTCTTGTTTGCTATTTCCTGCGGTATTTCTAGTTTGCAATATTGGTTTTATCTTATCTTTGACTACACTTGTTTCCCTACTATGGCTCCTATCCCCTATGAGGTCATTTATATGTATTCCTTCCTGCGTATAATTCCCGACTACCTGGACAAAATCTCCAGCTTCACCATTACTGTCTCCCAGGACAGTATCTCCAGCTTCACCATTTCTGTCTCCCAGGACAGCACCTCCAGCTTCACCATTACTGTCTCCCAGGACAGCACCTCCAGCTTCACCATTACTGTCTCCCAGGACAGCACCTCCAGCTTTACTATTACTGTCTCCCAGGACATCACCTCCAGCCTTACAGTTTGTGACTACATGGCCAGTATCAAGGGCAGTACCATTCAGCCCAGACTTTTTATGTTCCCATCTGTTGTAGAAAGCTTCCAGGTTTTCTATGAAAGCAGCTTTGATGTTGTCCTCTTTTAATACCCTTGTGATTTTAGTCCACAGATTTTCCTCATTTGGGCATACCCAGAAACACTTCTCTGTTTTAATACTGCTTGTAGCTAGTTCTGGGATATCTGCACAAGGGGCGTGACACCAATTTCCACAAAAATGACAATTTATCCATGTGGAGGCCCGTTTGTTTGACTGACCACAGACTACACACAGCTTCATAATGATTTGAATGGTTGATTTACTGCAATTCTACTAGCAACCTCTTGAATATTATATTAATAACCTTAAATGAAGCTCTAGCTATTTGTATTTCTGTTTCTAACTCTTTTTGTATATTGGACAGCTTACCGTCACGTTCCTGATTTTTAATGTTTGTGTTTATAAGGGCGCCTACAACCCCATCCGTTTACAGTCTGCTTTATTGTCCAACGAAACTGTTTGAAACCAGTCCCGGGTTCGGACCAGTCAAGGGTTCGGACCAGTCAAGGGTTCGGACCAGTCAAGGGTTCGGACCAGTCAAGGGTTTGGACCAGTCGATCTGCTCTGATCAGTGGGTCACTTATTTAAAACATACTGGTCGGTGATTTGAGCTAACACATGAAGGATCTACTGGAAATTATCTACCCGAGTAATATGTGATTTGACTGATACAAAAGTATAACTTGCGTGTTGAAGAGCCGGTGATATCTGGCAGCTCCTACAATGACGAACGGTCACCTCCTTGTTTATCAATCGCTGTATCTGGCTTTTCTATTTTTTTTTTTTTTTTTTTCCGTCTCCACCGCAATAAATGCTATATTATCACTATAGTTGACTGGTGCAAATTTTGGAGGAAGGACGCTTTTTCTGTAGTAATAATTGCTTCTTGTTGTGTATATTGCGACCGCTGGTAACTACAGGTTATATGAAATTCACAGTAACGTCTCGTATTTCAAGAAAAGAAACTAATGAAAGTCACTCCACTCCACTAAGTAAAAAAACGTAGATCTACTTTTGGAGCACTATGCATGTGAACGTAAATTTGTTTGGACAGTTTAAAGGTTAACGTCCACCAAAATTAAAAAAGACAGACGATAAACAAGGGAGTTCACTTCTCAGCCTTTAGCCGCCTCTTTGCGATATGTTTTTGTATGGTTTTCATGGTTGTGTTCTCATTTTCTTGGTCTCATTTGATAGAATGGTAGATATATTACAGAAATAGACATGATTTTGATTGCTTTCATGACGAAAAGTACCTTGAAATTGAGCTCAAAGTAGCAGAAATGTTCGATTTTTGCCGATGTTCAATGAACTTTGTGTTTAATTTTATTAAGTGTATTCTAACCTAACCACTCTGCAATCCAGCAGACTCAGTAATCCGGCATACTACAGGTCGCAATGATGCTGGATTTGTGATGGAGGACCTGTGTAATGATTATGACAAGTATTAATTCAATATTGCACAACTTTCAGGAATCAGTATTGCAAAAAAGGTAATATGACAATAATAAAAGTCAGTACAAAGTATTGGTATGTAAGGAATTATTCTAAGAGAATGTATAGAGACTAAATTAAATAATAGTATCCAAATATAAAATAGACAGATAGTAAATACGGTATAAAACAAATTTAGACAATAAGATTTGACTTACAGCACAGAATTTAACCCTTTATCTGTCCAAACGTAAATCTATGTTCACTCGCCCAGCGCTCCGAATATTTTGAATTTTTTTTTTTTAATGAAGAGGGCTTTTTTTGCATAAAGTAATGTAAAAAAAATTCTAGAGTCAATACTTATGGAGGTATAAGGCCGCAAAGTCAGCTCTTGTCGCTCACCTGACGGCAACATGAAGCTCTGCTGCTTGCAGAAGCATTGCAGATGTAACTTTTTTCTCATTTTTTTTAATTTGTATAATTTTTATATTCTGATAATTACAATTTGTAGTAGTTCTTGTGATTTCATAGTTAATCTTTGTTCTGATGCTAATATTAGGTACTGAAATAGTACTCAGTCACAAACACAGTGACAGGTAAGCATTTTTACCTACCTTAGTCACACACTATTGTCTTGAAATACATGTATATCCATAGTATTTATAGGTTCCAGCAATGTTTTCGACATGCGGGAGTATATAATAATACAGTAATAATAATAATAATAATAAGTTCCCTTGAAGCATGATGTAAGATGTGTGTCACTGCTGACAGTGCAGCTAATGCTGACATTTGACGAGCATACACTATCTTCGCTTTATTTGTTTTCATTGTTAAACATAAACATGACTGTCTATTTGTGTGTCTAACTCTGTCTTGCTGTCTGTCTGTCTAGCTCTCTATCTGTCTGTCTAGTTCTCTGTCTGTCTTGCTCTCTGTCTATCTGTCTGTCTAGCTCTCTGTCTATCTGTCTGTGTGTCTCTGTCTTTCTGCTTGCTTGTCTCTCTTGTCTCAGAGAGTTGCTCATGAACCAACTGGTGTTACACATGATCATGTCTGCTTCCTGAACAAGTGAAAATGCATATTACCTGACAGTTGTGAGTCATGTATATTTTGCATTATATCTACATGCACAGTATAGCACTTTCTCTGGATTTTTTGGGTTATCCTAGGTAATTTACACTATGTATAATTGCATTTACGTATGTGTTCCTGTGAGATAGACAGAGACAGAGATACAGAGAAAGAGATAGAGATAGATACAGACAGACAGACAGAGATAGAGACAGCCAATCAGCGGGCCTGCCAAGCCAGGAGCCGGCCAGCCAGCCAGCAGGCCAGCCAGCCTGCCAAACATATACTACACGTTCCAGAATTGTTTCTTTTTACTTAGGGCATAGGTCATAGGACATTCTGGCAGGATGACACTACCAGTGGTACCCGTTTGGAACGCAAGCAGTGAGAACGTAGATCTACGTCTCGACAGTTAAGGGGTTAAGCACGTAATAGCACTAAAAAAGTACATAGTATATGAGGTAGTTGGTACTAACTGGTAAAAGATAGTACAGTGGACCCTTGGCCAATGATATTAATCCGTTCCTGAGAGCTCATCATTAATCGAAATTATCGTTAGTCGAGTTAATTTTCCCCATAAGAAATAATGGGAAATCAAATTAATCCGTGCAAGACACCCAAAAGCATTGAAAAAAAAAAAAAATTGCCACATGAAATATTAATTTTAATACACACAAACTGAAGAAGACATGTACAATTACATGACACTTACCTTTATTGAAGATCTGGTGATGATTGATGGGATGGGAGGAGGGGAGACTGTGGATGGTGTTAGTGTTTAGAAGGGGAATCCCCTTCCATTAGGACTTGAGGTGTCAAGTCCTTTTCCGAGGTTACTTCCCTTCTTCTTTTAATGCCACTAGGACCAGCTTGAGAGTCACTGGACCTCTGTCGCACAACATATCTGTCCATAGACACCTGTACCTCCCGTTCCTTTATGACATTCCTAAAGTGTTTCACAACATTGTCAGTGTCACAATTAAACACTTGTTCAGGTTTCAATTCTTCACTGTCTATGTACTCCTTGAATTCCTGCACATATTTTTCAGCTGCTTTTTGGTTCAAACTGGCAGCCTCACCATGCCTTATCACACTATGTATACCACTACGATTATTAAATCTCTCAAACCAACCTTTGCTGGCCTTAAATTCACTCACATCACCACTAGTTGCAGGCATTTTTCTAATTAAATCCTCATGCAACTTCCTAGCCTTTTCACATATGATCACTTGAGAGATGCTATCTCCTGCTATCTGTTTTTCGTTTATCCACACCAATAACAGTCTCTCAACATCTTCTATCACTTGCGATTTCAGTTTTGAAAACATAGTTGCACCTTTGGCAAGAACAGCTTCCTTGATTGCCGTTTTCATGGCCACAATAGTAGCGATGGTTGATTGGGGTTTTGTGTACAACCTGGCCAGCTTGGAGACATGCACTCCACTTTCATACTTAGCAATGATCTCTTTCTTCATATCCATAGTAATTCTCACCCTTTTGGGGCTCATGATGAATTATTTTGCAGGTGCAATCACTAAAAACGCTGTGATAATATGAAATGTTCTGATTGTATGTTTGGATGGGACTGCGGTGGCTGGCTGGCTTGTAAACACTGGCCACAAGTGGACGCATCTCAGACGGAACGAATCGTGTTGGTTGAGTTTTTTAGCGCTAGTCAAGGCAAAATTTTTGCGTTAAAATGTATCGCTAGTCAGATTTAACGTTAGACGATGCCATCGTTGGCCAAGGGTCCACTGTACAAGGAACTGCACAATAATGTAATAGGAACATCTGTTAAATACACTACATGTAGATAATAACATTAAGGACGCATAGTTAATCTGTCACGGAAATGTCGGCTTCTCTAAGGAAGTTGGAGAGATCATGTTCATTTGAGGTGGTACATAGGCGGCCTACTGCTGATTTTCTAACTAGTATTTTCTCATCTCAAGTGAAGCACTGATGGGTTTTGTCACTGTGTTCCTACTTATTGTATAAATGACAGTTAAGAGATGCTGTGCAAATCTTCAGATGTGAGAGCCATTATGCAGAGATATGTATGTGACACCAACATTCATGTTAAATTAATTTTCAAAATAAATATTCTGCAGACTTGTGGTTTTACTCAAATAAGTTGCCAGTTTTGAAAGATCCTGATGCCAGTTTTGTCAGATTATGGATCGTGCTTATTTCAGGTTATTGTTTGCAATTAAAGCATATTTCAAAAACTTTCCATGTATTTAACTTTTCAGTGAATGGAGAAGATGCTTGGGTATACTGCAAAGAGCCATGCAATCAGGTATTGAACTGTGACCACAATTGTGTGGGTGATTGTCATCGCTGTTTTCAAGGACGGATTCATGTCTCCTGCCTTCAGCCATGTAGAAAACCACTTGTGTGTGGACACATGTAAGTATAGAGAAACACATTCATAATAATAATAATATTAATAATATCTTTATTCCTACAAGTACATGTACAAGGTATACAGGCCTAGCTGACATCAAGGACATACTACTACATAGAAAACCACTTGTTATACAGAGCATTGTGGGCAAATTAGGTTAATTTTAACTGGTGTATGGAAACACGCCCAATGTTTCTACCCTCCTGGAGTTTACCTGGAGAGGGTTCTGGGGGTCAATGCCCCCACAGCCTGGTCTGTGACCAGGCCTCATGGTGGATCAGGACTTGATCAGCCAGGCTGTTACTGTTGGCCGCATGCAAACTGACGTCCGAACTGTAGCCTGGCTGGTCAGGTACTGACTTCAGGTGCCTGTCCAGTGTGTACTTGAAGACAGCCAGGGGACTATTGGTAATCCCCCCTTATGTATGCTGGAAGGCAGTTGAACAGTCTTGGGCCCCTGACACTTAGTGTGTTGTCTCTTATCGTGCTAGTGGCAACCCTGCTTTTCATTGGGGGATGTTCAATCACCTGCCAAGTCTTTTGCTTTCATAGGAACTGAACTTCATGTGCAAGTTTGTTACTAATCTCACTAGGATTTTCCAAGTGTATATGATCATGTATCTCTCCTGCCAGCATTCTAGGGAGTAAAGGTTAAGGAATTTCAAGTGTTCCCAGTAAATTAGGCATTTTATTGCAGTTATGTGTGCCGTGAAGGTTCTCTGTACATTTTCTAGGTCAGCAATTTCGTTTCACTGGGAATCAAACCTGGCCCATAACCATGTGAAGCGAGAGCTTTTTGCCATCATTACTTCACTATTACTTTACAGCTATTACTTCATAACTGTTACTTCATAGCTTGCAGCATTCTTTAAGGATGATGATATCCTGTTAGGTTTAGTCCAAGTACAGTGGTACCTTGACTTATGAGTGCCCCAACTTACAAGTTTTCCGAGTTATGAGCCATCACTTGGTCGATTTTTTGCTTTGAGTTGCGAGCCAAAATCTGAGTTATGAATGACCTTCAGATATGCCACCACTTGCAGGAGAGAGGAAATATCAAAAACCTCAATAATAACCAATGTGTAACATCCTTTCAATTTTGATGCCACTGGTAGTGTCATCCTCCCAGTATGTTCTATAACGTATGCCCTAAGTAAAGAGAAATAATTCCATATGGGAACAAATTCATTCCATATAGGCACTTGAACAGCCTTCTCGAATGAATTAAGTTTGTATCCAGAGGTACCACTGTATTACAAAAATAGGGATATGTTCTAGACAGATATATACAGAATATATAGGTTTTGCATCTTCCTATTCATAACCAGCATGCACCCCTTAGCTGCTCCAGCAATCACATGGTCTACCTGCCTTAACCCAGTGTTTTGACACACTGTAGTCACCCTGGTTATTGTGGTTACAACACTATAAAGTATAAATTTTACCTCTGGGGCACTCACATCCTGCCCAGAAATAAGAAGAAGGACAAGGAGATCCTACCAGATTGAAGCCACCAGAAGAAATGAGAGGAAGAGACCCAGCTAGGTTCCTTCTATCTGTCCACCTGGAGAGTTTACCTGGAGAGAGTTTCGGGGGTCAATGCCCCTGCAGCCTGGTCTGTGGCCAGGCCTCATGGTGGATCAGAGCCTGATCAACCAGGCTGTTACTGCTGGCTGCATGCAATCCAATGTATGAGCCACAGCCCGGCTGGTCAGGTACCGACTTTAGGTGCTTGTCCAGTGCCTGCTTGAAGACAGCCAGGGGTCTATTGGTAATCCCCCTTATGTATTCTGGGAGGCAGTTGAACAGTCTCGGGCCCCTGACACTTACTGTATTGTCTCTTAACGTGCTAGTGACACCCCTGCTTTTCATTGGGGGGATGTTGCATCGTCTGCCAAGTCTTTTGCTTTCATTGTGAGTGATTTTCGTGTGCAAGTTCGGTACTAATCCCTCTAGGATTTTCCAGGTGTATATAATCATGTATCTCTCCTGCCTGCGTTCCAGGGAGTACAGGTTCAGGAACTTCAAGTGCTCCCAGTAACTGAGGTGTTTTATCTTCGTTATGCCTGCCGTGAAGGTTCTCTGTACATTTTCTAGGTCAGCAATTTCACCTGCCTTGAAATATGCTGTTAGTGTGCAGCAATATTCCAGCCTAGATAGAACAAGCGACCTGAAGAGTGTCATCATGGGCTTGGCATCCCTAGTTTTGAAGGTTCTCATTATCCATCCTGTCATTTTTCTAGCAGATGCGATTGATACAGTGTTATGGTCCTTGAAGGTGAGATCCTCCGACATGATCACTCCCAGGTCTTTGACGTTGGTTTTTCACTCTATTTTGTGGCCGGAATTTGTTTTGTACTCTGATGAAGTTTTAATTTCCTGATGTTTACCATATCGGAGTAATTGAAATTTCTCATCGTTGAACTTCATATTGTTTTCTGCAGCCCACTGAAAGATTTGGTTGATGTCCGCCTGGAGCCTTGCCGTGTCTGCAATGGAAGACACTGTCGTGCAGATTCGAGTGTCATCTACAAATGAAGACAAGGTGCTGTGGCTGACATCCTTGTCTATGTTAGATGTGAGAATGAGAAACAAGATGGGAGCGAGTACTGTGCCTTGTGGAACAGAGCTTTTCACCGTAGCCGCCTCAGACTTTTTTAATATGGTGCACACCGAGTGTTAAGACCCATTCTATGCTGATCAGGCATCTCAGGCCAATCATGCCAGATTTGGAGGCAGGAAAAATAAAATGTATATATACGTTTTGGGCACTAGCGGTAAGAACATATATATACGTTTGGACCGTTTATGGGTTAAAGCAGTTGTGCTCCCATCAGTTCAATATAATTAGGTATTCCAGAGTATTTGTTACCTAGATACATAAATGCATGTTTGGTCCTATAGCCCCATAACACCCCCACCTCCAGATGAAGTCTCACAGATGAAGTCTCCCTCAGGATATGGCTAGTAAAAAAAAAAAAAAAAAATTCATTAGCCTGGAGGTGGTTAGCAAAACTACTAGAAGTTTTAACATTTTATCCAGCATCATACTGGTATACAACAAGGTGAAGATACTACATGGCAATCTACAAATATTCGTGGCTCTACTGAACCTTCCAAGATCATACACGCAATTCCGTTCCATACCATACAAAACCCTGAAAGGAACAATACTGGAACAGATTGCAGAGGTTTTTAGAAAAGCATTTTAATCATACCCACATACTCATCCTCAAAGGTGTAACTGTTAACAAATTAAGTGGCTTCTAAACATAACACATATTACAATGCAAGAACCGCACACAATGCCCACTGTGCAAGCCAGCACCGACAGTCTTGTGCCTCCACTGCAGTAATCCAGCAAGCAACTGGTACTCCAGGATGGCATCTTCCATGGATTTGATGTTAAGAAGATTACTGACCCAGAACCAACAATCACCAAGCTAACTCAAGAAATGCAGGAGCTTGAAACCTCCAGTGCACAGTACCTCAGCAAGATCACTGCTCTAGAGCATAAACTAGACACTCTGGAACAACAAAGCAACACCCACACTCAGTTTGTGGACACCATCAACACTAAAAGATCAAGTCACCCAGCTTACTACCAACATCATAGAAGAAAGCTCACAAGTAGATCTACAACTTGCCAATGGCATCACCAACTTCCAAGACCATAATGACCAACAACAGCTATCTGATGCTGTTGTAGTTAATAGCAAACATCTTCCATCTACAGTCATCCAAGAGACATGCATGGAGATCACCCTACAGCTTATCAAGGACCACCATCACTTAAACATATGTAGTGATGAAATAAAAGATTTCAAACTGATGGGCTACCAAGCAGCTTACCAAACCAGCTTACAAAGAAATAACCTGTTAAAAACATTCAATTCTATGAAAGATGATGTATATGTCATTGAATGCCTTACCAAAACCAGACAAAACCTCCTTTATCGACTAAGAAAATTATGCCATTCCCACAAAATCCATCAGTGCTTTGTGAGGGATGTAAAATTGCAGTTAGGAAACAGCCCACTGGGAAGAGATGCTTCATCTCTATGGAGTATGACCTAAAAACATTCCTGAGTGAGGCTGGGTTAACAGAATGAGAATAAAGTGCAGATTATACCCATTGCCCACAATTAGTGTTATGAATCGCCCTGTAACAGTTATACAGTGGAACCTCTACTTACGAGCATGTCCACGTGCAAGTTTTTCCAAATATGAGCAGTCGATGGGTCGATTTTTTGCTTCCATACGTGAGCAAAATTTCCATAAGTGAGTAGACCTTAAGGCAGGTTCCTTGACACTGGTGAGGGGCTCTTGCTCTTGATCTCGGGAATTGTATCTCATTTGTTTGTTGGACTAGCTTATTGAAACTTGGGCAATGTATGATGGAAAGATGCTTCTTAATGTACACCAAAAATTAAAGAAATCTAAGCATAAATAATGGAGTTCACTTCTCAGCAATTAGCCACCCCTTAGTGGTAATTTCGTATGGTTTTTATGGCTGTATTCTCGTTTTTTTGTCTCATTTGATAGAATGGAAGATATATTACAGAAATAGCTATGATTTTGATTACTTTCACAATGATAAGTACCTTGAAATTGAGCTCAACACAGGAGAAATGGTCCATTGCTTGGCTATGTTTCAGAGTAAACAAATGACATCACTGTCCTTTCCAATATGCAGTCGTGAATGGGTTGACATTATAATATGTATAATAATAATACATACATAATAATAATGTACTACATATAATAATTATAATAATAGACGGCTTCAAAAGGCTGTCGCTATTTATTTATTTATTTATTTATTTATTTATTCATTTATGTCTTTGCAAATAGTACATTGAGATTTTGTGTTTATAATAATGGGTTGCAATGCAAGGAGAGCCTCTATTATGCTTAGGCATCATGGGCTGATTTAACATTATTGGCTTACAGACTACTTAAGACTAAGAATTATGTCATAGTTGTACAGTAGAATATTAATTATATAATAGTTGTACAGTAGATTATTAATTATAAGTGAATCTAATTTATATAAGACAAAAGATATATTCATGTATTCAAAAAATGCTTTTTGTGAAAACAATGATTCAATTACATGTATATTCCTGTCAACAGTGGATAAAAGGTTCAAAGTTATTGTTGAAATTATGATGTGGGAATACATAAGTGAGTATGTGTGTACTGAATATTTAGCATTTAGTCGAGCATGATTAAGTGGCTTTTGAGAAGAGTCTTAAATTGATTTTCAGACCATGTTACTTTAATATCTTCTGGTAATGAATTCCAAATTTTGAGGCCCTTTATGTGCATAGAGTTTTTACACAGTGTGATATGGACATGAGGTATGTCAAAAAGAGATCTGTGTCCTGTGTTATGGTCATGTGTCCTGATGGCAGTGTTTACCACAACAAGGAGGGAGTGGTTGTGGCTGCCTCCACCTGTTACATAATGACATATTTTATTCATTCTAAAGTATATATCATGTTTCTATGTTATTTATATTGTTTGTTATGTCGTATTAGATGATCTGTGATAGATAAATAAGCTGTATAGGTGATACTAGCGAAATTATTCATGAAGTATTTTGCCTGGTCTCCAGACAAACTCTCATCCACTGCCGACACCGCCCATACCACTACATGAATGACATATTTTATTCATTTTAGAGTATATATCAGGTTTCTTTGTTATTTATATTGTTTATGTCATATTAGATGAAGTGAGATAGATAAATAAGCCATACAGTTGGTATTAGTGAAATTATTTTAGTACAGAATTCCACTGGAATGGATTAATTGCATTTCAGTTAATTTAAATGAGGAAAATTGACTCTGTAAACAAGCAAATCTGTTACGAGCAAGGTCATGGAATGGATTAAACTTGCAAGTAGAGGTTGCACTGTATACTACCATAAAATTTGTTCCCTAAAATTCTAATACCCCAATACTACTTTTGAATGTCATTTTTGAGATCAATTACCATTCTACCTCATAGTCTTAATTGTGTTTAATATCTACAGAATCTCTCTCTTTATTATTATTATTTTTATTATTATTTTATTACTTTATCAAATATTTGCAACTTACCACATCATTGCCCTCTTTTATTTTAATTTTAACTTACCATAGCATTGCCCTATTTAGCTATTAGTGCCCTATTTTATTTTATACTTTATTGCCCAACTTTATTTTAAACTTTTTAATATTGCCCTATTTTATTTTAAACTTCATTGCCTAATTTTATTTTTATACTTTATTGCTCAATTTTATTTTATATTTTTTTTTTTTAACCTATTGCCAATTATTCAAGCTTTATTGCCGATCGACACCATGCCTAACCCTTCTAGGGTAGGGTAGGTGCCTGAGCCCGAGCCTTTAGCTCATAAGACTGTCATTCCCATTAGCCCCCTTGGGGCGGGGATGGCAGACCAGAGAGGCCTAGCTTGTGGCTAGGCCTGGGGACAGTTGGTCCCAAAGATGAGGAGGTGCTTGTGCCTCCTCCCATGTGAGACTTAGGTCTCAGACATTCCCTAAAGAGGGAGCCAAGGCCGGGCCACCACTTGGACAAGGCCCGGGCCGGGAGAATACAGGCTAATCTTTAACTAACTAACTAACTAACTAACTTTATTGCCCACTTTTATTTTAACTTTTTATTATTGCCCTATTTTATTTTGGACTTTATTACCCAATTTTATTTTATACTTTTCTTAACCTTTTGTTGCCAAATATTCAAGCTTGTACATTCAACACCAACTTTTTTAATAGCTTATGCACCATCTTACTATCATATTGCTTACAAGCATATCATTGCCATTTCTTATTTTATTATACTTTCATGTAAACTTGTATTATATTTTTTTATATAAACCAGTTTGCAAATATTCCAACTTTTAATTCATCAATACAGGTCCTCCATCACAAATCTGGCATCATTGGGATCTGTAGTTTGCTGGATTATTGAGTATGCTGAATTACAGAGTGGTTAGGTTAGAATACACTTAATAAAATTAACCAACTTGACTTACACAGTTCATTGAACATCGGCAAAAATTGAACATTTCCGCTACTTTGAGCTCAATTTCAAGGTACTTTTCATCATGAAAGCAATCAAAATTATGTCTGTTTCTGTAATATATCTTCCATTCTATCGAATGAGTCCAAAAAAATGAGAATACAACCATAAAAACCATAAGAAAATAGACTGCAAAGAGGCGGCTAATGGCTGAGAAGTGAACTCCCTTATTTATCATCTATCTTTTTTATTTTTGTTGTACGTTAAGAAGCATCTTTCCATCACACATTGCCCAAGTTTCAATGAGATAGCCCAACAAACAACCAAGAAAAAAAATATTTACCAAAAATCATATATGGCAAGCCCAAGCCAGGTACTGAAAATAAGTCACTTTGTCTGACTTTTCTGGGTTATCCCAGGTTCTCTATACATACACTGCTATGTATGATAATCTATGTAACTGTATTTGTGTATACCTGAATAAACTTATTTACTTCTAGTCTGTCAACTGAGTACAAGAAACCGCCCATTCACTTATTTCAACTACCCAATAAAGTGGTCAGAATTTGGCAATTTGGCCGATTTCACACAAATTTCAACAGATGCCAATTTCAAAATAGGGTCCAGAATAAACAATGCAGACATTCCTGGTACTAAAATAACATTTTCTCTGTTCATTAGTCATGGCTACAGGCCCCTCTTATATTACTCTTGCTTACCATTTGGAATTTTTATTCACAGAAAAAAATAGAAGATTTACTGTTATGCAGACTACTGCATTATTGTAATAATTGTATAAATAATGTCAACCCATTCTTGACGCCGTATTGGATGGTGACGTCATTTGTTTACTCTTGAGCTTCGCTAAAGAATAGAACATTTTCGCTACTGTGAGCACAATTTCAAGGTACTTTTCCTCATGAAAGCAATCAAAATTATATCTATTTCTGTAATGTATATTTCATTCTATCAAATGAGACTGAAAAAACGAGAATATAATTATAAAAACCATACAAAAATATACCGCTAAGCGGCCGCTAATGGCTGAGAAGTGAGCTCCACTATTTATAGTCTGATTTCTTTCATTTTTGGTGTATGTTAAGAAGTATCATTCCATCATATATTGCCCAAGTTTGAATAAGATAACCCAACAAACAACTGAGAAAATATTAATAATATAATAATAATAATAATAATTTACTACACGTACATGTACAAGGTATACAGGCCTAGCTGACATCAGTGACATACTACTTTATAGAAAGCCGCTTGTTATGCAGAGTATTTCAAGAAAATTGGGTTATTGTCCCACGATAACACCCACACTAGTCGACTAACACCCAGGTATCCATTTACTGATTGGTAAACATAGACAACAGGTGTAAAGAAACATGCCTAATGTTTCTACCCTGGCTGGGAATCGAATATTTGCCAAAAATCATATATGGCTAACCCAAGCCAGGTACTAGAAATAAGCCACGTTGACGTTTTTGGGTTATCCTAGGTTCTCTACACATATGCTGTTATGTGTGATAATCTATATAGAGAAAATAACTTTTGTTTCATGTTTATGGTGTAGTACAAGTGTATATCACAGTTAGCCTTGTGCTATACTCCGTTTTCTCCAATATAAGCCACCAAGACAGGGATAGGAGAATGGTATTTGTATACCATATCCTCTTCATACCTCCGTCGAACTGCTCGGTGTTATGCCAAATTTTATTTATTCTGGAGTATTTAACATGTTTTATGTTATTTATATTGTTTCTTATGTCATATTAGATCAAGTGTGATAGGCAAATAAGCTGTAGTGTTGATATTAGCATAATAATAAAGCATATTCTCCTGCTTCATGAGACTGAGTTCATGGCAACCAACAGTGGCTTCAAAGCCACCTTATCTTTAATGGGCAATGTGTAGGTGCTTTATATAATGAGAAGCATTTCTTTTATTCATTGGAACCATGGCTAGGGCTAAAAGTAAGCAGGTTAAAACAATAAATGGGGAAAAAGAAATTGGAATGACTTATGCAGCAAGTAGCACCACCAAACAGTAGCAGCAGGTTGGTGTGGCGACCCTGGAAATTTGAAATTATGCTAGCCAAAATTAGTGCCGAATAACTGATTGCCGGATTTGTGATGGCAGACCTGTATCAGTTGTTTACTATCATACAACCATAACATTGCTTAACTACAATTAATCTTTAATTTAAAACTGCACATTTTATCCTACTATCTTTCATTGTCAAATATTCTCATACAATCTATAATTATCTGTTGATTACCATCTTTAATCATTACACTGCAAAAATTTACATACTTTAAATTAGAACTGTGCACATATTATTTTACTATTTATTGTAAACAGCTTATATTAGCCTTAGTGCAATTACAATTGATAGTCTGGTGCTACTTTAATTTGTAATTTTATCTTATTAGTTTATATCTAGTTATACTTTAGTTCATGTAAACAACTTATATTAACCTTAGTGCAATTACAAGTGATAGTCTGGTGCTATTTTAATTTGTAATTTTATCTTATTAGTTTATACCTAGTTGTATTTTAGTTCATTCTAGCTCAATACATAGTCAACACCAAATTCATTATGTTTATTAGTTACTACACTCTATTAGACCAATGTGCATTAGTTATATACTTATCCCAATATTCCACTACAACAGATATCAGTACTAGAACTCACAACACTCTACATGATACAATGAATTAATATTTAACCCTTTGACTGTTTCAGGCCCCTCTCTGAAACTGTCATTCTATGTCGCTCAATTTTTGAAAAAAAAAAAATTATTTTTTCTTATGAAATGATAGAGAATCTTTTCCCGATGGTAATGACACCAAAAGTTCGAAATTTGGTCGAAAACTCGTGGAATTATGCTCCCGCGAAGTTAGCGGTCTCGGCGACATATGCGTATCGGCGATTTCGCCGACTTTGAGCCCAATTTTCAGCCAATTCCATTGTTCCAGTTGACCAAACTCATAGCTATTTCTTTAGAACTCTATTTTATCTATCAGCTGAGTACAAGAAACCTCCCATTTACTAATTTGGACTACCCAATATGGTGGTCAGAAATTGGCAATTTGGCCAATTTCACGCAAAATAAAAAAGATGCCAATTTCAAAATAGGGTCCAGAATAAACAAGGTAGACATTCGTGGCACTAAAATAACATATGCTCTGTTCATTAGTCACATCTCTAGGCCCCTCTTATATTATTATTGCTTTCTATTTTGATTTTTTATTCATACAAAAAAATACAAAATTTACTGTTATGCAGACGACTGCATTATTGTAAAAATGGTATAAATAATATCAGTGCACTAGTGAAAGAATATTAGACTCCCCAGTTGACGTGTATTGGACGTGTGGTCTGATTTATTTACTCTTGAACATTGGTAAAAATCGAACATTTCCGCTACTTTGAGCTCAGTTTCAAGGTCGTTTTCATCGTAAAAGTAATGAAAATCATCTCTATTTCTGTAATATGTTTTCCATTTTATCACCTAAGACCATGAAAACGCGAATACAACGATAAATACTATACGAAAATACACCTCAAATTCGGCGTTTTATTCCAAAAAAACGATCAGAGTTTTTTTTCTCTCATTACGCAATGTGTGCTGCAGGATTTTTTTTATGTGGTGCACACTGACCACACAGACCCATTCTCTCACATGTGGGCCTACCAGCTTTCTCCCACTTGATTTGAAGCCGCTAGAATTATTGAGTATATATACGTCAGAAACATTGGCTCGTAAGACGTATTTATACGTCGAAAACAGTCAAAGGGTTAAACCTAAAAGATGAATGATCACATTAACCCTGATCTAAACCTACATAATCTAACACCTAATCAAAATTTATTGGAAAGTAACTGCCTTTATTACACAGTATCACAAGCCAGCACTAACCTAAATACTGCTAAAAGTCTAACAGTTCTTAACTACAACATCAGATCCTTAACCCTTTGAGGGTCGACAGGCCCTCTCCGAAACTTGTTCTCAGGGTCGGCCAAATTTCAAAAAAAAAAAAAATTATTTTTCTTATGAAAAAATAGTTTTTTTTCTAAACATTATAGGCTAAACAAAAATTTTTTACCGTCAATACTTACCGAGATATGGAGGCGTGAAGTTTGCCAAAATTGAACAACATCTGGTAACATCGCCGACTGCCATCACCCGGTATTTTTCTATTTACTTTTTTATGTACTATTTTCAATTATTTTTCAATTTTTCTTTTTCTGAGTAACTTTTATGGCCTCTGAGGCCAACATGATCAGTATTTTGTAAGTTATTTCTTTTTCAATACTACACAATAAGGGCGTAAACACTGTTGTCATTATTTTGTTTATAGAAAATATTTACACAAACAAACGATATGAAATGTTGCTTATTACTATTTTTCTATATTTTATATACACATATACAGTCACAGAGAATGTTTCTAGAAGTTCTGCAGCCTGTACAAGTCTTTGAAACATGGTGTCATGCACAGTGGTGTTTTACACTCCTCACACATAAAACGAGTGTCTCTGCATTGTTGTGGGCGTTTTTTTGTATGTACACAGACGTAACACCTCTTCTGAGCCTTTTTCTTGAAAGCAGTAGCAGGCAGTTTTACCAGGAAGTGATCACCATGCTTCAGACGAGCAGGTAGTTGTTGATAATTTGGTGGACGGTCAATTGCAGGTGCTGTTCCTTGGTACTTGAATACTATTTGTCTGATGACAGACAAACAAAATTCGCCATACTGTGGTTTGTTTCTGGTCCTCATCTTATACATATTATAAGCACTGAGCATGGAAATGTCCAGAAGATGGAAAAACAGTTTGATGTACCACTTATAACTCTTGCGAACACAATCAGCAAACCCAATCTGCATGTCACATTTGTCCACTGAACGCATATTGAAGGTGCAATCAGTCACAGTTGCAGGTTTTAGAATGGGTTCATTGCTCTCTCTATGCTGCCTGCCAGTGTCTGCCATTTCATTAGGGTGAACTGATGACAACAGTGTGACTTCTCGTTTGTCATGCCACCGAAATGCCATGATGTCGTTGGCAGCAAACGCCTGCACCTCACCTCTACGAGTGCCAGCGTCAAACCTGGGCATATGTTTCCGATTTGTACGCACTGTGCCACACACATCTGTCATGTTCACTCGCAAAAAATCACTGAGTGAGGGGCTTGTGTACCAATTTTGTCCCTTACCAAGGTATAGTTCCATCATTGTTCTAACCACATCACCTGAGATGCCCAATAACTTCCTGGTATTTTGCAATGTATAACTTCCAGTGTACACAATAATATCCAATACCAGACCACTGTAACAATCACAAAGCACAAACAACTTTATACCAAAGCGTTTCCTCTTGCTTGGTATGTACTGCTTGAAAGAGAGTCTTCCTTTGAACAGAATCAAAGACTCGTCAATTACAAGCTTCCTGAAGGGATAAAAATGCTTACTGAATTTCTCTTTCAGATACACAAACACATTCCTAATCTTATATAACATGTCAGTTCTGTCAGGCCTGGTTTTGTCTGAGAAGTGAAGCATACGTAACATTAGCACAAATCGATTCACTGGCATTATATCACTGAAACCTGGGGTTGCAATCAGGCGGTCTGTTGACCAGTATGATTTCACTTTGTGCTTATACACATGTGGCATAAGCATTATTGTGGCAAAGAAAAGATACATCTCAGCCACAGTTGCCTCCTTCCACTGGTGTAGACGCGATTTTGGTGAAAGTAATGTGTTTGCCATGGTGTACTCGTAGTATGTGTTGCTTTCCATGACAATACTTTCCATCAGTGGTTCGTCAAAGAATAACTCGAAACATTCCAGTTCAGTGGCATTGTTCCCAAGTGTACAAGATGGCCATATTCCACTTTGGCTGTCATCAAACTGGTGGACATTTGGATCAAAATTGACAGCTTCCTGCCAATCCCATGTGCGGTCTGCTGGTGGGTACTGGACAATGACAGGTGGTTGTGGTTGTGGAGGTTGTGATTGTGGAGGTTGTGGTTGTGGAGGTTGTGGTTGTGGAGGCTGGTGTGGTGGGTGGGTGGGGGATGGTGGCCTGTGTTGTAGATCAGCTGAGGCAGCGGCGTGGGTGGCAGCGTGGGTGGCAGCATGGCCCACTGCTGGTGCCTCACCGCCGGCACCACTACCACCACGCACATTTTCCATCCCAATTGCAACAGTATCATTGTCATTTTCACTCTCTGTTCCTGTTGTACAGCCATGGGATGTACTCCAAGATGCATTCCTTTCCCTTGGAATAGCATATGGCACATACCAGAGCGCATATATCGTCATATGTACTGATGCTTCACTGGGGAATATTGCACTTCACTATCACTACTGGAACTAGTTTGAAGAGCTTGTAGTTCATATTCACTATCACTATCATCACCCATGCTCTCATCTGAGTCTGGGATTTGGGAAAATAGAAGTTTCCTCTTGGATTCTGGTACAACTGAACGTGAACAAGATGGCCCAGCACCAGAGGTGGAAGGCTGAGGGTTGTCTGGGTTTTCCTCACTATTACCGATATTATGGTCATTAGTTTCGGTCAAAACCTCACCAAAACCTTGAAACTCATCTTCACTGGCACTTCCATCTGTATTAGAACTGTCACTGGGGAACAAAAGTGTCCCAATTCGCCGAGGAGTGAGCAGCTTCTTACCGCGAGGCATGGTGGATATTGTTTACTAAGATGGCATTCCCACAATGCACCACTGGGTCCCAGATTTTTTTTCTACTGCGCACACCGACCACACAGACCCATTCTCTCACATGTAGGCCTACCAGCCTTTTCCCACGAGATTTGACGGCGCTAGAATTTGTGCGTGCTAGTATGTCAAAAACCCCTGTGTGTAAGACGTACTAGTATGTCCGATACCCTCAAAGGGTTAATAGCAAACACTATGATGACCTCCTGGCACTACTTGATTTCCTAAAGACAACCTTCTCCTGTATTAGTCTCACTTACACCTGGCTTAAGCAGGACACAATAAATATCTACCCACTACCAGGTTACACAGCAATCCACAACTGCAGATTATACCAAGTTGGGGGTGGTATTGCAATCTCTTACTCTAATCACCTATCTTGTATTAGCACCACTTGCTATAGTGATGAATATGGAGAATATATTTTTGCTAATTTTACTGTAAAAACAGTCAGTGCCATTCACCGGATGCCTCACACAAACATCCCTAATTTCAGTGAGAAACTTAAGACACTAATAACAAACAGCCAAAAGAACATGCACCACCTTCTCTTAGCTGGAGACTTCAATATCAACCTTGCCCTTCCAGATGATCAACCTGTAACTGATTTCATCAACAGTATGAAAAACACACTTCTCATACCAACAATAACTAAACCAACCAGGCTGACCGAGACAAGTGCAACCATAATTAACCATATATGGACCAATATACTAGCACCCCTTAATTCAGAGATATTCACAGACAACACCACTGACCACTATTCTACCTTCCTCATAAGAAATATTAGTAAACCACCGCATGGAATACAACAAAGTTTCATTTAGACTCCATTACGAGGCCTCAATAAGTAATTTCACAGCAGAGCTAGAGACAGTTGACTGGCCTACAGAATTCTCCAAGGTTATTGGTATTGATGATTGGACAGACATATTTCTAAATAAATTACTTAGACTATACAACAAACAATGTCCTATAAAAACAAAACAGATTACGGATAAACGGCTCGGTTGCCCATGGCTAACTAGCAGTATACCGAAATCCATTGATAAGAAACATCAGTATGAAAAGCAATATTCTTAAACACTATTCATCAGTTCTCACCAAAGTAATAAAAAAAGCCAAACAATTGTACTACTCCAGCAGATTCACTGAAACAAGAGGAGATATAAAAAAGACCTGGAATACACTCTCTCAGATTCTGGGAACCCACAAACTGAAAAAACTAAGGATATTGTCCTAATTAAACTGAACGAAATACCACAGCATCCCATTGATGCAGTTAACAAGATAAATGACTTCTTCTCAACCATAGGATCTAATATCACCAGTAAAATCCCAGGTAACAATGCCCATGCAAGTGATTATGTAGATGGGAATTTCCCAAACTCCTATCTTGTACCTACTGAGCCCATAATGTGATCCTTTATTGACTACGTTTCGCCCACACAGTGGGCTTTTTCAAGTCACAAACAGAACTACCTGGGGTGGAAGGAACGCGAGTATTTATAGTCCGGCTGAGGTCAGGTGAAGAATGCTGCATCTGATGATGTACCGAGTTGGGTTGTAGAGTCTAAAAACTTGGGTAGCTTGGAAAGGAGACTGGACAAGTTTGTGAGCAGACCTTCTACAGTGTTCTTATGTGGGATAGCGATGAAGAAGTTTCTTGGCAAGTGGTTCAGCTATGTTATAGAAGCCACTATTCTGGTTGAAGTTGTCGGATATAGAAATAAGTGATGATTCCAGGATTCTTCGGTATTGAGTGTTGTCTTCTGTGGCGATAAGTCTTGAGTTTCTGTAGTTTATCAAGTGGTTGTGTGAATTACGGTGTTGTACGCAGGCATTCCTTGTGTCGTCAGACCTGCTTGCGTATTGGTGTTCTGAAATACGTGTTTGGAGGTCCCTTGATGTTTCGCCCACGTATAACTTGTTGCAGTCATTACAAGGGATTATGTATACCCCTGCAGAGGATGGAGGCTTGTCCTGCCTACTACTGGTGATGTCATTGATGGTCGTGGTTGTGGAGGTAGATACTTGGAATGATGTTTTGGCAAAGATGTTGGAAACATGTTTGGCAATGGAGTTGGTGGGAAGGACTATGTATCTCTTCTCGGCAGTGTCTTCTCTGGGTGTGTTGAAGATGTTTAGTGCTCGCCGTCTGCAGTCTCTGATGAAGTGACGAGGATAGTGGAGTTTGGAAAATACCTGTTCAATTATAGTGCATTCTTCCTCAAGGAACTCGTTGCTGCAGATTCTGAGTGCACGCAGGAAGAAGCCTATAATTACACCACGTTTGGTTTTGGTGTCGTGGTGAGAGTAGAAGTGGAGAAGATCGTTTTGGTTGGTGGGTTTTCGATAGACTTTAAAACGAAGTTCGTGGTCAGCTTTGCAGAGTAGAACATCAAGGAAAGGAAGAGTGTTGTCGACCTCTTCTTCAAGTGTGAACTGGATTGAAGGCTCGACCTGGTTGAGCTTGTCTTGGAGAGCTTGAACGTTGAAGCGTTTAGGAGTTATGAGGAGAATGTCGTCAACATAACGGAGCCAGGTGACAGACGAAGGAATAATGGTGGAGAAACGTTCGGCTTCTAGATGTTCCATGTATAGGTTCGCTAGGACTGCACTGAGTGGCGAACCCATGGGTAGTCCAAAAGTCTGCTGAAAGAGGTGATTTTCAAAAGAGAAACACGTAAAGCCAACACATAGTTCAACCAGGTCGATGAAGTCGCTGGCTGGAATGGGAAGATCAAGTGAATCGTCAATTTTCTTGATAAACTACAGAAACTCAAGACTTATCGCCACAGAAGACAACACTCAATACCGAAGAATCCTGGAATCATCACTTATTTCTATATCCGACAACTTCAACCAGAATAGTGGCTTCTATAACATAGCTGAACCACTTGCCAAGAAACTTCTTCATCGCTATCCCACATAAGAACACTGTAGAAGGTCTGCTCACAAACTTGTCCAGTCTCCTTTCGAAGCTACCCAAGTTTTTAGACTCTACAACCCAACTCGGTACATCATCAGATGCAGCATTCTTCACCTGACCTCAGCCGGACTATAAATACTCGCGTTCCTTCCACCCCAGGTAGTTCTGTTTGTGACTTGAAAAAGCCCACTGTGTGGGCGAAACGTAGTCAATAAAGGATCACATTATACTGCATTTGTGTTTATATTGCCATTGTGTCGGTATTTTATACCATTTATTTCCACCTACTGAGCCCACTGAAGTCACCACGATTATTAAGTCAAAAATAATTCAGGGAATCTGTCTCACGTCCCACCATTATTGCACCTCACTCTGAGCCTTTATATACCCTCTGTGTCCATGTATTGTTTGTAATGGCTTGATAAAGCTCCTGGAGAGCGAAACGTTGCCACAATAAAATGTCACATTAGTTGCACTTATGTCCTTTTACTTTACATATTGTTGGTAATTCTACCAACTTTATTACAACAGAGCAGGTGTTGCACAACTTAACATTAACTCTTTCAGGGTTTCTGACGTACTAGTATGGCTTATGCACCAAGGTTTTTGATGTACTAGTACGCCTAAATTCTAGCGCCCTCAGATCTAGTGAGAGAAAGCTGGTAGGCCTACGTATGAAAGAATGGGTCTATGTGGTCAGTGTGCGCAGTATAAAAAAAATCCTGCAGCACAGTGCGTAATGACACAGATGACAGCAAGGAAATGAGTGAGCTACTCAAGTCCCAATATGACTCAGTTTTTAGCAAGCCGCTAACCAGACTGAGAATCGAAGATCAAAATGAATTTTTTATGAGAGAGCCACAAAATTTTGATTAACACAAGCCTATCTGATGTTATCCTGATGCCAAATGACTTCGAACAGGCGATAAATGACATGCCCATGCACTCTGCCCCAGGGCCAGACTCATGGAACTCTGTGTTCATCAAGAACTGCAAGAAGCCCCTATCACGAGCCTTTTCCATCTTATGGAGAGGGAGCATGGACACGGGGGTCGTCCCACAGTTACTAAAAACAACAGACATAGCCCCACTCCACAAAGGGGGCAGTAAAGCAACAGCAAAGAACTACAGACCAATAGCATTAACATCCCATATCATAAAAATCTTTGAAAGGGTCCTAAGAAGCAAGATCACCACCCATCTAGAAACCCATCAGTTACACAACCCAGGGCAACATGGGTTTAGAACAGGTCGCTCCTGTCTGTCTCAACTATTGGATCACTACGACAAGGTCCTAAATGCACTAGAAGACAAAAAGAATGCAGATGTAATATATACAGACTTTGCAAAAGCCTTCGACAAGTGTGACCATGGTGTAATAGCGCACAAAATGTGTGCTAAAGGAATAACAGGAAAAGTCGGTCGATGGATCTATAATTTCCTCACTAACAGAACACAGAGAGTAGTCGTCAACAGAGTAAAGTCCGAGGCAGCTACGGTGAAAAGCTCTGTTCCACAAGGCACAGTACTCACTCCCATCTTGTTCCTCATCCTCATATCCGACATAGACAAGGATGTCAGCCACAGCACCATGTCTTCCTTTGCAGATGACACCCGAATCTGCATGACAATGTCTTCCATTGCAGACACTGCAAGGCTCCAGGCGGACATCAACCAAATCTTTCAGTGGGCTGCAGAAAACAATGTGAAGTTCAACAATGAGAAATTTCAATTACTCAGATATGGTAAACACGAGGAAATTAAATCTTCATCAGATTACAAAACAAATTCTGGCCACAAAATAGAGCGAAACACCAACGTCAAAGACCTGGGAGTGATCATGTCGGAGGATCTCACCTTCAAGGACCATAACATTGTATCAATAGCATCTGCTAGAAAAATGACAGGATGGATAATGAGAACCTTCAAAACTAGGGAGGCCAAGCCCATGATGACACTTTTCAGGTCACTTGTTCTATCTAGGCTGGAATATTTCTGCACACTAACAGCACCTTTCAAGGCAGGTGAAATTGCTGACCTAGAAAATGTACAGAGAACCTTCACGGCGCGCATAACGGAGATAAAACACCTCAATTACTGGGAGCGCTTGAGGTTCCTAAACCTGTATTCCCTGGAACGCAGGCGGGAGAGATACATGATTATATACACCTGGAAAATCCTAGAGGGACTAGTACCGAACTTGCACATGAAAATCACTCACTACGAAAGCAAAAGACTTGGCAGACGATGCAACATCCCCCCAATGAAAAGCAGGGGTGTCACTAGCACGTTAAGAGACCATACAATAAGTGTCAGGGGCCCAAGACTGTTCAACTGCCTCCTAGCATACATAAGGGGGATTACCAACAGACCCCTGGCAGTCTTCAAGCTGGCACTGGACAAGCACCTAAAGTCGGTTCCTGACCAGCCGGGCTGTGGCTCGTACGTTGGTTTGCGTGCAGCCAGCAGCAACAGCCTGGTTGATCAGGCTCTCATCCACCAGGAGGCCTGGTCACAGACCAGGCCGTGGGGGCGTTGACCCCCGGAACTCTCTCCAGGTAAACTTCAGGTAGGTAAACTCCAGTGTTTTTGGTTTAAAACAGTGAAATTGCACTGTATTTTCGTATGGTATTTATGATAGTATTCTAGTTTTCCTGGTCTCATTTTATAGAATGAAAGACATACAGAAATTGAGACGATTTTGATTGGTTTTACAAGGAAAAGTACCTTGAAATTGAGCTCAGAGTAGCAGAAATCTTCGATTTTTGCCGAAGTTTAAAAGTAAACAAATCATGCTACGTGTCCAATACACGTCAATTGGTGAGTCTAATATTCTTTCACAAGTGCGCTGATATTATTTATACAATTTCTTCACTAATGCAGTAGTCTGCATAACAGTAAATCTTCTATTTTTTTGTAATAAAAATTCAAAGTGGAAAGCAAAAGAATGTAAGAGGGGCATGGGGACATGACTAATGAACAGAGGAAATGTTATTTTAGTGCCAGGAATGTCTTTGTTGCTTATTCTGGACCCTATTTGGAAATTGGCATCTTTTGAAATTTGTGTGAGATTGGCAAAATTGCTAAATTCTGACCACTGTACTGGATAGTTGAAATCGGTAAATGGTTGGTTTCTTGTACTCATTCAATAAAAAAAAAATGGAGTTCTAGCAAAATAGCTATGATTTTTGTCAACTAGTACACTGGAATTGGCCGAAAATAGGGCTCAAATTGGGCAAAATCACCCAAGAGCATAATTCTGTAATTTTTCTATCAAATTTCATACTTTTGGTGTCATTATGATCAGGAAAAGATTCTCTATCTTTTCATAAGAAAAAAAATTATTTTTTTTTTTTTAAATTTTGGCGACCCTGAGAGCAAGTCTGGGAGAGGGCCTGGCAACCCTGAAAGGGTTAAGATGGGCAACACTCATATTGCCAAACATAATGAGGGCAAATTCCTAGGCCTACACCTGGACAACAACCTGAATTTCAGCACCCATATCCAACACATAACAAAAAAAGTATCCAAAACTGTTGGGATCCTTTCCAAGATACATTACTGCATGCCACATTCAGCGCTTCTCACACTATACTATTCACTCATCTGTCCCTACCTCACCTATGCTATTTGAGTGTGGGGATCAACAGCAGCAACACACCTAAAGCCAGTAATAACCCAACAAAAAGCCACAGTAAGAATAGTCACATAATCCAATCCTAGGCAACACCTCCCCCCCTCCCACTCTTCAAAGATCTAAACTTACTCACTGTACAGAACATCCACACTTACTACTGTGTAACCTACATTTACAGAACCTTAAATTCCAGTATTAACCTTGACCTAAAACACTTTCTTGATCGTTGTGACAGGACCCACAGGCATAGCACCAGGCACAAAAATCTCTATGACATTCCACATGTCTGGCTAAACCTATACAAAAATTAATTGTACATAAAAGGACCTAAAATCTGGAATACCATACCTGAAAATTCTAGAACTGCAGACACAATCATCACTTTCAAAACTACCATTAGAAAACATCATATCTCCCTGACACACCTCATTATCAGCTAACTACATAAAAACCACTTATTCTCTTGTATCATACACACACAAAAAACAACCTAGACCTACTCTCAATATCCATGATTCCTCACAACTCATACTTACATTCACCCAATTGACTATAAACATAGAAATATGTAATAAAACTATTACTTAATGAATCTTAAACAAGTCATAAGTTTTCCTGAGATACTCCAAAATAGGAGCTTCAATAGAAACTATGTATCATACCAAGACAAAGCCACTTACATTGCTAATTTACGAACTGTAATGCAGTTACCTAGCCTTAACTCTTTCAGGGTCCACAGGCCCTCTCAGAGACTTGTTCTCAGGGTCCCCCAAATTTAAAAAAAAAAAATTATTTTTTCTTAAGAAAAGATAGTTTTTTTCTAAACATTATAGGCTAAACAAAAAAAATTTACCATCAGTACTTACCGAGATATGGAGGCATGAAGTTGACACAAAATGCCCAATTTATGGTAACATCGCGGACTGCTGTCACTCGGTATTATTTGTTTTAGTTTTTCATGCACTATTTTCTATTATTTTTTTTATTTTTTTTTTCCAAGTAACTTTTATGGCCTGTGAGACCAATATTAGCACTATTTTATAAGTTTTTTCTCTTTATTTACTACACAATAACTCCACAAACACTGTTGTCTTATATTGTTTATAATTGTTGTTTTCACACACAAACGATATAAAATGTTGTTTATTACTATTTTTCTATATTTTATATACACATATACAGTCACAGGGAATGTTTCTAGAAGTTCTGCAGCCTGTACAAGTCTTTGAAACATGGTGTCATGCACAGTGGTGTTTTACACTCCTCACACATAAAATGAGTGTCTCTGCATTGTTCTGGGCATTTTTTTGTATGTACACAGACGTAACACCTCTTCTGAGCCTTTTTCTTGAAAGCAGTAGCAGGTAGTTTTACTAGGAAGTGATCACCATGCTTCAGACGAGAAGGTAGTTGTTGATAATTTAGTGGGCGGTCTATTGCAGGTGTTGTTCCTTGGTACTTGAATACTATTATTCTGATGACAGACAAACAAAATTCGCCATATGATGGTTTGTTTCTGGTCCTCATCTTATACATATTATAAGCATTGAGCATGGAAATGTCCAGAAGATGGAAGAAGAGTTTTATATACCACTTATAACTCTTGCAAACACAATCAGCAAACCCAATCTGCATGTAACATTTGTCCACTGAGGGAATATTGAGGGTGTAATCAGTCACAGCTGCAGGTTTTATAATGGGTTCATTGCTGTCTCTATGCTTCCTGCCAGTGTCTGCTTTATAATGGGTTCATTGCTGTCTCTATGTTTCCTGCCAGTGTCTGCCATTTTGTTAGGGTGAACTGATGACAACAGTGTGACATCTCGTTTGTCATGCCACCGAAATGCCATAATGTCATTGGCAGCAAACACTTGCACCTCACCTCTATGAGTGCGAGCATCAAACCTGGGCATATGTTTACGATTTGCATGCACTGTGCCACACACATCTGTCATGTTCACTCGCAAAAAATCACTGAGTGAGGGGCTTGTGTACCAGTTATCAGTATATAATATATGCCCCTTACCAAGGAATGGTTCTATCATTGTTCTAACCACATCACCAGAGATGCCCAATAACTTCCTGGTATTTTGCAATGTATAACTTCCAGTGTACACAATAATATCCAATACCAGACCACTGTAACAATCACGAAGCACAAACAACTTTATACCAAAGTGTTTCCTCTTGCTTGGTATGTACTGCTTGAAAGAGAGTCTTCCTTTGAACAGAATCAAAGACTCATCAATTACAAGCTTCCTGAAGGGATAAAAATACATAATGAATTTCTGTTTCAGATACACAAACACATTCCTAATCTTATATAACCTGTCGTTTCTATCAGGCCTGGTTTTGTCTAAGAAGTGAAGCATACGCAATAGTAGTACAAATCGATTCACTCCCATTATATCACTAAAACCTGGGGTTGCAATCAGGCGTTCTGTTGACCAGTATGATTTCAAATTGTGCTTATACACATGTGGCATAAGCATTATTGTAGCAAAGAAAAGTTACATCTCAGCCACAGTTGTCTCCTTCCACCTGTGTAGCCGTGAGCTTGGTGAAAGTATTGTGTTTGCCATGGTGCACTCGTAGTATCTGTTGCTTTCGCTGACAATGCAGTAATTTCCATCAGGGGTTCGTCAAAGAATAACTCGAAACATTCCAGTTCAGTGGCATTGTTCCCCAGTGTACAACATGGCCATATTCCACTTTGGCTTTCATCAAACTGATGGGGATTTGGAACAAAATTGACAGCTTCCTGCCAATTCCAGGTGCGGTCTGCTGGTGGGTACTGCATAATGACAGGTGGTTGTGGTTGTAGAGGTTGTGGTTATGGAGGCTGGTGTGATGGGTGGGTGGGGGATGGTGGCCTTTGTTGTAGATCAGCTGAGGCAGCAGCATGGGTGGCAGCATGGCCCACTGCTGGTGCCTTACAGCCGGCACCACCACTACCACTGTGGAAAATACTGTATATATTTTCCGGAAATACGGTAATTTATAGGTAAATAGATGCCCTATATTGTATTTTTAAAAGAAGTATGTTATCGAAAATGGGAAACCTGCGGCTGGGGAGGGGAGTCGCAATTTTGGTTTGAATGAGCCAAGTAAACGTGAGTGTAATGGGAAGAATTTTTCGTGCTTTAGAGGTTAAAATTGGGCTGACACCTCTCAAATAGGAGGTGAAATTGTTGGATGTGCATTCCTACATAACTTGAGATATCAGGCGACAGGACAGGACAACTTCAGGAACCTCAGATAAGTCTGTTATGTTATAACTCTGGCCAGTTGTTATTTTCATGTATAGGCAGTGAGGTTTTCTGAGTATGATACAAGTTAATCTCCAGTTAAATTGGTGAGTGATATTAAGATATTTTCCTTCTGTTATGTAAATGTGTGTATATACTATAATCCTTTTTAAATTTTAATATACAGTCCACAAATTTATATATTTGCCAGCATTCCTGGTGATGTATATTTCATTTAATTAATAGGTCCAGAGCAACTTGTGGATATGACAGTGGTAGGTATCGAAGGGGGACATTTTTTGCGACCTAGGTGTCCCAAATTGTCTAACTGATAAATAATAATTATCTATGTTCATTTACTGTTATGTATATAATGATACATTCAGATAAATGCAATTTTCCACAGCCACAACCATGCACTTTTTCCATCCCAATTGCAACACTATCATCGTCATTTTCACTGTCTGTTCCTGTTGTACAGCCACGGGATGTACTCTGAGATGTACTCCTTTCCCCTGGAATAGCATATGGCACACTACCAGAGCGCATATATCGTCGTATATACTGACTCTTCACTGGAAAATATTCCACTTCACTATCACTATTGGAACTGGTTTCAAGAGCTTGTAGTTCATATTCACTATAACTATCATCTCCAATGCTCACTTCTGAGTCCAGGATTTGGGAAAATAGGAGTTTCCTCTTTGATTCTGGTACAACTGAACATGAACAAGACGGCCCAGCACCAGAGGTGGAAGGCTGAGGGTCGCGTGGGTTTTCCTCACTATTACCGATATTCTGGTCATTAGTTACGGTCACAGCCTCACCAAAACCTTGAAACTCATCTTCACTGGCACTTCCATCTGTATTAGAACTGTCACTGGGGAACAAAAGTGTCCCAATTCGCCAAGGAGTGAGGAGCTTCTTACTGCAAGGCATGGTGAACAAGGTCTACTAAAATGGCGTTCCCACAATGCGCCACTGGGTCCCAGATTTTTTTTCTACCATGCACACCGACCACACAGACCCATTCTCTCACATGTAGGCCTACCAGCCTTTTCCCGTGAGATATGAAGGCACTAGAATTTATGCATACTAGTACGTCATGGACACTGGCGCGTAAGCCGTACTAGTACGGCTGAAACCCTGAAAGGGTTAATATCAACATGCTTCAAAATCTGTACCAATATAGAGTTTGAATTAATCTTAGCCTGCCTGAAATGCCTAGACATGCTAGGTGTGATAGTGGCCCTCTCTGTAATTAGTATTTTGTAATATGTAAACCACACAATAGGTGTGGTTTACATATTTTAAGAAAAAGAGGATAAATAAGTATACAAGATATGATGTAGGGCGAAATGACAGTAGTTTGTTGGATTATGTATTGGTAGATAAAAGACTGTTGAGTAGACTACAGGATGTACATGTTTATAGAGGGGCCACAGATATATCAGATCACTTTCTAGTTGTAGCGACACTGAGAGTAAAAGGTAGATGGGATAGAAGCATCAGGGAAGAGAGAGGTGAAGGTTTATAAACTAAAAGAGGAGGCAGTTAGAGTAAGATATAAACAGCTATTAGAGGATAGATGGGCTAATGAGAGCATAGGAAATGGGGTCGAAGAGGTATGGGGTAGGTTTAAAAATGTAGTGTTAGTGTTTTCAGCAGAAGTTTGTGGTTATAGGAAAGTGGGTGCGGGAGGGAAGAGGTGCGATTGGTGGAATGATGATGTATAGAGAGTAGTAAGGGAGAAAAAGTTAGAATATGAGAAGTTTTTACAAAGTACAAGTGATGCAAGGAGGGAAGAGTATATGGAGAAAAAGAGAGAGGTTAAGAGAGTGGTGAAGCAATGTAAAAAGAGAGCAAATGAGAGAGTGGGTGAGATGTTATCAACAAATTTTGTTGAAAATAAGAAAAAGTTTTGGCAAGAGATTAACAAGTTAAGGAAGCCAAGAGAACAAATGGATTTGTCAGTTAAAAATAGGAGAGGAGAGTTATTAAATGGAGAGTTAGAGGTATTGGGAAGATGGAGGGAATATTTTGAGGAATTGTTAAATGTTGATGAAGATAGGGAAGCTGTGATTTTGTGTATAGGGCAAGAAGGAATAACATCTTGTAGGAGTGAGGAAGAGCCAGTTGTGAGTGTGGGGGAAGTTCGTGAGGCAGTAGGTAAAATGAAAGGGGGTAAGGCAGCCGGGATTGATGGGATAAAGATAGAAATGTTAAAAGCAGGTGGGGATATAGTTTTGGAGTGGTTGGTGCAATTATTTAATAAATGTATGGAAGAGGGTAAGGTACCTAGGGATTGGCAGAGAGCATGCATAGTTCCTTTGTATAAAGGCAAAGGGGACAAAAGAGAGTGCAAAAATTATAGGGGGATAAGTCTGTTGAGTATACCTGGTAAAGTGTATGGTAGAGTTATTATTGAAAGAATTAAGAGTAAGACGGAGAATAGGATAGCAGATGAACAAGGAGGCTTTAGGAAAGGTAGGGGATGTGTGGGCCAGGTGATTACAGTGAAACATGTAAGTGAACAGTATTTAGATAAGGCTAAAGAGGTCTTTGTGGCATTTATGGATTTGGAAAAGGCGTATGACAGGGTGGATAGGGGGGCAATGTGGCAGATGTTGCAGGTGTATGGTGTAGGAGGTAGGTTACTGAAAGCAGTGAAGAGTTTTTATGAGGATAGTGAGGCTCAAGTTAGAGTATGTAGGAAAGAGGGAAATTATTTCCCAGTAACAGTAGGCCTTAGACAAGGATGTGTGATGTCACCGTGGTTGTTTAATATATTTATAGATTGTGTTGTAAGAGAAGTAAATGCGAGGGTCTTGGCAAGAGGCGTGGAGTTAAAAGATAAAGAATCACACATAAAGTGGGAGTTGTCACAGTTGCTCTTTGCTGATGACACTGTGCTCTTGGGAGATTCTGAAGAGAAGCTGCAGAGATTGGTGGATGAATTTGGTAGGGTGTGCAAAAGAAGAAAATTAAAAGTGAATACAGGAAAGAGTAAGGTAATGAGGATAACAAAAAGATTAGGTGATGAAAGATTGGATATCAGATTGGAGGGAGAGAGTATGGAGGAGGTGAATGTATTCAGATATTTGGGAGTGGACGTGTCAGTGGATGGGTCTATGAAAGATGAGGTGAATCATAGAATTGATGAGGGGAAAAGGGTGAGTGGTGCATTTAGGAGTCTGTGGAGACAAAGAACTTTGTCCTTGGAGGCAAAGAGGGGAATGTATGAGAGTATAGTTTTACCAACGCTCTTATATGGGTGTGAAGCATGGGTGATGAATGTTGCAGCGAGGAGAAGGCTGGAGGCAGTGGAGATGTCATGTCTGAGGGCAATGTGTGGTGTGAATATAATGCAGAGAATTCGTAGTTTGGAAGTTAGGAGGAGGTGCGGAATTACCAAAACTGTTGTCCAGAGGACTGAGGAAGGGTTGTTGAGGTGGTTCGGACATGTAGAGAGAATGGAGCAAAACAGAGTGACTTCAAGAGTGTATCAGTCTGTAGTGGAAGGAAGGCGGGGTAGGGGTCGGCCTAGGAAAGGTTGGAGGGAGGGGGTAAAGGAGGTTTTGTGTGCGAGGGGCTTGGACTTCCAGCAGGCATGCGTGAGCGTGTTTGATAGGAGTGAATGGAGACAAATGGTTTTTAATACTTGATGTGCTGTTGGAGTGTGAGCAAAGTAACATTTATGAAGGGGTTCAGGGAAACCGGCAGGCCGGACTTGAGTCCTGGAGATGGGAAGTACAGTGCCTGCACTCTGAAGGAGGGGTGTTAATGTTGCAGTTTAAAAACTGTAGTGTAAAGCACCCTTCTGGCAAGACAGTGATGGAGTGAATGATGGTGAAAGTTTTTCTTTTTCGGGCCACCCTGCCTTGGTGGGAATCGGCCAGTGTGATAATAAAATAAAATATAATCCTATAATATGTAAACCCCCAATTTAATCTTTATAGAGAATAAACTTGATTGATTTATTTATTAAGAGAAGAGAGTAGAGCCAAACCCAGAGCAGTCAGGTATACACCAGGAAGGAAATTTCACAAGACACTTCAAGGTGTCTCTCACGTGGTAGCTGAACCAAACAGTTAGACTTAGCAATCAACACTCATGATCCTCAACATGGTCAGGCACTTAAGTTCATCTTCCGAGCTCCCACACCACACAGATCCAGTTAGTTTAATATGTTTATTATTGCACCCCATACCTATCCTGTGGGCAGTAGTCATCAGATTACAGAGGTACATAATGGGTCCAGGGTCTGGGCCCCAAAGTTTTGATAGCTGAGCAAGTTACAAACGTAATGAACTCCAGGTAGATCTGGTCACAATCGTGACAAGTTACGAAGGTATTTACAAATTACAGAGGTACATAATGGGTCCAGGGACTGGGCCCCCAAAGTTTGATAGCTGAACTAGGTACAAAGGTAATGAACTCACAAGTTACAAAGGTAAAGAATCCTATAAGTAAATTTATTTACCTACATTTATACATGGCTACAATCATGAACAAATTGTAGAGTAATGAGCAATTCACACATCCACACCGGGCCAGAAATGAATGAGTTATTGGTGCAAAAATTGATTGTTGAGTCACACATACCCAAATAGGTGAGTACATATGCACACGAGTACAAGCACTCACACATACAGTGGACCCCCGCATAACGATCACCTCCGAATGCGACCAATTATGTAAGTGTATTTATGTAAGTGTGTTTGTACGTGTATGTTTGGGGGTCTGAAATGGACTAATCTACTTCACAATATTCCTTATGGGAACAAATTCGGTCAGTACTGGCACCTGAACATACTTCTGGATTGAAAAAATATCGTTAACGGGGGGGTCCACTGTATATGAGTACACATATACATATGCAAACACACACATACACATACACGGACACACACACACACACACACACACACACACACACACACACACACACACACACACACACACACACACACACACACAAACACAGTCAGCAGACGTGGGGGCACAAGGCTCCGAGAACTTTAGTGTTTTTAAGGTGTGCAGTAACTGCTAGCAGTAATCAGTGGTAGTGACAACATCAGTGAACAATACTACAAGTGATAACCAAAGTTATTAGTTAAAAAAAGTCGAGAGGAAGCCTGAGATCATAAATATTTCAAAGTGTCAAACCGTTAGAGGCTAGTAGGCACCTGTTGCTACACAGATTCAAATATACCAAGATCAAAGTGAGTGTGGAAGCGGGTGTTCAAGAATTTCGAGAGATTGGTTAACAAGTGAAATGTGGGGCACCATACAGTGAGACAGAGCTTTCTGTGAAATTAGAAAAGAGGTTGGAGAAGGAGAAGAGGAATTGGGAGGCACAAGTTGAAACTGCAATAACCAGGATAAGGGTCCTAGAAGATGAGGTAAACAGGCTGAAGCAAGTTACAGGGGCATTGACCAGAGAAGACACAGCATATGAAGCTGAGAGGCCGAACAGGAAGGAAGGAGATATGAATTATGCTAAGGCCATATCAACCTCCCAAGAAGGGCCAAGGAGTGAAAGGGGAGAGCAGATGGGTGCAGGTGGAGAGGGTGTTAGGTCAAATGAAGAGGCACAACAATGCTACCAAGAGCCACTGGAAAAATCAAGGGAGAAAATGACCATGTACAGACAGGAACCAGTCACAGAGGGAGAGGCAATGGGAAGAGGAAAGGGCTAAATCAGTGTTTATCCATGGGTTTCAGGAGAGAGAGGAAAGGGCACACACTGAAAGACAGCAGGCAGAAAGAAAGGAGATTGAGAACATTATCAAGGAAATAGGTGAAGAAGACATGGACAAGATTTTAAATTTTCAGAGAATAGGGGGGTACTTGAAGGGGAGAAAATGATGGATCAAGCTGATTCTCAGGACAGAAACAGTGCAGAACAGGATCCTCCAAGAGAAACCACGGTTGAAATACTCGGAAAAGTACAAGAGGGTGTTCCTAGACAGAGACAGAACACAAACAGAATGACAGCAGCTGAGGGAGAGGACAAAAAAGCAAAAGAAGCTATGAAAGGAGACAAGGATGGAACCAGCAGAGGTCAGTCAGAGCAGAACAGAGCAGCAAGGGCAAGCACACACAGAACTATCCTCAGCACCATCCCAACACAAACTACAACCCACATGCACAGCTTCCACCCAACACCCAGCTATAGAATCCCACAGTATGCTACCAGGTCTCCCACCCTCACAGGTCCCCCCAAACCACAGTGTTGGAAAGGAAACTGAAGATTTGGTACACAAACACTGATGGAACAACAAATAAGTGGGAGGAGTGGCACGAAAGAGTCAAAGAGGCATCACCGGACATAATAGCTCTCACAGAAACCAAGCTAACAGGTATGATAACAGATGCCATCTTTCCAACGGGATACCAGATCCTGAGGAAAGACAGAGGTAACAGGGGGGGTGGAGGAGTGGCACTGTTGATCGAAAACCGATGGAATTTTGATGAGCTGGAGAGAGGAGACAGCGGAGAAGCAAGTGATTACATAGTGGGATGTTCCAGAGAGGGGACACAGACACAAAAGGTCACAATTGGAAGTTGAAGACTCGGATGAATCAAAGGGATGTTAGGAAGTATTTCTTCAATCACAGAGTAGTCAGACCGTGGAATAGCCTAGAAAGTGATGTAGTGGAGGCGGGAACCATACATAGTTTTAAGGCGAGGTATGATAAAGCTCATGGGGCAGGGAGAGAGAGGACCTAGTAGCAATCAGCTAAGAGGTGGGGCCAGGAGCTATGAATCGACCCCTGCAACCACAAATAGGTGAGTACACACACACACACACACACACACACACACACACACACACACACACACACACACACTCACACTGACACATTCACACTCACACACTGACACACATGCAAACACATGTGGTAATGCTTTATTTACATGGAGCAAAGTCAGGGTATTTTTCCAGAATGGTCTGTAATATACCACTGTGGATAAAATACTTGGACATATCTTGAACATTTCTGAGTGAGTTGTCTCTGAGTGCATTAATTTTATCAAACTCCTATACATAATGACGCAGGGTGTGACAGTAGTTCATCTGGCAAGGTTTGCATTTTGTTTTGGTCTACATCTAGTGGTGGTGATTTAACCCACCAAAGATACATGTACTTGTAACCCAGCTGGAGCCGGGCAGTAGTGACATCCAAGAGTCCGCTTATTTTATTGGATGCACCATAGATATGTGGCTCCTCCTGCATGATAGAATGATGATAGATGGACTGACTAGTGTCAATCTCCCTGAGTCTTAAGTCAATAAAATTCAGTTGAAGTTCTTTTCGTATTATTGTTCTCAAACTGCTACCTGACAAGCCAAGATTGTAATCTACCCCCTCTTTGAAAGCATACAGCTTAACCAATTTATCAGTTCTGTCATGCATCCAAAGACCAATGTGGGATGAAATCCACAGCATGTGCACTCTGACTCTCACCAGCGTTATAAAGAGGAAACTGACACAGAACATGGAGGGGGTCCAAGGGACCACAAAGGAAAATCCATTGGGCAGTTTTGTACATAGAGCACACCAAGACACAAATATACCACATACCTTCCTGAACTTCTCATGTCATTGAAGGTTGTCAACCTCTGCCTCATTGCACAAATATGTAAACTCTGACTCTAATCACACTCTTGGCTCTGACTCATCTCCTTCATATTTGGATGGCTGGTAGGGTGTACTCAAGCTTGCTGAAAGTTCACCACTGCAAAAAAACAAGGTCAGCACATGACAAATACTATGTACAAAGCATACACCATGCATCTACAAGAAACATCTAGAGAGAGCATCAGCAACCACATTCTCTGAGCCTTTTTTATATTTGACTTCCAAATTAAAAGGCTGTAGGAACAAAGCCCATCTTAAGAGTCTTTGATTGTGGATTCTCATTCTCTGCAAAAACCTCAGAGGATTATGGTCACTTCTGCAGGATGTGGGGAAGCACTGACATAAACTTAAAATTTTTGCACAGCCAACACCAAGGCCAAAGCTTCCTTTTCCATGGTTGCATAACCACGTTGATGCTTTTTTAATTTGAGAGTGCGGTAACAAACTCATCACCCTGCAACAACACTGCACCTACCCCTTCATCACTAGCATCCACCTGTAGGGAGAAGAGGCATTCAAAATCAGGACTTTTCAAGATAGGAGCATTCCCTAATAACAATTTCACATTTTCAAAAACCATGTCACACTTGCTGTCCCAGTTGAACCGAGCTTTGAGACTCTTCAAAGTTGTCAGTGGTGACGCTACCTGGAAGAGGTTGGGGCAGAAGCATCTGTAATAATCCACCATGTAATAACCTACAGATGTAGTATACACAGACTTTGCGAAAGCTTTCAACAAGTGTGACCATGGTGTAATAACACAAGAAATGCGAGATAAAGGAATAACAGGAAAAGTTGGTAGATGGATCTACAACTTCCTGACAAATAGAACACAAAGAGTAATAGTAAACAGAGTAAAGTCCCAAGCAGCCACGGTAAAAGTCTCTGTTCCACAAGGCACAGTACTCGCTCCCATTCTATTCCTTATCCTCATTTCTGACATAGACAGAGATGTAATCCTTGGCACCGTGCCTTCTTTTGCAGATGACACCCAGATCACCATGGCAGTGACATCCATCAAAGACATCACGAGACTCCAAGCGGACATCAGCCAAATCTTCGAATGGGCCACTCAAAACAATATGAAGTTCAACGAGGAGAAATTTCAAGTACTCAGATATGGAAAACTTGAAGGAATTAAAAATGTGTCAGGGTATACCACAAATTCTAACCATACAATAGAGCAGAAAAGTAATGTGAAGGACCTGGGAGTGATAATGTCAGAGGATCTCACCTTCAAAGACCATAAAAATGTATCTACCTCATCTGCTAGGAAAATGATAGAATGGATAATGAGAACCTTCAAAACTAGGGATGCCAAGCCCTTGATGATTTTCTTCAAATTGCTTGTGCTCTCTAGGCTGGAATACTGCTGTACACTAACAGCCCCCTTCAAGGCTGGCAACATTGCAGACCTGGAGAGTGTACAAAGAACTTTCATGGCACACATAAGTGCGATAAGGCACCTAAACTACTGAGAACGGTTGAAGGTCCTTGATCTGTATTCCCTCAAACGTAGGCGAGAAAGATACATGATAATATACACAAGGAAGGTCCTGGAGGGATTGCTTCCAAACGTGCACACAAAAATCACTCCACATGAAAGCAAAAGACTCGGCAGGAGATGTAACATTCTCCCAATGAAAAACAGGGGTGCCACGAGTACACTGAGAGACAACACAATAAGTGTAAAGGGGATTACCAAAAGACCCCTGACTGTCTTCAAGAAGGCACTGGACAGGCACCTAAAGTCAATACCTGACCAAATGGGCTGTGGTTCATACATCAGCTTGAGTGCGGCCAGCAGTAACAGCCTGGTTGATCAGACCTTGTTCCACCATTAGGCCTGGTCTCAGACCGGGTCGCGGGGTGTTGACCCCCAAAACCTTCTCCAGGTAAACTCCAAGTAATGCCCAGGAACCTCTTCACTGCTTTCCGATTTTGTGGCCTAGGGAAATTTATAATGGCCTCCACCTTAGCATTAATTGGGGCAACTTTTCCCTGACCAACTACAAATCCTAAGAATTGTACCCTGGCTTGGCCAAACTCACTTTTACTCAGATTAATGGTTAACCCTTTGACTGTCGCGGCCGTATATATACGTCTTACAAGGTACCGTGTTTGACGTATATATACTCATAAATTCTAGCGGCTTCAAATCAAGCAGGAGAAAGCTGGTAGGCCCACTGTTGTGATAGAAACACAGGCCTTATCTCTAGGCTTTATTGAACATAGAATCTTCATAGTACTTCTGCAACAACAAAATATAATGACTAGTACATCTAATAATGGCTTCTACAGGGATGGTGATGTCTTGCATATGTCAAGAGAAAAGTTATAACTACAGGCCACATATTTAAACTCACCATGTAATCTGCATCACTGATAAATGGATATAGTAGGAGAGAATCACACACCATGTGTTGGCGCCCATGACACACACCAAACTGTTGTTGTTGTTAAGGGCCCCAAGAGGTGGTGCAGTATTATCCTGCTGCTGCTCCCCACAGGACCAGTGTCACTACAATCTCCCCCTTCTAAAATATCAGAGACAGTAATCTCCCAAACTGTTAGGTGGGCGACGTACACGTCCCGACCTTCGTAGCCCTTGAGCCTCTTCACCAGGTTCGATATTTTCCAGCGGGGTTTGATTAACTGCTGGAGCAGAATCCTCTATTTCCATAGGGGTAGTCTCAAGGGGCTTTCCAGGAGAAAACGAAGCATCTTTCACATCTATTGGTGTATCTTGAGATTCCACACTAATAGGGATTTCAACTGGGGCTAAATGTCTTGTAGATACTGTAGTCTCTTCACCATTTTGGTAGCGAATGTGGGCGTAATGTGGATTAGCTTGCAGGAGCTCTACCTCTTCCACTAAAGGATCCATCTTGTTCATTCTACGGTGACTCTTCAGGAGAACGGGTCCAGGATGACATAACCAAGTGGGCACGGAGGCTCCCGTAGAGGAACGACGTGAATAGTTGAGGAGTCTTTCATGAGGGGTTGCATTAGTAGCTGTGCACAGCAGTGATCTAATAGAGTGAAGAGCATCAGGTAGGACAGTTTGCCAGTGTTGAACAGGTAGATTGCGCGACTTCAATGTCATTGTAACTGCCTTCCATATAGTACCATTGAACCGCTCCACTTGACCATTGCCTTGAGGGTTGTAGCTTGTTGTTCTGCTGCAGGCAATACCTTTGCTAGCCAAAAACTCCTGAAGTTCGTTACTCATGAACGAGGATCCCCTGTCTGAATGGATATAAGCTGGCATACCAAAAATAGAGAACAACTGTGAAAGACAACTAATAACAGTTGAAGCAGCCATATTTGCACAGGGGAATACAAAGGGAAACCTTGAATATTCATCTACTATGTTAAGGAAATACCTATTCTGATTTGTGCTTGGTAGAGGTCCTTTGAAATCTATATTCAATCTTTCGAAAGGCTGGGTGGATTTTATGATATGAGTCTTCTCTGGCTGATGAAAGTTTGGCTTGCACTCTGCACATACTCTGCATGCTCTGATCACTTGTCGCACATCTTCCACTGAGTAGGGCATGTTCTTTGATTTGACAAAATGGTACAGGCGTGTAACTCCTGGGTGACACAAAGCCTTGTGGAGAGCTGAGAGTGATTGCAAATCATGACATGCTGCTCCACAGTGGGACCTAGAGAATGCATCAGGTGAGATGTTCTCTTGACCCGGTCGGTACAGAATATCAAAGTCATAACACGATAGTTCCATCCTCCAGCGTAATATCTTGTCATTCTTTATCCTACTTTTGTGCTTCTTGTCGAACATATACATCACGGACCGTTGGTCAGTCCTTATGGTGAAATGTCTACCAGTTAAATAATGCCTCCAGTGGCAAACTGCTTCTATGATGGCCTGGGCTTCCTTTTCTACAGCAGCATAACATTTCTCTGATCCTTGAAAAGTTCTCGAAAAGAAGGCTACTGGTCGTCCTGCCTGAGATAAGACTGCAGCAATGGCAATGTCAGATGCATCCGTTTCCACTTCGAATGGTAGGGACTCATCAATGGCTTGAACTACTGAGTTTTCAATGTCCTGTTTGAGAGTATGGAAAGCGGCTTCTGCTTCCTTTGTCACAGGAAATGTGGTAGCACTCAATGGGCGGACTTTACTTGAATAGTTGTAGATCCATTGTGAGTAATAAGCAAAGAGACCAAGAGTTCTTCGGAGTGACTTTTTGTCTTGAGGCATTGGAAGTTCCCGTAGAGGTCGTAGTCGTTCAGGGTCTGGGAATATTGAACCTCCTTCCACTACATAACCAAGGATGCTAAGCCTTTTAGTTGAAAAAGTGCACTTTTCCTCATTGTAACTGATATTTTTCTTCTTGGCGGCTTCCAAAAACTTATCAAGGTTTGCATCATGTTCCTCCTGGGTCTTGCCACAAATGGTAACATTATCTAAATACGCGTAAGTTCCCATGAGTTGCTCTTCCTGAATGAGTGAATCCATAATTCGTTGGAAGCAGGCTACCCCATTGGTGACTCCAAAAGGGACTCTGGTAAACTGATACAGGCCATCACTAGCCTGAAACGCTGTGTATGGTTTATCTTCATTCCTTATAGGGACTTGATGATAGGCACTCTGTAGATCAATTGTGCTAAACACATAGTACTGAGCAATTTTGTTCACTGTATCGTCAATTCGAGGTAGAGGGTACCCATCAAGAAGTGTAAATTTGTTGATTGTCTCAGAGTAATCGATAGCCAGTCTCCGTTTCCTATAACCATCTTTAACAACAACAACCTGTGCACGCCAAGGGGAATCACTCGGTTCTATAATACCCTCCTTCAGCAGCCTCTGAGTTTCTTTCTCAATGAACATCCGATCCTCATAAGAATAGCGGCATGACTTAGCTGATATAGGATGGCAATCCGCGGTAAGATTTGCAAACAGCTTTGGTGGGTCTACCCTTAAAGTGCTAAGTCCACAGACAACAAGAGGAGGCAGTTCACCTCCATATGTTAAGGTGACACTACCATGCAGCTTCTGAAAGTCCTGACCAAGGATAACATCAGAGCACAGTTGTGGCAGAATAGCTAAATGTACATCTTGATAATCCTTTCCATTAACTCTGAGATTTACCTTACAAAACCCTAAGGTCTGAATAGAGAGAGATGTTGATGCCATGGAAACGGTACCTGATGAGTGATGTAGAGTCAAGGAGAGCCGTTTAACTAAGTCAAGGTTGATGAAACTCTCTGAGCTGCCACTATCAATAAGACCATCTACTTCTGTTCCTTTGATGAATACTTTCACAACTGCCTTTGACAGTGAATTTGGAGTAGCCGCAGAAGTCACTGTTGCTAGAGTCGCATGATCACTGGAATGTGTGGAGGCACTAGCTCTTGTTGATGCATTAGCACGACATACTTTAGCAAAGTGACCTTTCTTGTGGCATTTATGGCACATTGCTTCACGAGCAGGACACTTTGGACGTGGATGTCTTGAAAAACCACAAAAGAAACACACCGTACCTGCTGCTGCTGTCACTGAGGCAGGTTCCACAGTAACTTCATTGCAAGAGTCTTGGTCAGGAATTGCAGCACTTACCACTCGAGAAGGCTGAGTGGTACTGTATACTTCAGAATTCTTCTGGGCTGAATCTAGAGCTCTTGCCTGGTCAAAGGCAGCGGCTAAGTCGAGAGTTTTATTCTCCAATAAACGCTGCCTTATTATTGGTGATTGCAGGCCACTGATAAAAGCATCCCTGATGGACTCTTCACAATACTACTTGACCACATCTGGACCAACACCATATCCCCTTTAAAATCAGGCATAATTACAGATAATACCACAGACCACTACCCTACTTTCCTCATAACAACTCTTGGTAAATTACCCCAAGACACTACTAAAGTCACCTTCAGACTTCACAATGAGGCAGCCATTAATAACTTCACAACAGCAGTAGCAAACATTGACTGGCACACTGAGCTAGAAATCAATACAGATATTGACGAATGTATTAATAATTTTCTAAAAAAGACTCAATACCTCTATAACAAGCACTGCCCTAAAAAAACTAAGCAGATGACAGCTAAGAGACTGAACAGTCCCTGGCTAACACCCAGCATTCTCAAATCCATAAATACAAAACACCAATATGAAAAACAGTACAGAATGGGTCACATAACCAGAGACCAAACAAAACGTTACTCGTCAATCCTAACCAGCCTGATAAGAAGGGCAAAAAAATTGTATTATGAGAACAGATTATCCAACTTACGAGGTGATATAAAAAAGACCTGGAAAACCCTATCAGAAATTCTGGGAACAAAAAAGATATCACGAAATAGCGAAATAAAATTAGCAAAATCAGATGAACCCCAACTCCCACCAACAGAAACAGCAAACAGACTCAATGATTTCTTCTCCACTATAGGACAAAACCTTGCCAATAAAATCCCAAGCTCAGATACCCCACCAAATGACTACCTCACCGGCAACTACCCGAACACACTGTTCCTAGCTCCGACTAACCCATACGTAAGTCTCCCTTATTATCAACGCACTAAAAAACAAGGCAGGAGATTTAAATACCTTACCACCCTTTATATACAAAAAAGTGTCACAAGTGCTATCACCAATCATTGCAACACTCTTTAACAAATCCATTGAATCCTCCACCTTCCCTACAGTACTCAAAATAGCAAGGGTCACCCGGATCCACAAAGGAGGAGACCAAACAGAGTTGAATAACTATAGGCCAATATCCAACTTACACCCTCTCTCAAAAATCTTCGAAAAATTAATTCATAAACGAATCTACTCCTACCTTATCTCCCAAAACATACTCAACCCCTGCCAATTTGGATTCAGGCCTAATAAAAATACTAATGATGCTATTATACACATGCTAGAACATATATACACTGCAATAGAGAAAAAAGAAGTCCCACTGGGGATCTTCATTGACTTACGTAAAGCTTTTGATACAGTTGACCATGACTTGCTCCACGTAAAATTGTCACACTATGGTATAAGAGGGCACTCCCTCAACTACCTCAAGTCATACCTCAGCAACAGAAGCCAATATGTGTACGCAAATGGGGCAAACTCTTCTGCACAACCAATTACAGTTGGTGTCCCACAGGGAAGTGTCCTTGGCCCTCTTCTCTTTCTCCTGTACATAAATGACCTACCAAATGCTTCTCAATTACTCAAACCCACACTATTTGCTGATGACACAACATACGTCTTCTCCCACCCGAGCCCAGTCACGCTAGCCAATACTGTAAATACCGAATTACAGAAAATATCTACCTGGATGAGTACTAACAAACTTACACTAAACATTGACAAAACCTACTTCATTCAGTTTGGTAACAGAGCTACAGATGTCCCTCTTAACATAATGATAAACGGATCACCTATCACAAAGCTAACAGAGGGAAAATTCTTAGGAATCCACCTTGATAATAGACTCAAATTTCATACACATATACAACAAATTTCTAAGAAAATTTCCAAGACTGTAGGCATACTATCGAAGATACGGTACTATGCTCCACAGTCAGCCCTCCTGGCCCTATATCACTCTCTTATTTACCCCTATCTCACCTATGGAATTTGTGCATGGGGCTCAACAACAAGTAACCATCTCAGACCACTAATTACCCAACAAAAGGCTGCAGTTAGAATGATAACAAATTCTCACTACAGGCAGCACACTCCACCAATATTCAATACACTCAACCTACTCACCATACAAAACATCCATACTTATTACTGCACCTATTACATACATAGAACACTCAACTCTGATATTAACCCTCCCCTCAAACATCTCCTTGCCAACCTCAACAGAACACATGACCATAACACAAGGCACAGATCACTCTTTGATATTCCTCGTGTCCATCTCACGCTATGCAAAAACTCAATGCACATAAAAGGCCCTAAAATCTGGAATTCATTACCTGTAAATATAAAAGAAACACTACCTGTTTATAAATTCAAGTCTCTTCTCAAAGATCACTTACTCACCCAAAACCAAATAAATACTGAATAACTGAACCTTATAAATTGTATATCTTAAATGTTTCTCACAATTATATCACATAAATGTTAAACCTAAAACCCAATCTAACTTTATTATTTTTTAAATACACTACCTAACAGAATACTCCATTCTACTGAATTTATAACAATGCATGCAACCATATGACCTGTCTTTGTAATAATCACTTGTGCTTTATAGTAATCAGTTTACATTAATGTTTTTCACTGATTTCATCATTGCTTAGTTAATCTTAAGTTAATTTTAAGCCAGCCCGTAATGCTATGCATAGTATAAGTGGCTTTGGCATGCTGCTCTTATCTGTATTTTTTTTGTACCTCTGTAAGTGTGCTCAAATTATAAATAAATAAATAAATAAATACTGAGCAGCTGTCACTGCTTGGAAGTGACAGTCCTTACCTAAAATTTTCAGTGCTTGAAAGTATTCCTCTAAGGATTCATCAATCTGCTGGCAGCGAGTTGCAATGCGATAGCGTGCAAAGATTTCATTTGTAGGTTTAATATACTGAGACTTGAGGGTTTTGATAGCATCTTCGTAGGTATTACACTCAGAAATAGCCTCATATATCTTAGGTGACACAAAATTGATGAGCAGACTTAGTTTATCTAGATCTTCTTTAGGAAGGGCTCCCAAGAAGTTTTCGAAAGTCTTAAACCAGTGCTTCCATTCCTGAGCAGCCGTTGATAAGCTGGGGTCACAGTCTAGCCTCTCAGGTTTCAGTAAACGCTCCATGTTGTGATGTAGTCTAGCTCAGGATCACCACCAGGTAGCCCAGGATTCTATGTTCAATAAATTGTTGTGATAGAAACACAGGCCTTATCTCTAGGCTTTATTGAACATAGAATCTTCATAGTACTTCTGCAACAACAAAATATAATGACTAGTACATCTAATAATGGCTTCTACAGGGATGGTGATGTCTTGCATATGTCAAGAGAAAAGTTATAACTACAGGCCACATATTTAAACTCACCATGTAATCTGCATCACTGATAAATGGATATAGTAGGAGAGAATCACACACCATGTGTTGGCGCCCATGACACACACCAAACTGTTGTTGTTGTTAAGGGCCCCAAGAGGTGGTGCAGTATTATCCTGCTGCTGCTCCCCACAGGACCAGTATCACTACACCCACATGTGAGAGAATGGGTCTGTGTGGTCAGTGTGCACCATATAAAAAAAATCCTGGAGCACGCAGTGTATAATGAGAAAAAAAAACTCGACCGTTTTTTTTAATTAAAATGCCGACTTTGTGGTCTATTTTCATATAGTATTTATGGTTGTATACTCGTTTTCTTGGTCTCATTTGATAGAATGGAAAATATATTATAGAAATAGAGGTGATTTTGATTGATTTTAGTATAAAAAGAACCTAAAAATGGAGCTCAAAGTAGGGTAAATGTTTGATTTTTGCCAATGTTCAAAAGTAAACAAATGATGTCATTGCCCAATAAATGTCCAACTAGCCATTCTAATATGCAGCCATCAATGGGTTGATGTTATTTATACAATTATTACAGTATTGCAGTAGTCTGCATAATAGTAAGTCTTCTATTTTTTGTTTGAATAAAAATTCAAAATAGAAAGCAAGAGTAATATCAGAGGGGCCTGGAGATATGACTGATGAGCAAAGAAAATGTTATTTTAGAGCCAGGAATGTGAGCATTGTTCATTCTGGACCTTATTTTGAAATTGTCATATTTTTTAATTTTCGTGAAATTGGCCAAATTGCAAATTTCTGATCACATTATTAGGTAGTTGAAATCGGTAAATGGGCAGTTTGTTGTACTCAATTGATAGAAAAAATGGAGTTCTAAAGAAATAGCTATGAGATTGGGTGACTGGAACTATGGAATTAGCCGAAAATAGGGCTCAAATTGGGCGAAATCGCCGATTTGTTAACAGCGCTGAGGTCGCTAACTTCCCGAGAGAATAATTCCATCAGTTTTCCATCAAATTTCATTTTTTTGGTGTCATTACAATCGGGAAAAGATTCTCTATCATTTCATAAGAAAAAAATAATTTTTTTTTTTTTTTAAATTTTGCGACACCAGGAGACACCTCAGGATTGGGGGTTGCGACAATCAAAAGATTAATTAGGCTTGAGCTAAACGTTCAAACAACTTTTGTAATCTCATCAAGTGAGTATCCCATTGGTTACTGAACAATACAATATAATCTAAATAGGCTCATACACTATCCAACCCCCTTATGACAGTATTTATATGACATTTGAAGGTGGCAGAAGCATTTTTTTAACCATTATATTGAAATAACCCATCTGGAGTGACAAAGGCTGAAATTTCATGTGCCCGCTGTGTGAGGGGGATCTGATAGTAACCTTTAAGTAAATCCAGTTTGCTCACAAACTTTGCCCCTCCCACCGCATCAGTCACATCATCCATGCATGGCAAAAGGCAACAGTCAGCCTTTGTTACTTCATTTACTCTGTGATAGTCAGTGCACATACACATGGATCCATCAGGTTTGGGAACATCAGGCATGAAGATACCCACTGACTTTCCCTAGGCACTACAAACTGGTTTTGAAGGAGGAATTTCACTTCTTCCTCTATGTAAAGCTGTTTTTTTGGGTTCATGCAATAAAAAGCTCGCTTTACTGAAACAGCTTCTCCAACATCCACATCAGGGGGAAGGGTAATTTACTTACTTTGAGTACATCCCCAAACAAAGCTGGAAATTTTTGGAGTAACTGAATCAAGTCACAAGCTCCCTGTACACTGAGTCCATTCATGTGTGCCAAGGGATTTTGTAAGATGACTGAATTGTACAGCCTTACTTCTGTTGTTACTGGAAGTTTTTCAGTATCATCACACTCAACTTGAATGGCAGCAACTCCCACCCTAGAATGGTATTTTTTAGGCTGTTAATGTGCACGGTCCTTTCTGATTTGCACTGGGCCCAGACCTGCCTGTGATGACAAAGGGTCCATCAAATTGTGCAGCCAAGGCATGTCCAGGAACTGTCTCAAAAGCTAACACTTCCTCTCCAACACTGAAGGAGCGAGGAGGCAACTTTCGGTCATACCATTGCTTCATGGCCCTCTGACTAGCCTTGAGGTTGTCTGCAGCCATTAGTCTTTCCTGGTCCAGTCGTTTCCAGAAAAAGAAACCACCATCCAGCGGGGAAGCCTCATTTGCACCACCCAGCCAATGCTCCTTGAGAACAGTTAGTGGCTCCCTCACTGGATGACCATAGACGAGCTCAAAGGGACTGAAACTTTTTGCATGGCAAACAAAAGAAAGGGGATCCTCTCATCCCAACCACTAGTGTTATCCATACAATAAGGTCGCATCATTGTCTTAAGAGTTTGATGAAATCTTTCTGAGACTGAGGGTGATAGGCAGTAGAAAATTTAGGCTGTACATCTAACCCCTTTAACACATTTCTAAATAATTTTGTATCTCCCGAGGGAAGCCAACACGGGAGAAATTTCATTAAAGCCCTTAAGACTACACGAGCTGTTATCTTACATAGAGGGACTGCTTCCGGATGCCTGGTAGTAGAGCAAATAAACGTAAGTAAATAATTATTTCTCATTCTGGTCCCTGGGAGCAGACCAACTACATCCACTACCAGCTTGCTGAAGGGTTCACCTGGTGCTGAAATAGGCTGAAGGGAAACAGGTTTAATGCTCTGATTAGGTTTCCCTGTAATTGGCAGAAATGACAGGTCTTTACTGCAGTCTCCTACTGCCTCCCATAGCTGAGGCCACAAGAAGTGTCTGAAAACCCTAGATACTGTTTTTAGCAATGCCTAGGTGGCCACCTAGAGACATGTCATGTGCTAAGCTAAAAACATGGTTTCTATAAGGCTCAGGCACCATGACCTGATGACAAAAACTTGGCTCTCCTTCTACTAGTACTGCAACTGAATGTGCCTTCTTCATTAGAATACCTTTCCTTACTTAAATGTAAAGATTCCTCCTCAGTCACAGCGGAGGCTCTGATTGATTTAAGAGTGTCATCATGCCCTGTGCAGCAATTAATTGCATCATAGTAGGCTCAGTCTCACTCACACTACTTCCCTGATCCATGCACTGATTAGGCTTGACTCTGGTTGAGGCATCCTTTTCTTCAGTTGACTGCAGTTCAACATCAGAAAATAGGGCTTCTAAACCTAAGTCCTCACCATCGTCATGACAAATATCAGGATTATTCTTGGTAGCCTGGTCATGAGACATACTTTTTTGATGGCACCAACAGGGAAAAGGTCTGGCAGGGTTACCCTAGCCTTCTCCCAAACTTTGGGATCTGGTTTTCCCCACACTAGTGGTTCATGACTGTCTAACAGACCCATTACATTATTCCCCAATAAGAGGTTAACCCCTTCAAAGGGAATTTCATCTGAAATACCTACAGGAAGATAACCAACTTGGTAAGCAGATTCTACCCATAATTTGTATACAGGTGTTCTTATGGTTGAACCTGTAATACTCTTCAATAATATATCTACCCCAGTATAGGTATCCTTAGACACTGGCAGCACTCCAGCAGGTAGCAAGGAGTAGGTGCTACATCCATCTCTCAAGGACAGTATGTTCTCAACTCTGCCTACATCCTTTTGCAAATCAACTATGGACCTACTAGAAAATACATGCATCCTGGGGTATAGATCCAAATGTTCCTCCTCACCTTGCTTTGAAGAGCTAATGCAGGCAACTAGATGTGTGTCTGCAGTTAGGGTTCCCTGGGATGGGCCCCTCCCTTTCCTGATCTTACTGTCTAGACCAGCAAAATTTTTGTATCTGTCCAGTTTTGTTACAGTAGTAACAGGTATAATTCTTAAAAGTATTTTTACCATTTGGTGTAGGACTGCTAGTGTTTACTCGAGGAACTGAAGCATCATCTGATGATCTAGGTAAATTTTGAGCTCCAGCTGACTTACCTTTTCTTTCTATTTGAGAGGGTGCCTCAGCCTTCATTTGTCCCTGAAAGTTCTTGTCCCTCTTACCTTTATGACCACAGGATTTGGAATAAGGCTTAGAACAAGTGGGGGAAAATTTCAGGAGCACGACTGGTTTTACTTAACAGTTTCCTGCGAGCTATGAATCTGTCACTCAGATCCAACACTTCTGAAAGATTATTTGAGTTTTTGTCCTCCAAATATTCTCTGAGGTCAACAGGGATTGTATTGTAAAATTCCTTATGAACAATCAGATCTACTAATCTGTTCACTCATTTTGAATAAACCCATTTCTTAAATAGAAAGTTTCTCATTCCTAAACTCAGTTTATGTCTGCCCATCCCATAATTTTTGACTTCTGAATTTTTGCCTATATTTCTCAGGTATCATTTGGTATAAGAACATAAGAACATAAGAAAGGAGGAACACTGCAGGAGGCCTGCTGGCCCATACTAGGCAGGTCCTTTACAATTCATCCCACTAACAAAACATTTACCCAACCCAATTTTCAATGTTACCCAAGAAATAAGCTCTGATGTGCAAGTCCCACTCAAATCCAACCCTTCCCACTCATGTACTTATCCAACCTAGATTTGAAACTACCCAAAGTCCTAGCCTCAATAACCCAACTAGGTAGACTGTTCCACTCATCAACTACCCTATTTCCAAACCAATACTTTCCTATGTCCTTTCTAAATCTAAACTTAACTAATTTAAATCCATTACTGCGGGTTCTCTCTTGGAGAGACATCCTCAAGACCTTATTAATATCCCCTTTATTAATACCTATCTTCCACTTATACACTTCGATCAGGTCTCCCCTCATTCTTCGTCTAACAAGTGAATGTAACTTAAGAGTCTTCAATCTTTCTTCATAAGGAAGATTTCTGATGCTATGTATTAATTTAGTCATCCTACGCTGAATGTTTTCTAACGAATTTATGTCCATTTTGTAATACGGAGACCAAAACTGAGCTGCATAATCAAGGTGAGGCCTTACTAATGATGTATAAAGCTGCAGTATGACCTCTGGACTTCTGTTGCTTACACTTCTTGATATAAATCCCAGTAATCTATTTGCCTTATTACGTACGCTTAGGCATTGCTGTCTTGGTTTAAGGTTGCTGCTCACCATAACCCCCAAGTCCTTTTCGCAATCTGTATGGCTAAGTTCTACATCATTTAATTTATAAGTACTAGGGTTATGAGCACTCCCAAGCTTCAGAACCTTGCACTTATCTACATTGAACTGCATCTGCCACTTTTCTGACCAAGAATAGAGTTTGTTTAAATCCTCCTGAAGTTCCCTAACATCTACGTTTGAATCAATTATCCTACCTATCTTTGTGTCATCGGCGAATTTGCTCATATCACTAGTAATTCCCTCATCAAGATCATTGATATATATTATAAACAACAACGGGCCCAAGACTGATCCCTGTGGAACGCCACTTGTTACAGATCCCCACTCGGATTTAACCCCATTTATGGACACTCTCTGCTTCCTGTCAGTGAGCCATGACTCGATCCACGAGAGCACTTTTCCCCCAATGCCATGAGCTGCCACTTTCTTTAACAGTCTATGGTGCGGAACTCTATCAAAAGCCTTACTAAAATCTAAGTAAATAATATCAAATTCTTTATTGTGGTCAACAGCCTCAAAAGCTTTACTGAAGAAAGTTAATAAATTAGTTAGACAAGACCGGCCTCTTGTGAATCCATGCTGAGTATCATTAATCAAGCTATGCTTATCGAGATGGCTTCTTATAATCTCAGCTATAATTGACTCTAGTAATTTGCCTACAATTGAGGTCAGGCTTATTGGGCGGTAATTTGACGGTAACGACTTGTCCCCTGTTTTAAAAATAGGAGTTACATTAGCCATCTTCCACATATCAGACACTACACCTGTTTGAAGAGATAAATTAAAAATATTAGTTAATGGTTCACAGAGTTCCATTTTGCATTCCTTAAGAACCCTTGAAAAAACCTCATCAGGACCCGGTGACTTATTTTGCTTCAGTCTGTCTATCTGCCTCACAACCATCTCACTAGTGACTGTGATGTTACATAATTTATCTTCTTCTAGCCCACTGTAAAAATTAATTACTGGAATATTGTTAGTGTCTTCCTGTGTAAAAACTGAGAGAAAATAATTATTTAAAATCAAGCACATTTCATTCTCATTGTCAGTAAGGTGCCCATAGTTATTTTTAAGGGGACCTATCTTATCTCTAACTTTTGTTCTATAGACCTGGAAAAAACTTTTTGGGTTAGTTTTAGAATCCCTAGCAACTTTAATTTCATAGTCCCTTTTAGCTTTTCTTATCCCCTTTTTAATGTCCCTCTTAATGTCAATATACTGATTCATAAGATGACCCTCACCTCTTTTGATACGCCTATAAATTCCTTTCTTATGCCCTAGTAGATATTTGAGCCTATTATTCATCCATTTTGGGTCATTTCTATTTGATCTAATTTCTTTATATGGGATAAACGCTCTTTGAGCAGCATGTATAGTGTTCAGAAAACTGTCATATTGATAGCTCTCTTCGTTACCCCAGTCAACAGATGATAAGTGTTCTCTAAGCCCATCGTAATCTGCTAAGCGAAAATCTGGGACTGTTACTGAGTTATCGCTACTATCGTACTTCCATTCAATGCTAAATGTAATTGATTTGTGGTCGCTAGCACCCAGTTCCTCTGAAATTTCTAAATTATTAACAAGGGATTCATTGTTTGCCATAACTAAGTCAAGCAGGTTATTTCCCCTTGTAGGTTCTGTCACAAACTGCTTCAAAAAACAATCCTGAAATACTTCTAAGAAGTCGTACGATTCTAAATTCCCAGTCAAGAAATTCCAATCAACATGACTAAAGTTAAAGTCTCCTAGAATTACTACATTATCGTGCCTTGTGGCCTTAACAATTTCCTCCCATAGTAGTTTCCCTTGGTCCCTATCTAAGTTAGGGGGACGGTATATCACTCCTAAAATCAGTTTTTCATGCCCCTCTGAAAATTCTATCCAAACAGACTCTGTATGTGTTACTTCAGACTTAATACCCGTTTTTATGCAACAGTTCAAGCGATCTCGGACATACAATGCCACCCCACCCCCCCTCCCAATACTTCTATCTTCTTGGAACAATTTAAAACCCTGAATATGACATTCCGCAGGCATGTCCCGACTTTTTGAATTAAACCACGTCTCAGTTAAGGCAAATACATCAATGTTACCTACACTAGCAACTAATCTCAACTCGTCCATCTTATTCCTAGCACTACGGCAATTAGCATAATAAACATTGAAAGACTCTCCTTTCTCTTTACCCTTCCTGCTCATTTCTGTTTTTCTACTAAACCTATTACCGTCCTTATCACCCAAGATCCCTGGCTTTTCAATATCTATCTCGTTCTTATTATTACTAGTTCCCCTAGAACTCGTAATATTACTACACTGGGACTTCACTGTTTTCCTGCCAAAACCCATACCACTAACTATTCCTAGTTTAAAGTCCTAACTGCTCCCTCCACTGCAGTTGCCAGTGCTCCCACCCCACACCTAGATAAGTGAACCCCATCCCTAGCATACATGTCATTTCTGCCATAGAAGAGGTCCCAGTTGTCAATGAATGTTACCGCATTTTCCTTACAGTATTTGTCCAGCCAGCAATTGACACCAATTGCCCTGGACAACCATTCACTTCCAACTCCCCTCCTTGGCAAAATACCACATATGAGAGGGTTCCCACCCTTACTTCTAATTATTTCTATTGCTGACCTATACCTGCTAATCAGGTCCTCACTCCTACGTCTGCCAACATCGTTGCCTCCAGCACTGAGACAGATAATAGGATTGCTCCCATTACCTCTCATGATGTCATCCAGACGGCTAACAATATCCTCCATCCCAGCCCCAGGAAAGCAAACTCTCTGTCTCCTACTCCTGTCCTTCAAGCAGAACGCCCTATCCATATACCTAACTTGGCTATCCCCAACAACAACAATATTCTTACCTTCCTTAATGTCTTTCGTCGTGTCGTTCCCAGTAGTCAACTCACATTCGTCGGGTAGCACTGAGAATGTATTGGATGTTTCCACAACAGTTTCCACGGCAGTCTCTTTCTTCTTCATCGTTTCTACCTTTCCATTCGTCTTCTTGATCGTCAACTTCTTTCCCTGCTGTCCAGCCACTGACCAGTTTCCCTTCTTGACCTGAGGGCTCAAAACAGGAGGACTACTACGAATCTTCTTGTTCTCCTCGGTCAATCGCCGAATTTCCAAATTCGCCAACCTCAATTCTTCCTTAAGCTGTTGGTAAAGTTGCTCGATGGAGGGCATCTTGCTTCAATTCTAGAGAGCGCTCAAACAGGTCTTCACAGAGCCAAGTACACGTCAACACTGCGCAAATGCCAACTCAATCAGGAGCTACTGCGCAGCACGTCCGCACGGCCCAATAGCGATGCGAACACTCGAATAGCGATGCGAACACCTCTTTAATTTTATTATAGTCAGAAAAATCTTTTCCCTCCAGTCTCTAGTCTTTGGAACCCTTTGCCCATAAGCTGCATGTGAACTAGGGTAGCTCACTGCTGTTTGGGCCATTCTTGCACCAAAGCAGTCTTCTCAAAAAATGAAGAATGTCTGGGTCACTCTCTGCAAACTTAGGGACAAATTTTGCAGCTTTAGTTATGTTAAAGTGCTGCTCAGGCTCTTGTTCTGAGCCTCCTAACCTTTGATGTTCTCTCTCCTTAGCTTCTATTAATTTTGTTTCAGCCTGTATCACAGCTAGCCTAAGTCTCATCCTCTCCATTTCCTTATCACCTGGAGTAGATGATCTCTCATGGTCACTGTTAACAGGCATATTTACTGATGAAATATTATCCTCCTCACTGAAGCCTGAAAAGTTTAAAGACTCAGCTTCTGACATAGCTTTTATATCCTTAAACACTTGCTTCCCTCTTGTATCAGTGGACAAAGTTTTCTCACAGGCAAATCATTTCCACCTGACGTTAGTATATAAGCATCAGGCGCCTTGCTTCTGCTTCAGAATCTCCATGACTACGGTGCTCTTCGCACCTACTCCTAGGTTGAGGGACTGATTACCTCATCTTCTGTACATAGTTCTATCTTCAAGTTATATCCTGGAATTTGTATTGATAAAGACACCCAGATGTTGCACATGTGTCTTAATTTCATCTTGTCGGTATTGTATACCATTCTTGTACATAGTATAAATTACCTAGGATAACCCAAAAATTACAGGCAAAGATAGACAGACAGACAGATAGATAGATACAGACAGACAGACAGATAGACAGACAAACATGTTTTTGTGTATCAGTGAAAACAAATAAAGCCAGAGTTCCTGGAGCACTCATTTATCAAATGTCACTGAGCTGATAACAGATGTCATAACACCATTCTTCAAGGAGTGTGATATATGTATACTCCAGGTAGACAGAAAGACAGATAAGCAGAGACAGACAGACAGGCAGACAGAGACAGATAGATAGACAGATAGACAGGCAGATAGACAGACAGACAGACAGATAAATAGACAGAGACAAGACATGTTTGTAACAGTGATAGCGAATACAGAAAGGATTAGCTGGAGCAGTGGGCATTTATCCAATGTCACTGGGCTGTCAACAGTATAGGCATGCCTTTCATAACAGCATGCTTCAAGGTATATGCCAGGGTATCTAAAACATTGCTGGGACCTATAAATACTTTGTATATATTTCTAGACAATAGTAAATTACTCAAGCAGGTGTAAATGTTCACCTGTCAATGTGATTGTGACTACATATTTGAGTACTATTTCAGTACCAAATATTAGTGTCAGAACAAAGATTGGCTATGAAATCACAAGAATTATTATAAATTGTAATTATCAGAACATAAAATATACGTATATAAATTAAAATAAAAACGAGAAAAAAAAAGTATGTCTGCAAGCGGCATAAGTCAATGTTGCCATCAGGTGAGCATCCAGAGCCAACTTCATGGTCTTATATCTCGGTAAGTACTGACCCTAAAAATTTTTTTTATCATATAACATGTAGAAAAATATGCTCTCCATTTTAAAAGAAAAAAAAAAGAACTATTTTTTTTATTTTTCAAAATATTCGGAGCATCATGCGAGTGAACGTAGATCTACGTTTGGACAATTTAAGGGTTAAAGCAGTTGTGCCCCCAACAGTTCAATATAATTAGGTATTTCATAGTAACTGTTACCTAGATACATAAATGCATGTTGGGTCCTATAGCCCATAACAGTAACACTTAAATTCAGCCTTTCTCACTTATGTGTTTAACCAACCTAAATTTGAGTCTACCCAAGGTTTTAGCTTCAATGACCCTACTGGGTAGACTGTTCCAGTCATCAAACATAAGAATGGAGGAACACTGCAGCAGGCCTACTGGTTTGTGCAAGACAGGTCCTTATCACAATGGCCATTCCCACCCACATATTTGTACAACCTTTTCCCAAAGCTACCCAAGAATTTGCTGCAGTATCTCAGGCATTAATCAAACCCAGCTCTTGTCACTCACATATTTGTCCAATTTCTTTTTAAAGCTACCCGAAGTCTTAGCCTCTACTACCCTACTTGGCAGATTGTTCCATGCATTGACAACTCTGAAAACCCATACAGATACTCCTTACTTAATGACTGAGTTCTGTTCCTCAGAGTAGGTTGGTAAGCAAATTGGTTGTTAACCCCTCAACTGTCCAAATGTAGATCTACATTCTTACTGCTAGCGCTTCAAACATAGATCAACATTTTATTTTTTCTGCCTCCAAATTTGGCACAATTGGCCTGAGATACCTGGTCAGTATAGAAGTGGAGGGCTAGCTGTATATGCATTTTGTCACTCCAGGGCTCTTTAAATGTCATAGTATATTGCATGTGGGTAGGGTGGCCAGGCGGACTACCATACCTACCACACCTGACTTTATAATAAATACTACTCACTTCTCACCCTACATTGAGACTACAAATATTTTGAAGTAAGTAATGAGTGTACTGTGTCTGTATTTTACTTTTCATTGTTTTTTTTTTTTTTTGCCTAGTTCTATTGCTAACTTAATATAAGTTAGTGTAAACTTGTTATCTGGCATTTATAAGTGGAAAAAAATGGTGTTCTGCTTCCTGGCAATGTTCGCTTTCCAGTAGTAGCCTGGAACCTAACCTGTCATATAAGTGGGGCCCTACTGTGCTGATCACCTGTATATGGTGCTGGAACATCATATACACTTTTTTGGGTTATCCTAGGTAATCTACACATGTGCTGCTATTTATGAAAATTTATGTAACTATTTATGTGTACCTATACCTGAATAAACATACTTACATTTGTTTAATATTCATATATATTTTACTGTGAAAATAATTTTTTCATAGATACATATATGCAGTCATTCTAGATGTAAGTTACGTTTAAGACTGCCCCAAAAGTTTTGCATAACAAAGGTTTTTTCATGTGAGATGTAATGTCATCTAATTTTGTACAAATGATGTATCATGTGGAAATAAATTGAGTTGATTTAATAGATGTTACCATAAGAGTTAATTTAATAAATGTTACCATAAGAGTTAATTTAATAAATGTTACCATAAGAGTTAATTTAATAAATGTTACCATAAGAGTTAATTTAATAAATGTTACCATAAGAGTTAATTTAATAAACATCTGAGAAAAGTTGATTTAATAAACATTAGTAAAAGAGTTTATTGGTAACCTAGATGCATGACTGATAGAAGTGAACTCTTGTATACTTTCAGATGATTTTCTACTTTTATCATCTATGTTACTTGCAGATGCAAGTATCCTTGCAGTAGAGAATGCCCTCCGTGTCAAGAAGATTGCCAGTGGCGTTGTAGCCACAGTCGTTGTCGAAAAAAGTGTGGCGTGCCTTGTCTATCTTGCAAGGTGAGAAATCTGATGTTTATGCAATATAAGCATTCATTTGTGTATTTTCAATACATTATTAGTTATTTGTTGTTTGTTGTTCCACCATAAAGTGTTGGTGTAACTAAATTTTAGCGGGAGTTAATTCTTGGGTTGGGTAAAGGTCGTTTTGATAAGGACCTACCTTGTACGGGCCAGTAGGCCTTCTGCAGTGTTCCTCCATTCTTATGTTCTTATGTTCTAGATGAAAATAAAAAAGCTTTCTTGGTAAACTGATTAGTAATAATGATATGGAACTTTCTTTTATTCTTGAACTCCTGTTCTTTCAAGAAATTCACAAGTGCTCACACACCAAGTCATAAATGTAACAACAATGATGATAAAATACCAAACTTTATATTCAAGAGTGACAGTATGATCATCAGGATTATAAGCTCTGGTTAAGAGATGTGCTTTCAACTGTATATAAAAGCATGAACAAATTCTTCATTCTTAACTGATACTGGCAACCTATTATATAATTTAAGAAGTACCTAAAAATAGGCTCTCTTTAAATAATTTCTCTCTGATAGCATGAGACTCAATCAGTTTAAAATCCATTAAATTCAGTCAGCCCATAATGCCTAGGCATAATAGAGGCTCTCTTTGCACTGCAACCCATTATTGTAAAAATATAATCTCAGTGTACTACTTGCAAAGAAATAAATGAATTTGAATTCGAATTTTGAATTTGAACGGGCTGGCAGCCATTCACAGAAACAATCAAGAGCTCATTGTAAAAGTTACAAGCATATTTGCTCTTTAAACTTTATGACTTTAAATGTTAATAAACAAGAATTTAAATTCAGTTCTTGCTGGCGACATTGCAGACCTGGAGAGTGTACAAAGAACTTTCACGGCACACATAAGTGCGATAAGGCACCTAAACTTCTGGCTACGGTTGAAGGTCCTTGATCTGTATTCCCTCGAATGCAGGCGAGAGAGATATTTATTTATTTATTTATTTATTTATTTATTTTATATCTTTGCAAGCAGTACATTGAGATTTTGTATTTACAATAGTGGGTTGCAATGCAAAGAGAGCCTCTAGTATGCCTAGGCATTTTGGGCCTACTTAACATTATTGGCTTACAGACTACTTAACACTAAGGATTATATCATAGTTGTACAGTAGGATAGTAATTATTTCATAGTTGTACAGTAGATTATTAATTATAAGTGAATCAAAATTTGTATAAGACAAAAGATATATTCATATAATCAAAAGTGCTTTTTGTGAAAACAAAGATTTAATTATATTCCTGTCAACAATGGATAAAAGGTTCAAATTGATTGTTGAAGTTATGATGTAGGAGTACATAAGTTAGTATGTGTGTACTGAGTATTTAGCATTTAGTCTAGGGTGATTAAGTGGTTTTTGAGAAGAGTCTTAAATTGATTTTCTGACCAGGTTACTTTAATATCTTCTGGTAATGAATTCCATATTTTGGGACCCTTTATGTGCATAGTGTTTACACAGTGTGATATGGACACGAGGTATATCAAAAAGAGATCTATGTCTTGTGTTGTGGTCATGTGTCCTGTTTAGGTTGGCGAGGAGAAGTTTGAGTGGAGGGTTTATATTTGCGTGTATTGTTCTGTGTATGTAGTAGGTGCATGAATAAGTATGGATGTTCTTAATGGTGAGCAGATTCAGACTTTTGAAAATTGATGGAGTATGCTGGCAGGAGTGGGAATTTGTCATTATTCTTACTGCTGCCTTTTGCTGGGTTATTAGGGGTTTTTGGTGATTGGATGTTGTTGATCCCCATGCACAAATTCCATATGTAAGATAAGGGTATGTGAGTGAATGATACAGTGCCAGGAGAGCTGATTGTGGAACGTAGTACCTTATCTTTGATAGTATGCCTACAGGCTTGGAGATTTTCTTGGTGATTTGTTGTATGTGTGTCTGGAACTTAAGGCTACTGTCAAGGTGGATACCTAGGAATTTTCCCTCTGTGAGTCTTGTGACTGATGATCCATTTAGCGTTATGTTTTAGTAAGTAAGTAAGTAAGTTTATTCAGGTATACACAAATACAGTTACATAGAATTATCATACATAGCAGCATATGTGTAGAGAACCTAGGATAACCCAAAAAAGTCAGACAGAGTGACTTATTTCCATTGGGGTCCTTTGCAGCTTTGTTTCCAAACTGAATGAAATAGGTTTTATCAGTATTCAGGGTAAGTTTATTAGTCATCATCCAGGCAGATATTTGCTGCATTTCGGCATTGACTGTGTTTGCTAGTATGACTGTGTTTGGGTGGGAAAACACACATGTAGTGTCATCTGCAAATAATATGGGTTTGAGTAGCTGTGATGCATTCGGTAGATCATTGATGTAGATGAGAAAGAGGAGTGGTCCAAGGACACTCCCTTGTGGGATTCCTACTGTGATTGTTTGGGTGGAAGAGTTTGCATCATTTGCATACACATATTGAGTTCTGTTACTAAGGTATGATTTTTAGGTAGTTGAGGGAGTGACCTCTGATACCATAGTGCGTTAATTTGGAGTACAGCAGTTCATGGTCGACTGTATCGAAAGCTTTACGTAAATCAATGAAAATGCCCAGTGGGACTTCTTTCTTTTCTAGTGCAGTATATATTAGTTCAAGCATGTGTATGATAGCATCATTTGTGCTTTTATTATTCCTGAATCCAAACTGACAAGGGTTTAATAGGTTGTGTGAGATGAGGTAGGAATAGATCAATCTATGAATTAATTTTTCAAAGATTTTAGAGAGCAGTGGTAAGTTAGATATTGGTCTATAGTTATTCAAGTCAGCTTGGTCACCTCCTTTGTGGATCGGAGTGACCCTCGCTATTTTGAGGATTGTTGGGAAGGTAGATGATTCAATGGATTTGTTAAAGAGTGTTGCAATAATTGGTGACAATACTTGAGAAGCTTTTTTTGTTCATAAAAGCAGGCAAGTTGTTTATGTCTCCTGCCTTGTTCTTATGATGAGCGTAACTTCTATGGGGTTGGTTGGAGCTAGGAATAGTGTATATAGGTAGGCATCTATGAGGTAGTCTGATGGATGGGTGTTTGCCCTTGATATTTTGTTCACTAGATTTTTTTCCTATGGTGGAGAAGAAAACATTAAGTCTGTTCACTGTTTCAGTAGGTGTCCTAATATGGTCTATTAACCCTTTGACTGTTGCAACCCCCAATCCTGAGATGTTTCCTGGTTTTGCAAAATTTAAAAAAAAAAATTATTTTTTCTTATGAAATGATAGAGAATCTTTTCCCGATTGTAATAACATAAAAAAAAACGAGATTTGATGGAAAACTGACAGAATTACTCTCTCGCAAAGTTAGCAACCTCAGCGATATTTACAAATTGGCGATTTCACCCTTTGAGCCCTATTTTTGGCTAATTCCATTGTTCCAGTCGACCAAACTCATAGCTATTGCTTTAAAACTCCATTTTTTCTATGGATTGAGTACAAGAAACTGCCCATTTACTGATTTCAACTGCCCAATAACGTGGTCAGAAATTTGCAATTTGGCCAATTTCACGAAAATTAAAAAAATGACAATTTCAAAATAAGGTCCAGAATAAACGATGCAGACATTCCTGGCTCTAAAATAACATTTTCTTTGTTCATCAGTCATGTCTCCAGGCCCCTCTGATATTACTCTTGCTTTCTATTATGAATTTTTATTCAGATAAAAAATAGAGGATTTACTGTTATGCAGACTACTGCAATGCTGTAATAATTGTACAAAAAATGTCAGCCCATTCATGACTGCATATTAGAATGGCTAGTTGGACATTTATTGGACAAAGACATCATTTGTTTACTTTTGAACATTGGCAAAAATCAAACATTTTCCCTACTTTGAGCTCCATTTCCAGGTTCTTTTTATAGTAAAACCAATCAAGATCACCTCTGTTTCTATAACATGTTTCCCATTCTATCAAATGAGACCAAGGAAACGAGAATACAATTATAAATGCTATACGAAAATAGACCACAAAGTCGGCATTTTAATTAAAAAAAACGGTCAGAGTTTTTTTTCTCATTTTGCACTGTGTGCTCCAGGATTTTTTTTATATGGTGCACACTGACCACACAGACCCATTCTCTCACATGTGGGCCTATCAGCTTTCTCCTGCTTGATTTGAAGTCGCTAGAATTTATGAGTATATATACAGTGGAATCTCTACTTGCGAGTTTAATCCATTCCATGACCTTGCTCGCAACTGGATTTGCTCATTTGCAGAGGGCAGCCTGTAGGTCCTGTATGTCCTGAGGAAGGCGGGCTGTCACTGCCCCTGAGGTGATGAGTTCCACTAGCCTCTCCGCCTCCCCAGCTGGGTCATGGTAAAAGCGCGCCACACCTCTGCATTTTCCAGTGGCATGCCGCACTACCTCCCTCAGCATCCAAAGGGACTTTGCCATAGGATTCCACCTGTGCAACCTGTGGGTGCAATTGAGACAGTTATTCTGTTTCTTAATGGACTCGTCGTAGAACCACCAATCATGCTTGGCCATGCCCCCAACCTGGGTGAGTGGTATTGCCACCTCAGCTGCTCAGATGAAGGCTGCTTGAAGGCTCTGGACAGTAGGTTTCCTCCCACCATTGCTGTATGACATCCTGGAAGCACTGCCAGTCAGCCTTCTTGGTTTTCCACCACAGTGGTGGGGAGTATGGAGGGTGCTGTGGGAGCGACAGAGTGGTGACAATTGCAAAGTGGTCGCTGGTGAGAAGAGGGTGGATTTCCCAACTCACTCCAGGCTGTAGCCTCTGGGAGAGGAGTGTGACATCCAGTCGGTTGCCAAAGTGGTGGGTCAGCTCTTGGTTGTTGAGGGCGATCTCAGGGATGTCCTCCAGCACCGCCGCCAGGTGCCTGCCCACCTCATTTGTGCAAGTGATGGAACATAGGAGCTCGTGGTGGACATTGATATCCCCTGCTACCAGCAGACCTTTGAGGGGAGACATGGGAAGGGCTGCCACTTCTGAGAGATTTAAGGTGACCCTTGGGCTCTGGTACACACTGTAGATCGTAAGTGGCTCGGTCAGCAGGTGCAGGGTGACAGCCTGTACCTCAACCCCTTCACTGCAGACAATGGGATTGGTGACAACTGAGTGGGGAATACAGTTCCGCGCATTAACTGCAGTGCCCCTGCCAGCGAGCCTAGTCCGCTGCAGGTAGGCTGAAAATCCAGGGATGTGCGGCTGTGGGTCAGTGTTGCAGGCAGGCTGAAAATCCAGGGATGTGTGGCTGTGGGTCGGGTGTTGGATTGACTAGGGTTTCCTGGAGCAGAAACATGTCGATTTTGTCCCGGACTGCTGCTTCAACCACGAGGTGGATTTTCTGCCCCAGGCCACAGATGTTCCACTGGAGTGCTTTTAGGAGCTGAAGGGTGACCCGTCAGTCTCCATCTCCTCCTGCCAGTCCACGATCTCTGTCCTCGGGGCCACCATTGCCTGTGCGTCCACGTCTTCGGGTGTGAAGGTCTGGATGAGGTGTGCGTGCAGATCCTCTACATCTTCTTTTTCTTCTTCTGTTGGGTTTCAGGGCCACTGACAGCATACGCTGTATCGAGCCCGGCCGTCCAGTGCTAGGAGAGGGGACTTCAACCTAAGTGGGAGAATGTTTTGACTAATAACTATGTATCATATGTCCCTGATACACCCTGAAGCCAGCAGGAAGGAGCAGGTACAGGCCAATATCTCCTGACAGTCCAGAGGGAAAAACCCCTCCCCGTTAAGAAGGACAGGTAGAGTGAAAGTGTGCACCCCAAGCATGCACAAGGCTGCATGGAGAGTAGTCCATGCAGATTGATAACGTGGGCACCACAGCAGGAAGTGTTCCACTGTTTCAGGCTGTGAGGGACACCACAGGCAGTAAGGAGAGTCCGTCATCCGAAGGCGGTACAGATGAGATACCAGTCGCAAGTGCCTGACTCGAAGGCGAGTCAGTGCAATATCCACCGAGCGGTTAGAATGGCGAGCCCAAGGGCAGGGGCCATTAAAAGTTCGAACAGAGCCCAACGCCGAAGAAGAGAGGGAGTGTGCCAGGCCCTCTTGCCAATGATAGCGGATTCCCTTCCAAACAGCCCTTGTGAAATCATTGTGGCCCAGGGCAAGAGGGGTAATAGTAGGAAGTGTGTGCGCGAGGGAGGCCACCCGATCTGCCACTTCATTGCCCCGGATTCCAACATGGGCGGGTGCCCTCTGAAGGGAGATGCTCCAACCTGGGCTCCACAAGAAGCTGAGGAGGAGAGATTGTGTCCGACGAACGAGGACGCACAGTGACCATGGACGGGCAGAGCACAAAAGTGCCAGGGAAGATTGGAAATCAGAGAAGAGAACCAATGGTTGTGGGGGAATGTGATCTAGGACAAAAGCCAGAGCCTGGTGAATGGTGAAGAGCTCCCCTGCCAGAACAGAATGAGCAGGGTCCAACTGCCACGTTTGACACAGGGGAGATTAGCGAAGAAGGCCGCAGAGGATGTGGAAGGGGTGGGAGGTCCGTGCCGAGTCATCCATGTAGACGGAGAATGAAGAGCCATATGTAACAGAGTGAAATTCTTCAAATAGAAATGCAACTAACTAAGGGGGTTCCCTGTTCCTGTAGTGCCAATCCAGGTGAATGTATTGCATCAGGTCCAGCCAGGGGGGGGGGACCGGAGAGTGGAGAGGGGAGGGAGTCATCACAAGCACAGGAAGTGTAAGGCAGGTCAGGGAATGCTGGGCCCTGGCTACAAAGGAAGGCTGAACCAAACGTGGGGGGACAGAGGCTGTCTCCCACATCTGTGGAGAGCGGTGGGGGGTGAGTACAAGGCAGAGAGGCCATATGATGGAGTCGTAACCTTGCTGTCCTCACCCACGAGAGAGGGACTATCCCTGACTCTGCCTCTAAGGCTGCAATGGGGGTGGAGGGTAATGCCCCCAGCATATTATGGATGGCTGAATTCTGGAGATTGTCTATGTGATGAAGAGAGGAGGAAGAAGCCGAGCCATACACCTCACTTGCATAAGTGAGCTTGCTGCAAACCATAGCTGTATAGAACCTAAAGAGAAGGTCTTGATCCGCCCCCCACTTGGTGCCAGAGATCCGGCGCATAAGTGCAATGCGACATGCACACGAGAGGTGGAGGGCCGCTATGTGTTTCTTCCATGTCAAGAATGGTGCATCTAAGGTGACTCCCAACCAACGATGAGAGGAGACCAAAGGGATTGGCGTCTGATTCAATGAGACTGATGGAAGAGTGGGGAGTCAGCGTCTAGTAAAGCATAAGAGCTTGGACTTAGTGTCACTAACCTCCAAACCCCAGGTGATGGCCCATAATGTTATGCATTGCAGGGCACCCTGAAGTGTTTCCTGCACTGTCAGTAAAGCTGGGGCACTGCACATAAGGGCCACATCTGCATATACCAGGGTATGCACTCCCTGAATGGAAGGGAGATCCGACAATAAGACAGAGAAAAGGAGTGGGCTAAGAATAGATCCCTGGGGCACTCCCCAGTATACAGGACGGGGTGAGGACAAAGCGCTATCCACTGCAACAGGAAAGGTCCTCCCTTGCAAAAAGTTGTGCATCCAGCAGAGGGAAGCTCCTGTCAGCCCCATGTGGGCCAGCTTGAAAACAATTGCTGTGTGTGATGCAGAGTCAAATGCTCTGCTTAGATCCAAAAATGCAGCCAAAAGGAACTCCTGGCATTCAAATGAAGTGTGCACGAGCTGTGTAAATTGAAGCAAAAGTCGAGAGGGGATCGACCTTCTCGGAAGCCACTCTGGTTATCAGGTAGGAGGCCATGTTCCTCAGTCCACCAAGAGAGACGGGTAGCCACCAGTTGTTCTAGCACCTTACCCAAGCAGGGCAGTAAAGCAATGGGCCAGTAAGAGCTCGGCTGGGTATCATCCTTGCCTGGCTTTAGAATCGGAATCAGAAGAGAGCACTTCCACATATCAGGGAAGACACCTGTAGACCAGCTGGTATTGAAAACCTCCAGCATAGCTTCTGTGCAGGCGGGAGGTAGATGTAGTATAAATGAATAGGGTAAGTTGTCCTCCCCTAGAGAAGAGCGGGAAGAAAGTTGGGAAAGTGCCCGCTGCAGTTCATGGGAGCTAAAGGGAGACGCCAGCACCTGGCAGTGAACCTCGGGTATGGCAGGTGGCAAAGGGCCCCATTTGATCACCTTAGAGGGTAGAGGAGGAGGAGAAAACATAGGACCGAAGAAATTTGCAAATGACTCAGCCTTATCCTGGAGTAAGAGTGGAGCCGCTCCTTTCCCCAGCAGGGGAAAAGTACTTACAGAATGTGATCCCAACATGAAGTGGAAAAAACCCATGCCTGACTGGCAGAGGTGCAAAAAGAAAGAGAAGAACAGAATAAAGCCCAGGATGCACATTTCGCTTGGAGGAGGGTTTACCGACAAAGAGCATCTGGCCTTCTGTAAGCCAACTGCTGAGTCCGAGAGGGTTGGCACTGCCACTGTGCCTACGCTGTCCAACATGCCTTCACTGTTCGGAGGCACTCATCATTCCACCATGGAACCTGGGGGCATGAACGGGAGAAACTTCCGGAGAGACAGAATGAATGTGAGCCCACCTCAATCATGGCCCCTTGAAGAGACGCGACAGCCTCATCCAGCAAGGGGTCCTGAGGCAGGCTGTAATCAGCAAGGATCCAGTTCTAGTTTGTCCAACCAGCCTGGGTGATTTTCCACTATGAACGAACTGCCATCACCGGCACTGCTAAGGCTTCATTTGTAGAAGTAAGGACTGGAGGATGATCACTCCCCATGAAGGGACCTACAGTAACAGCAGCTGTAGTAAAATACCCACACCCAAGAATGAGGTCCAGTGTAGAAACTCGCCTGGTATAAGGATCCACTCTAGTCTCCAAACTTGGTGGTGTGAGCAACAAAAGGTGAGATGCGAGGAGGGTTTGGAACGGCCCTACCTGTGGGATTCACCAATCCCAAAGAAATGGATGGCTCCAAGAACTGGTGCCTTGTGTTAAAGTCTTCTATCACAAGTGTAGAACCACAGAGTTGTCCAAAGTAATAGGTAAATTCACTTTGTGTAACCGACCTACTCAGATTATAGATCAGGAGTATGTTGCACCACTGAGTGCCCAAGGCAACTCTCACAGCCAGAGTTTCCAACACTCCACTCTCATAGGCTTGGAGAGAGAGGGTCGCACTCTGGAGCCAGTTGCATACAAGAAGAGCTAGGCCACCACCGCTCCCTGCAAGGCGGTCCCTATGGTAAACAGTAAAACCAGGCATCTGAAGAGGATGTCGAGGGCATAACCATGTCTCAGAGAGACCCACCACCAGCGGCTGTACCTCAGCCAGATACCTCTGAAAGTCCGGAAGCTTCCCCAGTACAGAATGTGCATTCCAAAGAAGAAAAACAGAGGAGTGAGAAAGATTCATGTGTGTGAACTAAACAGCCCAATAAGGCAAGGGAGAACCGAGAGACACAGTCACAAAAGAGGTGCCCTGGAGGTAGGAATGTAGCACCTCCTCCACCAGAAGGAGGATAGTATGAAGGAATAAAGCCAAGGCAGGCGAGAGTGAAAAAGCAGGACCTTCAGACAGGAAGGGTCCTGGAGTGAAGACAGGCCGAGGCTGGGGTTGAGGAGAATTGGGGGGGAAGTCGGCTGCGAGACAGGAGGCTCCGGGTCAGGTATGATGTCCACCTGAACTGGGTGGGGAACTGAGCATCGAGTTGATTTGGGAGCTGCACCACCTCGACGGGAGGACGTGCATTGTGGACGAGGGGGGCATGTGCAATAACTTCCGCAATGGAAACCGAGTCCGAGGACACCCTGAGTTGATGTTGTCCCGGGGCTGGGGAATCCTCTAAAGGGAGAAAGAGGTCCACAAGAGCCCCAAACCGATTTGTAACAGAGATGTTAGCCCTCACAGCTGCGGAGTACAGGTGCCCTGGCCGTGTTGGTGTTGGGGAGACTCCCTTAGTGGGGGGCACTGGAGGCGAAGGAGGCAGGGGCTGACGGACTGTGACTGGCTTTACGGACTGCAAGCAGGAGTTACATTCATCGAGCGAAAGAGACTGGGCCCTGGCTGAGTTTGCCAAATCAAGAGCCTGGCGATATGCCGGGCAAGACTGGGAGGTAACCTTGTTGTTCCCTTTGCAGAAGTAGCACAGAGCTGGGCAGTTACAGGTAATACTGTCTTTAATGACTGGGTGAAGCCCGCTGCAGTTCACACATCTTACCACGGCAAGACAACTCTCCATGCCCAAAAAGGAAACATTTCTGACACCAGAGTAAAGGAAAAGTATAAGGAAGAACAGGAAACCTTAGATTGCCGAAAGTCACAAATTTTGAGAGAGCACCCAAGAAACATACACGAACCATACAAGATTGGGTAGGAAGATTCGAGAGGCTCCAAACCTCCTGCAAACCTAAGTTGTCACCCCCACTGTGAACCAGTTCAGAGTGGATCTCCTCGTCTGAGAGGGATGCAGAAATTGGTCCAATTCTGCCATAACAACAACTGGCGATGAGGATTGAGGAGCGTACCTCCCAGAAGTCTGGACAAGTGGTGGGTTGGCATTTTGGGCTAGACAGGGGCCTGACACTGTCATCAACCTCAAGGGCTTGTTTATCACAGTAGGGGCACACTAGCCATATCTTGGACCAGCGGTAGTGTAACAGCTGTCAACTGAGTAGAGGCAGGAGGGGGGTCCCCCCTATGGGGGTGAACGACATCTCAGTCGAACCCCCCATAAATGGGCCACACAACACCGTCTGATGGAGAAAGCAATGACAACACAAGCACACAAGAAAAGAAAGAGAGTGAAGCAGAGCCTAAACAGGGCCTACACCACCAACAAACAACTGAGGAACCTTCAGAAGACACGTCCACACTCCACCAATGCTGGCTGAGCTCTCCATCCTCCACATCCCTCTTCTCCAGCATAAGCAAACTGAACAGGGTAGCCAGGAGCTGTTTGTAGGTCTCCCTGTTCCACACTGATGGGAGCGTGTCCTTAATGCATTCTCTCAGGAGCATGATTATATTGGCAATGTGGGCCCTTCCAGAATTCACCATCCTTCTCCTCTGGGTCGATGGAGTTGCCTTGGCTGGGGCTTGGGGCTGCCGTCCCATTCCCATGGTTGTTGGTGATTCTGCTGCTCAAGCCTCTGTGGTTCTCTGGACTGTCTGGCTGGGTGTCATGGCCTGCTTCTCGCTGCTCTTGGGAATGGGCTGGCTCTGCAAGGAGGGCCCCTGATGGTGGGTCGGTGGAGTCTGCCACTGTATGGCCGTGGCTCCTTGAGCAGTGTCCCTGACCCAGGCCTGCTGCATCCCATGGTTCTGCTTCTTCTGAGCCTTTGAGGCTTGCCCTTTCCATTGTCCACCCTGCTTTGAGACTGGTGGTGCACCCTGTCTTCCCTGCTGAGTACCTAGTGGTGGGAACTCTGCTGTAGGCTATAGCCAACCCCAGAGGCACTGGGGTGGCTGTCCCTGCCGGCCGCTGCTGGGCGCTCCATGGGTTGGACTTTGCTGAGGCTGTAGCTGGACCCTGTGGGGCATTGGATGGCATCCCTGCCTGCCACTGCTGAGTGCCCCTTGGGTTGGACTGCACTATGGTTACCGCTGGGGCCATCCGCTGGTGCACCTGTTGCCACCGCTGCACCATCACATGACATCCCTGGTTCCATGAGTGTTGCTTCTTTCCACAGTTGGCACATTTGGGTTGTGGGCGTTGAGTCTTGGGAGTGGGTTGCTTGAGCAGGTCAATGCAATCCCTGGTGTCATGCTGCTTGCTACAAACTCCACACTTCTTCACATGTTGGCAAGTGGTCGCAATGTGGCTGAAGCCCTGGCAGTTGTAGCACTGGAGTGGGCCATCTACGTAGGGCTGGGTCTTGAACCACCCCCACACCCCTAGGGTAATGTGGGTAGGTAGTGGCCCCTGGTGGTGGATCAACACATTCTGAGTGGGTGTCTTGTTGACCCTGGCCATCAGCCTTGAAGATGCTGGGCACTTTGAGGAAATGCTCTGCTGAAATGATCACAGGGACATGCAATACAACCCCTTTGCTCACCTTCTCCTGAGCAAAGAACTCCCTTATCCTTGGGTCTGCCACAGCCGTGGTCTTCAGCTGGTCGTAAGTGTCCTCATCCCGAGGCTTTCCCATTATCTCTCCCCTGAGCATGATCTCACAGCTGAGCTTGATGGAGGGCACTGTTGTCTCCAGGTCCCTCACTATCTCATAGTGGGGGAGCACAAACTTGTTGAAGGCATTGGCTGCTTGACGTGCAGCCCGGTTCTGAGCTCTCAAGTGCACGTCGTGAGAGCTCTCGAGTGTACATCATGAGAGCTCTCCTCGTCTACCTGTAAGGCTTCACCTGGGTTGAGTTCCTGTGGTGGCCCCGGCATCAATTGCCTGGAGGCAGGATCCTGGCCCCCTCCCATGGCCCCCATAGCTGGGGCGTGTTCGTCTGCGGGTCCAGGATCTGGCTGGGCTCTGAGGTCCCCAATGCTACTGGGCCAGCTGGGGAGGCAGCTGCCCCCAGCTGAGCATCTTCTAGGACATCTCCCCCAGCACTCTGGTTGTCCTTGGTGTTCTTCGGTGGGGCTTCCACCTCCTCCATGTTGCCCAAAGAATCATCATCGCATGATGATATGGGCCATTTGGGTCGAGTTTCTTGGGCTGACATGGCTGCGTCTCTTGTGGGTAACGTACCAGCAGACCTACTGCTGGTTGCAGCTGCACAACTGCCCCAATGAGGCTTGTAGCTGTGGGCCACAGTTCCCAAGAGTTAGAGATAACCCACAGTGAGGTCAGAGTGGTGCACTAGTCACAGTTAGATCACTCACTGAAGCTGCACAACACACACACAATGTGCATTGAGGTCTCATTCACAGAGAAGCCTTGGCACTGAACACACACGAAAGACTCACAAATGCACTAGCTGCCAAGCACTGGTGGTAACTGTGCATAAACTAGCACAGAACCATGCACCTGAAGGGCTGAACTGTCACACCAAGTATTGGTAGTAGGTCAGTTCTTTGTCACAGCACATGCATGAATGCTCACAAATACACTAGATACACAACACAGGCACTATTGTGCGTAAACCTACACAATATGTGCACTTGGGGTTCTGATCTGACACATTAAACATCGGCAGATGGTCAGTGCTACATCACTGCACGAGCATGAATTCTCACGAATGCATGCGAGTTCGCTAGGCACGAATCACACACAAGTTACTGGCATGAACTGTGCGTAAACTAACACAGGAACACGCCACATTCAGTGAAACACTGTCCTGCGAATGCACTTTGCTATACAAGTCACTGCAAGGAACCATGTGTAAACTAACATTGTCCTCACATGGAACATCCCCACATCCGTGTATGATCACACGAATGCATAGACCACGAATGAAGGAGCAGGACCGTGCAAAAACTAACACAGGTCAGAGCAAAAAATTCACTCCGAACACTGAGTGCTCCACACAGGGAAGCTAGCCAGTGCTGAGAGCGTCACCTGATATGACCTGGCTGAGGTCAGGAGAGCGACTGACTCGCCACGCGCAGCCAGGCCTCCATGCTAGAGGGGTGTCTGCATGAGGCGACCAATCAGCAGCATTCCTGGCTGCTGGCTGAGCTCCTGACATCCTCTCACCTCGGCTGTCAGCTGAGGACCTCATGTAGTACAGCTGATGGTAAGGCATCATCTGCTGATCTAGACCCCATTTCAAAGCACTGCTTCTAGATTTGTCAAGGTCCTCTTCAGTGAAAAAGTCTGCTAGTTTAGCAGCAACATGGAACTGCTCACATAACTACTGCAATGCTAACTGTTTTTCTTCAGGTTCTTCTTCATCTTCTGTTGTCTACCTCCCATGTATCTATGCATCGAGCTCTACCAACATTTCCTCTGGGCTCCTGTTTTCATTATCATTATCTTCTAAGAGCTCATTCACATCTCCATTCATATCTTCAAAACCATCACCTGCTAATCTCCTTGCCAGCTGAACAATTTCCTGAACCTGACTCAAGCAATGGAAAATCAGTAAAACAGTTAACTACAGAAGGCCATAACTTTCCCCGGCCTGCATTTAATGTTGATTGGGGCACTTCATTCCATGCACTTCTAGCATAGTTGATAGCATCTTCAATGTTAAATTTAATCCAGAAGCTTGGTACTGCCAAGTTGGAGTCAGAGTCCATTGATGCAACTAGTTTTTTCATAACCTTTTTTTGTGTAGTTACACTTGAATGGCTTAATAACTCCCCAGTCCAGTGGTTGAATTAGAGATGTTGTATTTAGAGGTAAAAGTACAACTTTTACATGTGGGGTCACATCCAGCAAAGCTTGTGGATGAATATGGGAATTATCGAGAATGTAGAAAGCCTTGAATGCAAGGTTCTTGTTGTGCGGATAAAACTTGACCAGGAATAAAGCGATGCTTAAACTAGTCAATAAATATTTCTTCTGTCATCCATGCTGACTGGTTTGACCTCCAGAATACTGGTAAGGTGTTTTTAAGTACAGTGGACCCCCGGTTAACGAACTTTTTTCATTCCAGTAGTATGTTCAGGTGCCATTACTGACCGAATTTTTTCCCATAAGGAATATTGTGAAGTAGATTAGTCCATTTCAGACCCCCAAACATACACGTACAAACGCACTTACATAAATACACTTACATAATTGGTGTACAAACGCACTTACATAAATACACTTACATAATTGGTCGCATTTGGAGGTGATCGTTAAGCGGGGGTCCACTGTACACCTTTCAAAGCACGAGAATTCTTAGAGTGGTAAATAACTATGGTCTTACACTTGAAATCACCTGATGCATTACCACAAAGGAGCAATGTGAAGCGATCTTTTGCTGTCTTGAAACTTGATGCACTTTTCTCTTGCTGACTGATTTAAGATCATGTTGGCATTTTCTTCCAAAAAACATTTGTCTCATCAGCATTAAACACTTAAAGTGGCTCGTAGCCACCCTCAGAAATAATTTCCTGCAATTCAGCAGGGAAATTACTTGCTGCTGAATGATCAACTGAAGCACTTTATATTATATTTATATTATAATAATAAGGTAAAAGACCCCAATGGAAATAAGTCACTCTGTCTGACTTTTTTGGGTTATTCTAGGTTCTCTACACATATGCTGCTATGTATGATAATTATATGTAACTGTTTTTGTGTATACCTGAATAATCTTACTTACTTACTTACTTACACTTTCACCAGAAAACCTAATCTTATGTAGCTTATTATGCAACTTAAAGTTGTAGAACCAGCCTGTGTTAAACACACACACTTCTTCAGGCCTTCCTTCCTTATCATACACTGCTTTCAACAACTGTAAGGCTTTTTCTCTAATTAAGATGAAATTAAGTGGTGCACCTTTCTTTGTCTTTTGTTTGATCCACTCGAGCAACAATTTTCTGTTTTATTTACTTGTTGGGACCTACGTGTCATTCTTTTCAAGAGATGACATCTTGGGTTATTCATTACACAAGCTCGTATATTCGCCTCGTTCTTTTTAATTGTACAAACTGATGCTTCATTAAGGCCATAGGCCCTCACTATATCCACCACACACGAGCCACTCTTAAACTTATCTAATATCTCGATTTTCTTCATAATTCCTAGACTTGAACGCTTCTACCTTTTCTTGTCACTTGCAGGAACACTTGTATGCTTACTGGTTGCCATGATTGCTAGGCAGATTTAACAAATGGCAATGAAAATACATATGTAAATAAACACAGCGAGCTTCCCAAGTATCATCGTCCTACACATGTATGAATTGAACTGAAGTCTGGGTGGGTGTGTGAGGGTGGTGGGGGATGGCATTGACTCAAATGGTGTAACCAACTTCCAATCCTGCGGGTGACTGCTCGCTCAAAATTTTTTCCCCTCCTGCGAACCGCGTTAAATTAATTTTATGAAGTGTTACATTAAATTGTGCCACAATTCTTCAATCATGCTATACCCGTATCGTTCCAAATAAACTCATGTTAAATGGTGAGCAAAAGGTGAGCAGTATTTATTGTAAAAAGTTAGGTGTGGTAGGTATGGTAGCCCTACTGGCCACCCCACCCACACATAATATACATGTATGTACTATGATGCTTGAAGTTCCCTAGAGTGCTAAAATGCATATACAGTACAGTCATTACTTACCTTAAAATATTTGTAATCTTAATGGTCTTAATGTAGGGTGAGAGGTGAAAAGTCAAGTGTGGGAGGTAGGGTAGCCCGCCTGGCCACTCCACCAACTACAACATTTAAAGCGCCCTAGAGCGATAAAATGCATATACGGTACATTCATTACTTACCTTAAAATATTTGTAGTTTTAATGTGAGTAAACAAGATAAAAATGAATAAACGAGAGAGAGAACAAGTAAGAAGACAGAGCCGCAGAGTATTATGTAAACAAACGCATCTGGTTATGGTTGATACACGTTCATACAAACACCTTACATTGTGTACAAGTTCTTTCCACAGTGGTACAGTAGAATGAATAAAGACCATTCTCATGTAACATCATTTTTAGAAGGAATGATGCCATGACAAGTTAGTACAGAATAAATAAACAGCAACACTACCATTCTCATGCAACACACCATTTTTAGAGTGTCATAATAAAAAAGAAGTGCTAAACCAACAAGGGTTGTGAATAGCTATAGAGTGAAGGCATACAAAAGGAATATTTTTCTACAGTTAAGTAACTGGTGTTTGAGTAGAGAAAACGTAATTCTCCCGACACTCCTACAGACCGCTAGGTAAACAAATCTCATATTTATGTCAATTTTTATACTGTGGGTGTATGTATCATGTTTATATGTTATGTAGGATGTTTATTACATAATTTTGAAAAAAATATAGATAGATTAATGGAAATCTCTATATTAACGTAATATACGATATTTAATGCGCCCAAGAGATTATTATATGGCGTCAAGAGAAGAGAGAATCTTAGTGATTTTAACCCTTAAACTGTCCAAACGTAGATCTACATTTGCATGCGTAGTGCTCCGAACGTAGATCAACGTTTTATTTTTCATTCCTTCAAATTTGGCACATTAGGCTTGAGTCGCCTAGACATGAAAGAGTGACTTGACTGACTTACTGAGTGACTTGACTGACTTACTGACTGACTTGACTTACTGAGTGACTTGACTGACTTACTGACTGACTTGACTTACTGAGTGACTTGACTGACTTACTGAGTGACTTACTGAGTGATTTCACTGACTTAATGAGTGACGACTGACTGAATGACTTACTGAGTGACTTGACTGACTTACTGAGTGACTTGACTGACTTACTGAATGACTTCACTGACTTAATGAGTGACTTGACTGACTGAATGACTTACTGAACGACTTGACTGACTTACTGAATGACTTGACTGACTTACTAAATGACTTGTCTGACTTACTGAATGACTTGACTGACTTACTGAGTGACTTGACTGACTTACTGAGTGACTTCACTGACTTACTGAATGACTTGACTTACTGAGTGACTTCACTGACTTACTGAATGACTTGACTGACTGAATGACTTATAGTTAGGCACTCCAGTACAACCATTGACTTCAGTACCAGATCCTCTACCATCCACCTCTACCCAGTAGGGCCACAGAATAACTCTCCACTCTCTTCAAAATCATCCGCAACCACCAGCACCCACAATTTAAGGTAAGAAATACTATTATTTCTGTTACAGTTGTAGTTTTAAGCAGTAAAAACAACATAATACATCACAACAATGAACTACAACTACATATTCACTTTTATTTTTGTAAGATGTTTAGGCCTAAAAAAAAAGTTGTTTGGCTTTTTGGGGGCTCCCAGGAACGTAATCCTATTTTTCCCTTAAGTTCTAAAGTTCATCTGTCATGATTTTACCTAACATGGCATTTTCAGGAGTGTAACTGCCATGCTAAGTGACGGTCTACTGTACAAATGTTGTCGTATTGATGTCATATTTAAGGGGGCTTTATTTGCTGGCACCAATTTCTGTTATGGAGTGGGGGGAGGGCATTGACTTTGCTTCCACTCCAGTAGTGATCCGAGGCGGTGTAATATTTCTGTCATTTCCTGCCAGTGTTATTTTTTCTTTCTGGCACTAAAAAATTTCTTTCTCTTGACTGGTTGTAGCTACCTTGGTTTGTTTCTCAGGGTTTCTGTCTTCTGTATATTATGATCCCCTTTAAATGGTGTGTCTGACAGTATGTGTTGTACCATTGTCTTTCACGGACTGATGAATAGCACATTTCATGGTGAAATAGTTACAAGAGGAATTGCATACACCTTTGGCTATGAGGTCGTGGCATTTTTTTGGGATTGTCAGAGTTGTATGTCCCACCTGGTTTTCCAGATATTCCATGCTTACAGATACCCATGGGATAGAATCTGTACAGATTTAATTTCTATTTGCCAAGATTTTTTTATGACTAGTGTCCCTACTGGTGCAGTTTTTCCTGACCCCCACCACTATCTGCAGCACATGTACCAGCATCAATACCACCACCAATTATTACTAGTAATGTATCAACAACATTCCCTGAAGCATCAACCTCTTTTTTCATCTCCAGTAGTAGTGCTATTTTGTATTTCTGGGTCTTTTATGTCTAGATGTGTACATGTTTCTTCAATACCAGGACTACTATCTCCATCCTCACTCTCCTCACATTCCAACCCTTTACCCACCCACCTTTACACATACCCACACACCTTCCAACCTACCCCTCACTCCCACATGCCCTCTCTCATACCAACCCCTCACTCCCATCTACTCTCTCTCATGTGCACCCCTCACTCTCGCCTACCCTCTTGGGGTGAGTATAACACCAAGCATGTTTCCGGAAGCACACATCAACCAGATAACTGCTGCAGCATATGGGTGCCTGGCAAACCTGAGAATAGTGTTCCGATACCTTGGTAAGGAATCGTTCAAGACACTGTACACCATGTACATCAGGCCCATTCTGGAGTATGCAGCACCAGCTTGGAACCCACACCTGACCAAGCACTTCAAGAAATTAGAGAAGGTGCAAAGGTTTGCAGCAAGGCTAGTTCCAGAGCTAAGGGGAATGTCCTATGAAGTAAGGTTAAGAGAAATTGACCTGATGACGCTGGAGAACAGTAGGGTTAGGGGAGACATGATAACGACATACAAAATGCTGCGTGGAATAGATAAGGTGGACAGAGACAGGATGTTTCAGAGAGTGGACACACAAACAAGGGATCACAATTGGAAGTTGAAGACTCAGATGAGTCAAAGGGATGTTAGGAAGTATTTCTTCAGTCATTGAGTTGTCAGGAAGTGGAATAGTCTAGCAAGTGATGTAGTGGAGGCAGGAACCATACTTAGCTTTAAGACGAGGTATGATAAAGCTCATGGAGCAGGGAAAGAGAGGACCTAGTAGTGATCAGTGAAGAGGTGGGGCCAGGAGCTGAGTCTCGACCCCTGCAACCACAATTAGGTGAGTACAATTAGATGAGTACACCCACCCACCCTCACACCCCTCTCATATCCACTCTCTCTAATGTCCACCCACCACTCACCCTATCCTCCATTCTCGCTTTTCCTTCCTCACACCCTCTCTGCACTGTTTGACAAGTTACAGTGTTCAGTAGCATCTCCCTAACCAGCCATCAAAGTAATTTGTAAACAAATGATAGCCAGCAGTATCAGACACCCTCCATCCCTGTTAGTCTGTTATATCAAGATTTCACTTTAAATTTAAATTGTTTCAGAGCAGGGCCACAATGTTATACACTTTCTTTCCATCCATATTTCTAATATTTAAAATATTTTTCCAGATGTTTTGCAATTGGAAATGCAGCCACCTGATGTGTGAGAAGCTTTGTGGTGAAATGTGTTCAAGAGAGCCATGTGATAAACCTTGTCCTAAGAAGCTACAGTGTAGCCACCCATGTGTTGGGTTCTGTGGTGACCCTTGTCCTCCACTGTGTCGCATCTGCAATGTAGATGAGCTTAAAGAGTTTGTGTTGTTGGGTTTTGAAGAAGATCATGATGCAAGGTAAGAAAGAAGCAACTTTAGTTCTATCTTCTATGAGGTATGCTTTGAGTATACGAGGCCCTGTCTGAGACCAGGTCTCGTGGTGGATCAGGGTCTGATCAACCAATGTAAGAACTAGTAGGTGTCTGTCCAGCACCTTCTTGAAGACAGCCAGGGGTCTACTGGTAATCCCTCTTATGTATGCTGGGAGGCAGCTGAACAGTCTTGGGCCCCTGACACTTACTGTGTTGTCTCTTAGTGTACTTGTGGCACCCCTGCTTTTCACTGGGGGAATGTTGCATCTCCTGCCAAGTCTTGCTTTCGTAGGGAGTGATTTTCATGTGCAAGTTTGGTAATTATCCCTCTAGGATTTTCGAAGTGTATATTATCATGTATCTCTCTTGCCTGCATTCCAGAGAATACAAATCAAGGGACTTCAACCATTGCTAGTAATTTAGGTGCTTTACCATACTTAAGTATGCCATGAAAGTTCTCTGTACATTCTCCAGGTCAGCAATTTTGCCTGCCTTGAAGGGGGTCAGTTAGTGTACAGCAGTATTCCAGCCTAGAGAGAACAAGCAATTTAATAATAATAATAATAATATCTTTATTTACTACAAGTACATGTACATGGTATACAGTCCTAGCTGACAACAATGACATACTACTATATAGAAAGCCCTTGTTATGCTGTGCATGTCGGGCAAATTAGATCAGTGTCCCAGGATGCGACCCACACCAGTCGACTAACACCCAGGTACCCATTTTACTGATGGGGAACATAGACAACAGGTGGAAAGAAACACGCCCATTGTTTCTACTCTGGCTGGGAATCGAACCCAGGCCCTCGCCGTGTGAAGCGAGAGCATTAGCCACCAGGCAACCAGAATCATCATGGATTGGTGTCCCTAGTTTTGAAGGTTCTCATTATCCATCCTATCATTTTTCTAGCAGATGAGGTAGATACATTGTTGTGGTTTTTGAAAGTGAGATCCTCTGACATTATCACTTCCAGGTCCTTCACATTAGTTTTTTGCTCTATTGTGTGGTTAGAATTTGCTGTATACCTGATACAGTTTTAATTTCCTCAATTTTCTATGTCTGAGTAGTTGAAATGTCTCTTCATCGAACTTCATAATGTTTTCTGCTGCCCATTTAGAGATTTGGTAGATGCCGCCTGGAGTTTTACAGTGTCTTCAATGGAGGACACTGTCAAGCAAATTCGGGTGTCATCTGCAAAGGAAGACACGGTGTTGTGACTTACATCCCTGTCTATGTCAGATATGAGGATGAGGAACAGGATGGGGGGCGAGTACTGTGCCTTGTAGAACAGAGCTTTACAGAGTAGCTGTTTCAGACTTTACTCTGTTTACTGCTGCTCTTTGTGTTCCATTTGTTAGGAAATCATAGATCCATCTACCAACTTTTCCTGTTATTCCTTTATCATACATTTTGTGTGCTATTACACCATGGTCACACCTGTCGAAGGCTTTTGCAAAGTCTGTGTATACTACATCTATGTTTTGTTTGTCTTCTAGAGCATCCAGGACTTTGTCATAGTGGTCCAGTAGTTGGAACAGGCAGGAGCGACCTGCTCTAAACCCATGTTGCCCTGGGTTGTGTAATTGATGGGTATCAAGATGAGTGGCAGTCTTGCTTCTTAGAACCCTATGAAAGATTTTTATTATATGGGATGTTAGTGCTGTTGGTCTGTAGTTCTTAGCTATTGCTTTACTGCCCCCTTCGTGGAGTGGGGCTGTGTCTGTTGTTATTTATTTATTAATTTGAACATGATATAGAGTAGTACAAATGAATTCAGTTAAGTGCAACATGCCAAAGCAATATAGACAGGGCTTAATACACAAAGATATTCTTAAACACTATTCATCAGCTCTCACCAAAGTAATAAAGAAAGCCAAACAACTATACTACTCCAGCAGATTCACAGACACTAGAGGAGATATAAAAAAGACCTGGAAAACACTCTCTCAGATTCTAGGGACCCACAAACTGAGAAAAACCAAGAATATTGTCCTAACTAAACCTAATGAAACACCACTACATCCCACTGACACAGCTAACAAGATAAACGACTTCTTCTCAACCATAGGATCTAATCTCGCCAGTAAAATCCCACATACCAATGCCCATGCCGGGGACTACCTAGATGGGAATTTCCCTAATTCCTTCTATCTTGCACCAACTGAGCCCACGGAAGTCACTGAGATTATAAAGTCACTTAAAAATAACTCGGGGAATCTGTCTCATGTCCCACCATTACTGTACAAGCGAGCGGCCCATGTCCTTTCGCATGCTATTTCATTACTTTTTAACAAGTCACTAGAGACTAGCACCTTCCCGAAACTACTCAAGATGGCAAGGGTTACACCAATACATAAAGGTGGTGACCCTACAGACTTAAATAACTATAGGCCAATATCTAACTTACCATTGCTATCCAAAATCTTTGAGAAACTCGTGCACAGGAGACTGTATTCATTTATAACGGCTCAAAACATACTCAACCCCTGCCAATTTGGATTCAGGAAAAATAAAAGCACTAATGATGCAATAATAAAAATGCTAGATCTGCTTTACACAGCATTGGAAAATAAGGAATATCCACTAGGAATTTTTATTGACCTAAGAAAAGCTTTTGACACAGTAGACCACGACATCCTACTCCACAAACATGGGAGGGTGCTCTCGTGGATCGAATCATGGCTCACAGACAGGAAGCAGAGAGTGTCCATAAATGGGGTTAAATCCAAGTGGGGATCAGTAACAAGTGGCGTTCCACAGGGATCAGTCTTGGGCCCGTTGTTGTTTATAATATATATCAATGATCTTGATGAAGGAATTACTAGTGATATGAGCAAATTCGCCGATGACACGAAGATAGGTAGGATAATTGATTCAAACGTAGATGTTAGGGAACTTCAGGAGGATTTAGACAAACTCTACTCTTGGTCAGAAAAGTGGCAGATGCAGTACAATGTAGATAAATGCAAGGTTCTGAAGCTCGGGAGTGTCCATAACCCTAGCACTTATAATTTAAATAATGTAGAACTTAGCCATACAGATTGCGAAAAGGACTTGGGGGTTATGGTTAGCAGCAACCTTAAACCAAGACAGCAATGCCTAAGCGTACGTAATAAGGCAAATAGATTACTGGGATTTATATCAAGAAGTGTAAGCAACAGAAGTCCAGAGGTCATACTGCAGCTTTATACATCATTAGTAAGGCCTCACCTAGATTATGCAGCTCAATTCTGGTCTCCATATTACAGAATGGACATAAATTCGTTAGAAAACATTCAGCGTAGGATGACTAAATTAATACATAGTATTAGAAATCTTCCTTATGAAGAAAGATTGAAGACTCTTAAGTTACATTCACTTGTTAGACGAAGAATGAGGGGAGACCTGATCGAAGTGTATAAGTGGAAGATAGGTATTAATAAAGGGGATATTAACAAGGTCTTGAGGATATCTCTCCAAGAGAGAACCCGCAGTAATGGATTTAAATTAGATAAGTTTAGATTTAGAAAGGACATAGGAAAGTATTGGTTTGGAAATAGGGTAGTTGATGAGTGGAACAGTCTACCTAGTTGGGTTATTGAGGCTAGGACTTTGGGTAGTTTCAAATTTAGGTTGGATAAGTACATGAGTGGGAGGGGTTGGATTTGAGAGGGACTTGCACATTGGAGCTTGTTTCTTGGGTGGCATTGAAAATTGGGTTGGTCAAATGTTTGTTAGTGGGATGAATTGTAAAGGACCTGCCTAGTATGGGCCAACAGGCCTGCTGCAGTGTTCCTCCTTTCTTATGTTCTTATGTTCTTATGTATAAGAGGCCATGCGCTTGCTTATTTCAAATCTTACATTACTAATAGGTATCAGTACGTCACCATTAAAGACACAGCATCAGCAACACGGCCACTTGATACTGGAGTTCCGCAGGGAAGTGTCCTTGGTCCCCTGCTCTTCCTCATATACATCAATGACCTTCCAAACATATCCCAACACCTGAAACCCATTCTCTTTGCTGATGACACGACTTATGTCATCTCTCACCCTAATCTTGCCACCCTCAACACCATTGTGAATGAGGAGCTGATTAAAATATCAACTTGGATAACAGCCAAAAAACTTATGCTTAACACTGACAAAACCTACTATATTATGTTTGGTAGCAGAGCAGGAGATGCACAAATTAACATTAAGATTGACAACACTCTAATTACCAGAAATAATGGGGGCAAATTCCTAGGCTTATACCTTGACAACAACCTGAATTTCAGCACCCATATCCAGCATATAACCAAAAAAGTATCCCAAACGGTTGGGATCCTCTCCAAGATACGATACTACGTGCCGCAAAATGCCCTTCTCACACTATACCACTCACTTATTTATCCATACCTCACCTATGCTATTTGTGCTTGGGGATCAACTGCAGCAACACACCTAAAGCCAATAATAACCCAACAAAAAGCTGCAGTAAGAATAATCACTAAATCCCATCCCTGGCAACACACCCCCCCACTCTTCATAGACCTAAACTTACTCCCAGTTCAGTACATCCACACTTACTACTGTGCAATCTACATCTACAGGGCCTTAAACTCTAATATCAACCTTGACCTAAAATGCTTTCTTGATAGTTGTGACAGAACCCACAGGCATAACACCAGACACAAACATCTCTACGACATTCCCCGTGTCCGACTAAACCTTTACAAAAATTCAATGTATGTCAAAGGCCCTAAAATCTGGAATACCCTACCTGGGAACTCTAGAACTGCAGACACATTCATCACCTTCAAAACTACCATTAGAAAACATCTTATCTCCCTGATACACCCCGTCAACTAACTACACGAATACCACCTGGTGGTTCACACTTACACTCACTCACTCATTTGACCATAAACAGAAATATTAATCTCAATCTTAAAATAATGAATCCTGTGATACTCCAATACTGAAACTATGTACTGTGCCAAAACAAAAGCATTCACATTGCTAAACTCACAAACTAGTATTTAGTCACTTAGCCATAATACCAACTTACCTCATAATTTGTAATATTTTACAATTAAGAATAAAACTAAGTCTGCCCGAAATGCCTAGCCATGCTAAGCGTTCTAGTGGTACACTCTGTAATCACAATTTTACTACATGTAAACCACACAATAACCAAATTTCTGTAAACTCAGCATTGTAATCCTTATAGAGAATAAACTTTGAATTGAATTTGAATTTGAATGCAGAGCATTATGGGCAGGCTTAAAATTAACTTAAGATTAACTAAGCAGTGATATATTCTGTGATAAAACATTATTGTAAACAGATAACAATGAAATGCAAATGAGTATTACAAAGACAGGTCATATGGTCATTTACTGTATTGCTGTGCATTCAGTAGAATGGAGTATTCTGTTAGGTAATGTAATTAAAAAATAACAAAGTTTGATTGGGTATTAGGTTAAACATTTATGAGATACAATTATGAGAAACATTTATGAGATACAATTTTTAAGATACAATTATTCAGTATTTATTTAGTTGTGGGTGAGTAAGTGATTTTTGAGAAGAGACTTGAATTTATAAACAGACAGTGTTTCATTTATATTTACAGGTAATGAATTCCAGATTTTAGGGCCTTTTATGTGCATTGAGTTTTTGCATAGCGTGAGATGGACATGAGGAACATCAAAGAGTGATCTGTGCCTTGTGTTATGGTCATGTGTTCTGTTGAGGCTGGTAAGGAGGCGTTTGATGGGAGGGTTTATATCCGAGATAAGTGTTCTATATATGTAATAGTCGGTACCTGACCAGCCGGGCTGTGGCTCATACATTGGATTACATGCAGCCAGCAGTAACAGCCTGGTTGATCAGGCTGTGATCCACCAGGAGGCCTGGTCACAGACCGGGCCGCGGGGGCGTTGACCCCCGGAACTCTCTCCAGGTAAACTCCAGGTAAATAGGTGCAGTAATAAGTATGGATGTTTTGTATGATGAGTAGGTTTAGGGTTTTGAATATTGGTGGAGTTTTCTGCCTGTAGTGGGAATTTGTTATCATTTTGTTGGGTAATTAATGGTCTGAGATGGTTTATTGTTGTTGAGCCCCATGCACAAATTCGATAGGTGAGATAGGGGTAAATAAGTGAGTGATATAAGGCCAGGAGGGCTGACTGTGGAACAAAGTACCATATCTTCAATAGTATGCCTACAGTCTTGGAAATTTTCTTGGAAATTTGCTGTATATGTGTTTGAAATTTGAGTCTATTATCAAGGTGGATTCCTAAGAATTTTCCCTCTGTGAGTTTTGTGATAGGTGATCCGTTTATCGTTATGTTAAGAGGGACATCTGTAGCTCTGTTACCAAACTGAATGAAGTAGGTTTTGTCAATGTTTAGTGTAAGTTTGTTAGTCCTCATCCAGGTAGATATTTTCTGTAATTCGGTATTTACAGTATTGGCTAGCATGACTGGGCTCGGGTGAGAGAAGACGTATGTCGTGTCATCTGCAAATAGTGTGGGTTTGAGTAGTTGCGTTGCATTTGGTAGGTCATTTATGTATATGAGAAAGAGAAGAGGGCCAAGGACACTTCCCTGTGGGACACCAACTGTAATTGGCTGTGTGGTAGAGTTTGCCCCATTTGTGTACATATACTGGCTTCTGTTGCTGAGATATGACTTTAGGTAGTTGAGGAAGTGCCCTCTTATACCATAGTGTGACAATTTTATATGGAGCAAGTCATGGTCAACTGTATCAAAAGCTTTACGTAAGTCAATGAAGATCCCCAGTGGGGCTTCTTTTTTCTCTATTGCAGTGTATATATGTTCTAGCATGTGTATAATAGCATCATTAGTATTTTTATTAGGCCTGAACCCAAATTGATATGGGTTGAGTATATTTTGGGAGATGAGGTAGGAATAGATTCGCTGATGGATTAATTTTTCGAAGATTTTAAAGAGAGGGTGTAAGTTGGATATTAGCCTGTAGTTATTCAAGTCTGTTTGGTCTCCTCCTTTATGAATCAGTGTGACCCATGCTATTTTGAGAACTGTAGGGAAGGTAGAGGATTCGATGGATTTGTTAAAGAGTGTTGCAATGATTGGTGATAGCACTGGTGATGCTTTTTTGTATATAAAGGGTGGTAAGGTATTTAAATCTCCTGTCTTGTTTTTTAGTGTGTTGATAAAAAGGGAGACTTCAGTTGAGTGTGTTCGGGTAGTTGCCAGTGAAGTAGTCATTGGGTGGGGTATCTGAGCTTGGGATTTTATTGGCAAGGTTTTTTCCTATAGTGGAGAGTCTGTTTGCTGTTTCAGATGGTGGGAGTTGGGGTTCATCTGATTTTGTTAATTTAATTTCGCTATTTCATGATATCTTTTTTATTCCTAGAATTTCTGATAGGGTTTACCAGGTCTTTTTATATCACCTCGTAAGTTGGATAATCTGTTCTCATAATACAATTTTTTAGCCCTTCTTATCAGACTGGTTAGGACTGACGAGTAATGTTTTGTTTGGTCTCTGGTTATGTGACCCATTCTGTACTGTTTTTCATATAGGTGCTTTGTTTTTATGGATTTGAGGATGCTGAGTGTTAGCCAGGGACTGTTCAGTCTCTTAGCTGTCATCTGTTTAGTTTTTTTAGGGCAGTGCTTGTTATAAAGGTATTGGGTCTTTTTTAGAAAATTATTAATACATTCGTCAATATCTGTATAAATTTCTAGCTCAGTGTGCTAGTCAGTGTTTGTCACTGCTGCTGTGAAGTTATTAATGGCTGTCTCATTGTGAAGTCTGAAAGTGACTTTAGTAGTGTCTTGGGGTAATTTGCCAAGATTTGTTATGAGGAAGATAGGGTAGTGGTCTGTGGTATTGTCTGTGATTATACCTGATTTTAAAGGGGATATGGTGGTGGTCCAGATGTGGTCTAGTAGGGAAACACTAGTCTCTGTAACTCTTGTAGGTTCTGTTATTTTTGGTAGCAACATGCAATTACTCATTGTGTTTGTGAATTCGGTAACATGTGGGCCCTGGTCTTGCAGGAGATTTATATTGAAGTCACCTGAGAGTAGTAAGTGATCTTTGTTCATGCGTGCATCAGTTATCATACTTCCTAGGTTTTTACTAAAATGGCTAATGTTAGACTGTGGTACTCTGTGGATGTTTATCACTGTGAGAGGATTTTGTAAGTATTTGGATTTAAATTTAGCTATTATATATTCCCCATGTTCATCCCTTGTGCAAGTATTAGTGATACATTCTAGCTGGTCTGAGTAGTATATAACTGTGCCACCCCTTTGTTGATCTGGCCTACAGTTGTGTATGGCTGTGTAACCAGGAATGGCATAGACATCTGTAGTATCAGGCTTTAACCAGGTTTCGGTGAGAGTAATGATGGATATACTGGCATGCAGGGAATTTAGTAATGCTATGAGGCCATCGTAATGCTTGCTTAACCCTTTGAGGGTTTTGGACATACTAGTACGTCTTACGCGCAGGGGTTTTTGACGTACTAGTACGCATAAATTCTAGCGCCGTCAAATCTCACGGGAAAAGGCTGGTAGGCCTCCATATGAAAGAATGGGTCTATGTGGTCAGTGTGCATGGTATAAAAAAATCCTGCAGCACACAGTGCATAATGAGAAAAAAAAACTTTGACCATTTTTTTGGCATAAAACAGCGACTTTGCACTGTATTTTCGTATAGTATTTATTGTTGTATTCTAGTTTTCTTGGTCTCATTTTATAGAATGGAAGGCATATCACAGAAATTGCGATGATTTTGACTGGTGTTACAATGAAAAGTACCTTGAAATTGAGCTCAAAATAGCAGAAATGTTCGATTTTTACCAAAGTTCAAAAGTAAACAAATCATGCCAAGCGTCCAATACACGTCAACTGGTGAGTCTAACATTCTTTTGCAAGTACGCCAATATGATTTATACCATTTTTACACTAATGCAGTAATCTGCATAACAGTAAATCTTCTATTTTTCGTGAGAATAAAATTTCAAAGTGGAAAGCAAAAGAATGTAAGAGGGGCCTTGAGACGTGACTAATGAACAGAGGAAATGTCATTTTATTGCCAGGAATGTATTTGTTGTTTGTTCTGGACCCTATCCGGAAATTGGCATTTTTTGAAATTTGTGTGAAATTGGCAAAATTGCTAAATTCTGACCACTGTATTGGATAGTTGAAAATGGTAAATGGGTGGTTTCTTGCACTCATTCAATAGAAAAAATGTAGTTCTAGCGAAATATTCATGTTTTTTGTCGACTAGTACAGTGCAATTGGCCGACAATGAGGCTCAAAGTGGGAAAAATCGCCGATGCGTAAACATCGCCGAGACCGTTAACTTCGCGGCAGCATAATTCCGTAAGTTTTCCATCAAATCTCATAATTTTGGTGTCATTATGATCGGGAAAAGATTCTCTGTCTTTTCATAAGAATTTTTTTTTTTTTTTTTTTTAAATTTGGCCGACCCTGAGAACGAGTTTCTGAGAGGGCCTGTCGACCCTCAAAGGGTTAAAGATCTGATATTGTAGTTAAAGACAGTTATGTTGTTGTTGGCTCTGAGAAGTGCCTTTGATTGTTCTGCTGTGTAGTAATTACAGTTACTATTTGATTCATTTAAGTCATTCAATAATAGGTTGGTATCAGGATCAATGCTTGTAATCATAAGAGTTATAGTGAATCTATAGTCAGAATTAAGTATAAGACAAAGTAAATATTCTAAAGCTATAAAATAGCACCTGAATTATTTTAACAAATGTAAAAAAAATGAGCTAAGGTAGTTCTTTAAAGCTAAAATAAAGGAGACAATATAAAGGGACTAAAATAATTTGTGGTGAACAAACAGAGTGGTAATCAAATAAATGAGCTAGGGAATATAAAGGCAAAATAGTGAACTTGTTACACTTTAGCACCTGAGAATAGCACCTTGATTATTTTAACAATTGTGAATATATGAACTAAGGTAGTTATATAAAGCTAAAATAAGGGAGAAAATATATAAAGGACTAAATTAAGTAATGGTAAACAAAGTTAAATTGACAGATAGTCACTATGATATAATATTGATTTGGGAGTAAGATCTGATTTGTAATATATAATAAGTTGAGCAATTTATTGTACTATAAAAAGTAAAAATAATATGAGGTAGTTGGTACTAGCTAGCAAAAGAAAGTTTTGGAACTTGAACAATAATGTAAGTGGAATATACACTAATTACACACACAATAAATCGCAGCTGCTAGAAAAATGACAGGATGGATAATAAGAGCCTTCAAAACTAGGGATACCAAGCCCATGATGACACTCTTCAGGTCGCTTGTTCTATCTAGGCTGGAATATTGCTACACACTAACAGCACCTTTCAAGGCAGCTTAAATTGCTGACCTAGAAAATGTACAGAGAACCTTCACAGCATGCATAACGGAGATAAAACACTTCAATTACTGGGAGCGCTTAAAGTTCCTGAACCTGTATTCCCTGGAACGCAGGCAGGAGAGATACATGATTATATACATCTGGAAAATCCTAGAGGGACTAGTACCAAACTTGCACACGAAAATCACTCACAACGAAAGCAAAAGACTTGGCTGACGATGCAACATTCCCACAATGAAAAGCAGGGGTGTCACTAGCACGTTAAGAAACAATACAATAAGTGTCAGGGGCCCGAGACTGTTCAACTGCCTCCCAGCATACATAAGGGGGATTACCAATAGACCCCTGGCAGTCTTCAAGCTGGCACTGGACAAGCACCTAAAGTTGGTACCTGACCAGCTGGGCCGTGGCTCGTACGTTGGATTGTGTGCAGCCAGCAGTAAGAGCCTGGTTGATCAGGCTCTGATCCACCAGGAGGCCTGGTCACAGACCAGGCCGCAGGGGCGTTGACCCCCGGAACTCTCTCCAGGTAAACTCCAGGTAAACAATATAGTCACTAAGATATGAAGAATAATCTAAGAGTAGGATTTGTCTTATAGCATAAAGTTTGAGCTATTAATATCACTATAGGAATATTATTTGAGGTAGTTGATACTAGCTAGTAGTTTGGGAGAAAAGGGAAAAAAAAGGTATGATTATAAGAGAATTTTATCAGTGCTTAAGTAGGAAAGAAAATGGTAATACAGATATTATTAAAGAGTAAGTATCTTATTAACAAATAATAATTTGTGAATTGGAAATCCTGGGAAGATACGATAAATTGGGTCACACAAAGAACTGTGTGGGACACCTGGGATAATGAAGTAGTAAAATACTATCTAGGAGGTGATAGTACAGGGATTAGTTCAATAATGACATAACATACACTAATGACATAATAACATACACTAATGACATAATAACATACGTACACTAATGACATAATAACATACACTTACGTAGTAAGGATTTGGTCACTGATATCAGTTGTTAGCAGCTGTGGGATGACCCTTGCATCCATGCTCCCTCTCCATAGAATGCTAAAAGCTCATGATAGGGGCTTCTTGTAGTTCTTGATGAACACGGAGTTCCATGACTCTGGGCCTGGGGCAGAGTGCATGGGCATGTCATTTATCGGATTTTTGAAGTCATGATATGTTTGAATCTACCAAATTCTGAGTCTCAGTCATAAAAAATTCATTTAGATCTTTGACTTTTAGTCAGGTTAGCAGCTCACTAAAACCTAAGTTATACTGGGAATTGAGTAACTCTCTCATTTCCTTGCTGTCATCTGCATAAGACCCACCTCATCTAAGTAGGGGCATAATACTGGATGTTGTTCTTGACTTAGATTTGGCATAATTTGGGTTTCTTTCAGTTTCATATAAGGCTTTTAGTTTTTCCCGCATTTCATGTCTCCTGTAAGATTCCTTTAGTTTAAGGCCTGGTGGCTAAAGCTCCCGCTTCACACACGAAGGGCCCGGGTTCGATTCCCGGCGGGTGGAGACATTTCGACGTGTTTCCTTACACCTGTTGTCCTGTTCACCTAGCAGCAAATAGGTACCTGGGTGTTAGTCGACTGGTGTGGGTCGCATCTTGGGGGACAAGATTGAGGATCCCAATGGAAATAAGTTAGACAGTCCTTGATGACGCACTGACTTTTTTGGGTTATCTTGGGTGGCTAACCCTCTGGAGTTAAAAATCCGAAGAAAATCTTATCTATGTTCGATATTTGCTATTTCTCTGACCAGTGTCTCCCTTCGTATTACAGATATATTGGCCTCTTTTAGCCACTCTCTGATTCTTTGCCTTCACCTATATAGGGAGTGCCTTTCTCTAGTATACATCTTCTCTTCCTTTTTCTTAAGGGAATATGCTTTGAGCATACTTCAAGTGCCACAGTGCTAATTTTTTCTAGACAGGGGTTTGGATCCATGTTGCTTAGGATATCTTCCCAGCTTATCTCATTTAGGACATGGTTGACTTGGTCTCACTCACTGTATGTTTTTGTTATTGAAGTTGAATTTGGTGAAGGGTTCCTTGTGACTGATCACATTTTGTTGGTCTGGGGCCCTGCACATACATGTCTGTACCTCTATTATATTGTGATGTGAGTATATTGTTTTTGATATGGTAATATTTCATATCAGATCATCATTGGTAGTGAAGATGAGATCCAGTGTATGCTCCAATCTTGTTGGGTCTATTATTTGGTGGTTTAAGGTGAATTTGGTGCAGAGATTTAATAGCTCATGTGCATGCAAATTTTCATCAGAGCTGCTTCTTTGGGTTAGCTCTGCTCTAGCATTGTTTTCTACATTCCTCCATTTTAGATGTCTTAAGTTGAAATCCCCCAGGAGCAAGATGTTTGGAGCATAATTAACCAAACATTCATCAAAACAAAAATGAAATATCCAAAAATAATTCACTTATAAGACTCAAAGACTATTATTCTAACAAAAAAAAAAATAAGAGAGCCAAGATAAAGTGAACAGACTTATAAAACACAAAGGTGAACACACTTATAAGACACAAAAGAATGGACATATCCTAGCATAAATCACGTATATAAAAACTGGACAAATACATAAAACAAAACAAGAAACATGGTCAGCTGTTTTTAATAATCTTCCTGGCCTGCTAGTGTACTCGCATATAATCTAGTGATACCAGTGAATAGCAGAATACAGTGTTGTAGTAGCAACTAACCAATATTATAATGGTACTTAGTGGAGTGGAGTAACTTTCATTAGTTTCTTTTTCTTGAAATACGAGACGTTACTGTGAATTTCATATAACCTGTAGTTACCAGCGGTCGCAATATACACAACGAGAAGCAATTATTACTACAGAAAAAGCGTCCTTCCTCCAAAATTTGCACCAGTCAACTATAATGATAATATAGCATCTATTGTGGTGGAGACGGAAAAAACAAAAATAGAAAAGCCAGATACAGCGATTGATAAACAAAGAGGTCGACTGTACGTCATTGTAGGAGCTGCCAGATATCACCGGCTCTTCAACACGCAAGTTATACTTTTGTATCAGTCAAATCACATATTACTCGGGTAGATAATTTCCAGTAGATCCTTCATGTGTTAGCTCAAATCACCGACCAGTATGTTTTAAATAAGTGACCCACTGATCAGAGCAGATCGACTGGTCCGAACCCTTGACTGGTCCGAACCCTTGACTGGTCCGAACCCGGGACTGGTTTCAAACAGTTTCGTTGGACAATAAAGCAGACTGTAAACGGATGGGTTTGTAGGCGCCCTTATAAACACAAACATTAAAAATCAGGAACGTGACGGTAAGCTGTCCAATATACAAAAAGAGTTAGAAACAGAAATACAAATAGCTAGAGCTTCATTTAAGGTTATTAATATAATATTCAAGAGGTTGCTAGTAGAATTGCAGTAAATCAACCATTCAAATCATTATGAAGCTGTGTGTAGTCTGTGGTCAGTCAAACAAACGGGCTTCCACATGGATAAATTGTCATTTTTGTGGAAATTGGTGTCACGCTCCTTGTGCAGATATCCCAGAACTAGCTACAAGCAGTATTAAAACAGAGAAGTGTTTTTGGGTATGCCCAAATGAGGAAAATCTGTGGACTAAAATCACAAGGGTATTAAAAGAGGATAACATCAAAGCTGCTTTCATAGAAAACCTGGAAGCTTTCTACAACAGATGGGAACATAAAAAGTCTGGGCTGAATGGTACTGCCCTTGATACTGGCCATGTAGTCACAAACTGTAAGGCTGGAGGTGATGTCCTGGTAGTCAGTAAATGTGGGGCTGATAGTGCTGTCCTGGGAGACAGTAATGGTGAAGCTGGAGGTGCTGTCCTGGGAGACAGAAATGGTGAAGCTGGAGATACTGTCCTGGGAGACAGTAATGGTGAAGCTGGAGATTTTGTCCAGGTAGTCGGGAATTATACGCAGGAAGGAATACATATAAATGACCTCATAGAGGACAGGAGCCATAGTAGGGAAACAAGTGTAGTCAAAGATAAGATAAAACCAATATTGCAAACTAGAAATACCGCAGGAAATAGCAAACAAGAGGACTCCAATAGCAATAGTGAGGATAAATTACCAAAAACAACTGGTGGGAGCTCCATTGTTGGTGCTAGGGAGGATAGGAATAAGACAGGGAAACATGCACCAACAGGGAATACAGTCACAGAAACCCAAGGCAAACGGAAACCAAGCCTGTGCACATACTATGCACTTGGTATCTGCTGGCATGGGAAATCTGGAAAAACAGATGGGACATGCAACTATGACCACCCTAGAAAATGTCATGCCCATATGACAACAGGAAAATGCAAACTCCCTTCCTGTAAGCTTTTTCACCCTGAAATGTATTTCTTCTCCTATGCCAAATCAAAATCGAGAACAACGTCCAGTATTGGGCCCCTACTTAAACAAGATGGGTCCTACACAGATGACAACAAGGAAATGAGTGAGCTACTCAAATCCCAATATGACTCAGTTTTTAGCAAGCCGCTAACCAGACTGAGAGTCGAAGATCAAAATGAATTTTTTATGAGAGAGCCACAAAATTTGATTAACACAAGCCTATCCGATGTTATCCTGACGCCAAATGACTTCGAACAGGCGATAAATGACATGCCCATGCACTCTGCCCCAGGGCCAGACTCATGGAACTCTGTGTTCATCAAGAACTGCAAGAAGCCCCTATCACGAGCCTTTTCCATCCTATGGAGAGGGAGCATGGACACGGGGGTCGTCCCTCAGTTACTAAAAACAACAGACATAGCCCCACTCCACAAAGGGGGCAGTAAAGCAACAGCAAAGAACTACAGACCAATAGCACTAACATCCCATATCATAAAAATCTTTGAAAGGGTCCTAAGAAGCAAGATCACCACCCATCTAGAAACCCATCAGTTACACAACCCAGGGCAACATGGGTTTAGAACAGGTCGCTCCTGTCTGTCTCAACTACTGGATCACTACGACAAGGTCCTAAATGCACTAGAAGACAAAAAGAATGCAGATGTAATATATACAGACTTTGCAAAAGCCTTCGACAAGTGTGACCATGGCGTAATAGCGCACAAAATGCGCGCTAAAGGAATAACAGGAAAAGTCGGTCGATGGATCTATAATTTCCTCACTAACAGAACACAGAGAGTAGTCGTCAACAGAGTAAAGTCCGAGGCAGCTACGGTGAAAAGCTCTGTTCCACAAGGCACAGTACTAGCTCCCATCTTGTTCCTCATCCTCATATCCGACATAGACAAGGATGTCAGCCACAGCACCGTGTCTTCCTTTGCAGATGACACCCGAATCTGCATGACAGTGTCTTCCATTGCAGACACTGCAAGGCTCCAGGCGGACATCAACCAAATCTTTCAGTGGGCTGCAGAAAACAATATGAAGTTCAACGATGAGAAATTTCAATTACTCAGATATGGTAAACATGAGGAAATTAAATCTTCATCAGAGTACAAAACAAATTCTGGCCACAAAATAGAGCGAAACACCAATGTCAAAGACCTGGGAGTGATTATGTCGGAGGATCTCACCTTCAAGGACCATAACATTGTATCAATCGCATCTGCTAGAAAAATGACAGGATGGATAATGAGAACCTTCAAAACTAGGGAGGCCAAGCCCATGATGACACTCTTCAGGTCACTTGTTCTATCTAGGCTGGAATATTGCTGCACTCTAACAGCACCTTTCAAGGCAGGTGAAATTGCCGACCTAGAAAATGTACAGAGAACATTCATGGCGCGCATAACGGAGATAAAACACCTCAATTACTGGGAGCGCTTGAGGTTTCTAAACCTGTATTCCCTGGAACGCAGGAGGGAGAGATACATGATTATATACACCTGGAAAATCCTAGAGGGACTAGTACCGAACTTGCACACGAAAATCACTCACTACGAAAGCAAAAGACTTGGCAGACGATGCACCATCCCCCCAATGAAAAGCAGGGGTGTCACTAGCACGTTAAGAGACCATACAATAAGTGTCAGGGGCCCGAGACTGTTCAACTGCCTCCCAGCACACATAAGGGGGATTACCAACAGACCCCTGGCAGTCTTCAAGCTGGCACTGGACAAGCACCTAAAGTCAGTTCCTGATCAGCCGGGCTGTGGCTCGTACGTTGGTTTGCGTGCAGCCAGCAGCAACAGCCTGGTTGATCAGGCGCTGATCCACCAGGAGGCCTGGTCACAGACCGGGCCGCGGGGGCGTTGACCCCCGAAACTCTCTCCAGGTAAACTCCAGGTAAACATGGGCTAGCATGAATGTGATAAGAGACAGGAAAATACAGTGGAACCTCTGATCACAACCATAATTCATTCTAAAACTCTGGTCGTGACCCAAACCTAATTTCCCCATTGAATTGTATGTAAATATGATTAATCTGTTCCAGACCCCTATGAACTGTATGTAAATATTGTTTTTTAAAGATTTTTAAGCACAAAAATAGTTAATTTTACCATAGAATGCACAGTGTAAGAGTAACCTAAATGTGAAAACCTTGAATAACACTGAGGAAACCTTGAACAACTGAGAAAACTAACATTGCACGAGTCCGTTCTAGACTTCTGTGAACCATTCACTTTTTAACCCAGCACTCCGAATATTTTTTTTTTTTTGTTTAATTAAAGAGGGCAATTTCCTGCGTGTAATAATACAAAAAAAAAAACAAAAAATTTAGGGTTAGTACTTACCAAGATATAAGACTGCAAAGTTGGTGCTAAATGATTACCTGATGGCAACATAGAGTCCTGCCGCTTGCAGAAGTGTTGCCAATATACCTTTTTTTCTCATTTTATTTTTTAATTTATATAATTTTTATGTTTTGATAATTACAATTTGTAATAGTTCTTGTGATTTCATAGCCAGTCTTTGTTCTGACACTAATATTAGGTACTGAAGTAGCACTCAAATAGTCACAAACACACTAACAGGTGAACATTTTCACCTGCCTTGGTCATCTACTATTGTCCAGAAATATATGCACAGTATTTATAGGTCCCAGCACTGTTTTAGACATGCTGGAGTATATATGAAACTCCTTAAAGCATGGTGTAATACTGAGTGTCACCCCACTGCTGACAGTGCAGCAGTGACATTTGATGATCGTGCACTGCAGTGGCTTTGTTTGTTTTGACTGTTATGTATACACATGTCTATCTGTTTGTTTGTTTATCTGTTTGCCTGTCTATCTGTTTGTCTGTCTATCTATTTGTTTGTCTGTCTATCTATTTGTTTGTCTGTCTATTTGTGTGGCTATCTGTCTAGCTCTTTCTCTGTTTATCTGTCTGCCTGTGTGTCTGTCTTCTTGTCTCTCCCTCTGCTTGTCTCTCTGTCTCAGAGAGTCGCTCATGAACTAACAGGTATTACACACAATGCAGAGTCGTCACGCCTGATTCCTGGACAAGTGAAAATGTATATTACTTGCCAGTCATGCTTATTATGCCTTATGTCTACAAGCACTGTATAGCACTTTGTCTGGATTTTTTGAGTTATCCTATGTAAATTACACTATGTATGATAACTACTTATGTGTACCTGTGAGACAGAGACAGATAGACAGAGACAGAGACAGGCAGAGATAAATACAGACAGATGGAGAATGAGACAGCCAAAGTCAGTCAGCCACCCACCAAGCCAGCCACTGGCCAGCCAGCTACCAGGCCAGCCAGCCACCCACCCAGCCAGCCACCTGACTAGTGAGCCATGTGGCCAGTCAGCCACCCAGCCACTCAGCCTGCCAAACACATATTACACATGTTCCAGAACTATTTTTCTTTATTAGGGCAAGGTTATAGAACAGAGGTGGGCAAACTTTTTAAGTGTGTGTGCCAAATTCGGCTAAATCTTTGATACAAAATCATCTTGCTTGCCAACTAATGTTTCTTCTTTCTTTCAACTCACCGGCCGCATCCCACCAAGGCAGGGTGGCCCATAAGGAAAAACGAAGGATTCTCCTTTTACATTTAGTAATATATACAGGAGAAGGAGTTACTAGCCCCTTGCTCCTGGAACTCATATTTATGGGAACATATTATTTAGTGTCTTTTAAGTTAATCGAGTACAGCCTCTCCTTACTTAGTGACATACTCGTTTACCAATGACTCGCACTTATGACGGGCTCTCTGATCAGTATGCATACCTAAATAATGTATATTAGAGCTGATTTCCTCTATCCTGTTTATTACAATATACAGTACCAGAAATGTTATAAATGGTGCAAAGGTGATATTAAAGCAATATCAAAGATATTATGTAGGGCGTAATGACAGTAGTTAGTTGGACTATGTATTGGTAGATAAAAGACTGTTGAGTAGACATCAGGATGTACATGTTTATAGAGGGGCCACAGATATTTCAGATCAATTTCTAGTTGTAGCTACAGTGCAAGTAAGAGGCAGATGGGATAGAAGGAAAATAGAAGCAGCAAGTAAACGAGAGGTGAAGGTGTATAAACTAAAAGAGGAGGCAGTTAGGGTAAGATTATTTATTTATTTATTTATTTATTTATTTATTTATTTATTTATATATTTTATAATTTGAACATACATACAAAGGTACAAAAAATACAAGTAAGAGCAGCATGCCAAAGCCACTTATATGCATAGCATTACGCACTGGCTTAAAATTAACTTAAGATTAACTAAGCAATGATGTAATCAGTGATAAAACATTATTGTAAACAAATAACAATAAAGCACAAATGAGTATTACAAAGACAGGTCATATGGTTGCATGCATTGTTGTACATTCAGTAGAATGGAGTATTCTGTTAGGTAGTGTATTTAAATAATAACTAAGTTAGATTGGGTCTTAGGTTTAACATTTATGTGATATAATTGTGACAAACATTTAAGATATACAATTTATAAGATTCAGTTATTCAGTATTTATTTGGTTTTGGGTGAGTAAGTGATCTTTGAGAAGAGACTTGAATTTATAAACAGGTAGTGTTTCTTTTATATTTACAGGTAATGAATTCCAGATTTTAGGGCCTTTTATGTGCATTGAGTTTTTGCATAGCATGAGGTGGACACAAGGAACTTCAAAGAGCGATCTGTGCCTTGTGTTATGGTCATGTGTTCTGTTGAGGTTGGCAAGGAGATGTTTGAGGGGAGGGTTAATATCAGAGTTAAGTGTTCTATATATGTAATAGGTGCAGTAATAAGTAAGGATGTTTTGTATGGTGAGTAGGTTTAGTGTTTTGAATATTGGTGGAGTGTGCTGCCTGTAGTGGGAATTTGTTATCATTCTGACTGCAGCCTTTTGTTGGGTAATAGTGGTCTGAGATGGTTAATTGTTGTTGAGCCCCATGCACAAATTCCATAGGTGAGATAGGGGTAAATAAGAGAGTGATATAGGGCCAGGAGGGCTGACTGTGGAACATAGTATCGTATCTTCGATAGTATGCCTATAAACAACTATTGGAGGATAGATGGGCTAGTGAGAGTATAGGCAATGGGGTTGAAGATGTATGGGGTAGGTTTAAGAATGTAGTGTTAGAGTGTTCAGCAGAAGTTTGTGGTTACAGGAAAGTGGGTGTGGGAGGGAAGAACAGCGATTGGTGGAATGATGATGTAAAGAGAGTAGTAAGGGAGAAAAAAGTTAGCATATGAGAGGTTTTTACAAAGTAGAAGTGATGCAAGGAGGGAAGAGTATGTGGAGAGAAAAAGAGAGGTTAAGAGAGTGATGAAGAAATGTAAAAAGAGAGCAAATGAGAGAGTGGGTGAGATGTTATCAAAAAATTTTGTTGAAAATAAGAAAAAGTTTTGGAGTTAGATTAATAAGTTGAGGAAGCCTAGGGAACAAATGGATTTGACAGTTGAAAATAGGAGACGACAGTTATTAAATGAAGAGTTGGAGGTATCGGGAAGATGGAGGGAGTATTTTGAGGAATTGTTAAATGTTGATGAAGATAGGGAAGCTGTGATTTTGTGTGTAGGGCAAGGAGGAATTACATCTTGTAGGAGTGAGGAAGAGCCAGTTGTGAGTGTGGGGGAAGTTCGTGATGCAGTGGGTAGAATTGAAAGGGGGCAAGGCAGCTGGGATTGATGGGATAAAGATAGAAATGTTGAAAGCAGGTGGCGATATAGTTTTGGAGTGGTTGGTGCTATTATTTAATAAATGTGTGGAAGAGGGTAAGGTACCTAGGGATTGGCAGAGAACATGCATAGTTCCTTTGTATAAAGGCAAAGGGGATAAAAGATAGTGCAAAAATTATATGGGAATAAGTCTGTTGAGTATACCTGGTAAAGTGTATGGTAGAGTTATTATTGAAAGAATTAAGAGGAAGACAGAGTGTAGGATAGCAAATGAACAAGTAGGCTTTAGGAAAGGTAGGGGTTGTGTAGACCAAGTGTTTACAGTGAAACATAAGTGAACAGTATTTAGATAACGGTCAAGAGGTTTTTGTGGCATTTATGGATTTAGAAAAGGCATATGTGGCAGATGTTGCAGGTGTATGGTATAGGAGGTAGGTTACTGAAAGCAGTGAAGAGTTTTTATGAAGATAGTGAGGCTCAGGTTAGAATCTGTAGGAGAGAGGGAGATTATTTCCCAGTAAAAGAAGGCCTTAGACAAGGATGTGTGATGTCACCATGGTTGTTCAATATATTTATAGATGGGGCTGTAAGAGAAGTGAATGCTAGGGTCTTGGCAAGAGGTGTGGAATTAAAAGATAAAGAATGAAACACAAAGTGGGAGTTGTCACAGTTGCTCTTTGCTGATGACACGTTGCTTTTGGGAGATTCTGAAGAGAAGTTGCAGAGGTTGGTGGATGAATTTGGTAGGGTATGTAAAAGAAAATATTAAAAGTGAATATAGGAAAGAGTAAGGTTACAAGGATAACAAAAAGATTAGGTGATGAAAGACTGGATATCAGATTGGAGGGAGAGAATATGGAGAGGTGAATGTATTCTGATATTTAGGAGTGGACATGTCAGCAGATGGGTCTATGAAGGATGGGTCCATGAATCACAGAATTGATAAGGGAAAAAGGGTGAGTGGTGCACTTAGGAGCCTGTGGAAACAAAGAACTTTGTCCGTGGAAGCAAAAAGGGGAATGTATGAGAGTATAGTTGTACCAACACTCTTGTATGGGTGTGAGGCATGGGTGATGAATGTTGCAACAAAGAGAAGGCTGGAGGCAGTGGAGATGTCATGTCTGAGGGCAATGTGTGGTGTGAATATAATGCAGAGAATTCGTAGTTCGGAAATTAGGAGAAGGTGTGGGATTACCAAAACTATTATCCAGAGGGCTGAGGAGGGGTTGTTGAGGTGGTTCGGACATGTAGAGAGAATGGAATAAAACAGAATGACTTCGAGAGTGTATAAATCTGTAGTGGAGGGAAGACGAGGTAGGGGTCAGCCTAGGAAGGGTTGGAGGGAGAGGTTAAGGAGGTTTTGTGTGCGAGGAGCTTGGACTTCCAGCAAGCATGCATGAGCATATTTGATAAGAGTGAATGGAGACAAATGGTTTTTAATACTTGACGTGCTGTTGGAGTGTGAACAAAGTAACAGTTATGAAGGGATTCTTGGGAAACCGGTAGGCCGGACTTGAGTCCTGGAGATGGGAGGTACAGTGTCTACACTCTGAAGGAGGTTTGTTAATGTTGCAGTTTTATAACTGTAGTGTAAAACACCCCTCTGGCAAGACAGTGATGGAGTGAATGATGATGAATGTTTTTCTTTTTCGGGCTACCCTACCTTGGTGGGAATCGGCCGATGTGTTAAGAAAAAAAAATTGAAGATGGTTGACACAAACCCACTACCAATACAGTATGCTGCTCGCTTAATGACGAATTTGTTTACCAACCTTGTCTTTGGAACAGAACTCCATTGTTAAGTGAGGAGAGGCTGTACTGCAAAAATGAATCATTGTACAGGGAATTACTTTTATCTCATGACAAAAAATTATTAAATATTTAACCCTTAAACGGTCCAAACGTATATATACGTTCACGCGCGTAGTGCCCCAAACGTATATATATGTTTTCTTTGTCATTCATTCAACATGGCCACGATAAGCCTGAGTCACCTAGACATGAGAGAATGGGTGTGTGCACTCATTGTGTGCCATATTAAAATAATTGGGGATGCCTGGGTACCATATGCTCTTTTTTCCTTTTAAAAAAAAAAAGATTTCTTTTTTCTCAAAAAATTTGTGGCGCTACGCGAGTGAACGTATATATACGTTTGGACCGTTTAAGGGTTAAAAATTCCTTTGTCATATTTTTCTAAACAATATAATAATATAAATTTTCAGATTTGTGTTGTTGGAGGACTGTGGTCACACTATTGAAGTGCAAGGCTTGGAGGGCTGGCTGAATCAGCAAACTGATGAAATTGGAATGAAAACTTGCCCTAAATGTCGAAAGCCCATCTACAACAATCATCGCTATCAAAACATCATACTTAAGACATATGAAATTGTGAACGCTGTCAAGAACAAATATTACAAAGCTCAGTCAGAAATAATGATGAAGGATATTGAAATGGTCTTGCAAGGTAAGACTTTATGTATTTGTTAATTAGTTTTTCTGTGTGAATTTTTATGCAATTTTCTTCATATATCTTGCCTGTTATGTATACCTGGAGTAGAGCTGAAGGGTATTCCAAAGGTCAGTGCTCCTGCAGCCCTGTCCATGGCCAGGCCTCATGGTGGATTGGGACCTGATCAACCTGGCTGTTACTGCTGGTTGCACACAAACCAACATAAAACAAATAAACATAATTGTGAGGTGTGGTAACTGGGCAGCCTACCATACCTGACTTCCTACAGTAAATACCACTAGCCTCTCATGTAACATTAAGACTACAAATATATTACTTTTTTATTGTTATGGGGAATAAATCACCAGCATGTACCTCAACATTACATTCACACAAGTAATTTAATTAGAAGACAACAATAATACATTACTTACATCTGTTGCACTTACCTGGAGAGGGTTTTGGGGTCAATGCCCCCACGGCTCGGTCTGAGACCAGGCCTCATGGTGGATCAGGGTCTGATCAACCAGGCTGTTACTGCTGGCTGCATGCAAGCTGACATACGAACTACAGCCCGGTTGGTCAGGTACTGACTTTAGGTGTCTGTCCAGTGCCTTCTTAAAGACATCCAGGGGTCTATTGGTAATCCCCTTTATGTATGCTGGGAGGCAGTTGAACAGTCTTGGGCCCCAGACACTTATTTTGTTTTCTCTCATTGTACTCGTGGTGCCCCTGCTTTTCATCGGGGAAATGTTGCATCTCCTGCCGAGTCTTTTGCTTTCATAGGGAGCGATTTTTGTGTGCAGGTTTGGTACCAATCCCTCCAGGACCTTCAACGTGTATATTATCATGTATCTCTCTCACCTGTATTCCAGGGAATACAGATTAAGGACCTTCAACTGTTCCCAGTGATTTTGGTGCCTTATCATACTTATGTGTGCCGTGAAAGTTCTTTGTACACTCTCCAGGTCTGCAATGTCGCCAGCCTTGAAGGGGCAGTTAGTGTACAGTAGTATTCTAGCCTAGAGAGAAAAAGAGATTTGAAGAGAATCATCATGGGCTTGGTGTCCCTAGTTTTGAAGGTTCTCATTATCCATCCTATCATTTTCCTAGCAGATGTGGTAGATACATTGTTGTGGTCTTTGAAGGTGAGATCCTCTGACATTATCACTCCCAGGTCCTTCACATTACTTTTCCACTCTATTGTATGGTTAGAATTAGTCATATACCCTGATACATTTTTAATTTCCTCAAGTTTCCCATATCTGAGTAGTTGAAATTTCTCCTTGTTGAACTTCATATTGTTTTGAGTGGCCCACTCAAAGATTTGGTTGATGTCCGCTTGGAGTTTTGCGGTGTCTTTGATGGAGGTCACTGCCATGGTAATCCAGGTGTCATCCACAAAGGAAGACATGGAGCTATGGCTTACTTCTCTGTCTATGTCAGAAATTAGGATGAGTAATAGAATGGGAGTGAGTACTGTGCCTTGTGGAACAGAGCTATTTACAGTGGCTGCCTGGGACTTACTCTGTTTACTATTACTCTTTGTGTTCTATTTGTCAGGAAGTTATAGATCCATCTACCAACTTTTCCTGTTAATCCTTTATCATGCATTTTGTGTGGTATGACACCATGGTCACATTTGTCGAAAGCTTTTGCAAAGTCTGTATATACTACATCTGTATTGTGTTTATCCTCTACAGCATCCTGGACCTTGTCATAGTGGTCCAGTAGCTGGGACAGACAGAAACGACCTCCTCTAAACCCATATTGCCCTGGGTTGTGTAATTGATGGGTATCTAGGTGGTTGGCAATCTTGCTTCATAACCCTTTCAGGGTCCAGAGGCCAAATTTCAAAGTGCACACCGGTGTCCAAGAATTTTCAAAAAATAATTCTGTTATTTTTCTTCATGAAATGGTAGAGAATCTTTTTCTGAAGGTAATAAAAAAAAAGTACGAAATTTGATGGAAAATTGACGAAATTATGCTCTCGCAAATTTTGATGTGCCAGCAATATTTACGCTTTGGCGATTTTGCTGACTTTGATTCCCATTTTAGGCCAATTACCTTATTCCAGTTGATCAAATTCTTAGCTATTTCACTAGTATTACTTCTATTCTATCGATTGAGCACAAGAAATTGCCAACCACCTGTTTCAACTGCAAAATAAAGTGATTGGAAATTGGTAATTTGGCCAACTTAGTGCAAAGTTCAAAATATTCCAGTTTCAAAATAGGGTCTAGAATAAACAATACAGGCATTCCTGGCAATAAACTAACACTTTTTCTGTTCATTAGTTATGTTTTCAGGCTTTACACTTGAATTCCATTTTGATTTTTAATTCACATAATGAATTTTTATTCAAACCAAAAAATAGAAGATTTACTGTCATGCAATACTGTAATAATTGTGTAAATAATATCAGCACATTTGTGAACATATATTAGATCCACCAGCTGGCATGTATTAGACGTGTGAGGTCATTTGTTTACTCTTGAACATCGGCAAAAATTTAACATTTCCACTGTTTTGAGCTCAGTTTCAAGCCATTTTCAACACTAAAACCAATCAAAATCATCTCTATTTCTGTAATATAACTTTCATTCTATCAAATGAGACCAAGAAATTGCAAATACAACTATAAAAAACATACGAAAAACACTGCAAAGTTGCTGTTTTGATCAAAAATTACGGTCTCAGTTTTTTTCTCTCATTATGCACTGTGTGCTGCAGGATTTGTTTTATGTGGTACACACATACCACATAGATGTATTCTGTCATATCTAGGCCCAAATTTACCACTCACAGCTTATCAGAGTGAGCTGAGCTCATGGCGTAGATCTATGGTTTGGACCCTCAACATAAAGCCGTAGATCTACGGCACAGACCATGAAAGGGTTAAAACCCTCCCAAAGATTTTTATGATATGGGATGTTAGTGCTTTCGGTCTGTAGTTCTTTAAAATTGCTTTCCTGGCACTTTTATAGAGTGGGACTATGTCTGTTGTTTTTAGTGTGTGTGGGATGACCCCTGTATCCATGCTCCCTCTCCATAAAAAGCTGAAGGCACATAATAGGGGCTTCTTAAATTATTGATGAACACGGAGTTCCATGAGTCTGGGCCTGGGGCAGAGTGCATGGGCATGTCATTTATTGCCTCTTCAAAGTCGTGTGGAGTTAGTCTAATATCCAAGATTTTTGAGATGACCAGATTTTGGGTTTTGTTCATAATTAAATTAAATAAAGATTTACATAATGAAAACAATCAGAAATCAAGTACATGCATTTAAAATAAATAATAATAACATTACACTTACCTTTACTGAAGACTTCTGGGTGGATGGAAGATGGGAGGAGGTGATAGGAGGAAGGTGTACACTATTGTTTAGAAGGAGAATCTCCTTCCATTAGGACTTTAGGTAGCAAGTCCTTATTTGGGGTTACTTCCCTTCTTCTTTTAATGCCACTGGGAATAACTTGGGAGTCACTGGACCCCTGGTGCACAAAATATCTATCCAGAGAGGTCTTTTTCTGGCGTTTCTTTAAGATTTCCCTGAAGTGGGACACAACACTGTCATTGTACATGTTGCAGATACTGCTTGTTTCAGCTTGGTCAGGGTGATACTTTTCAACAAAACTTTGCAACTCATTCCACATTCCACACATGTCCTTAATCACTGAAGAAGGCACCTCATCCACTCCCTCTTCCTCCTCCTCTGAAGCAAGTTCCTCAGCTGTGGTCTGATGCTGTTCCAGTTGAAGCTCTTGCAGTTTGTCAGTGGTTAGCTCTTCCCTGTGGTCCTCCACCAACTTCCACATCCCCGTCACTCACTTTATTTACCAAAGGGCTTGCACTAGCTTTCCTTGGGTCCATGATGACTTATTTAGCAGTTGCAAGCATAAAAAACAATGGATTATTATGAAATGTATTGTATGAACCCACAGGGTGATGGTCACGTGTTGGTAAACAGTGGCACACTGAGTGTGAATGGCGTGAGAGACTGGCTTTGTGTGCGTGGTGATGGGCGGACGGGTACTGGACGGTTGCCGAAACACGAGTTTTTTCACGAAACTCGAGGCCAAATTTTTCCAAAAAAACTCGCCGAAGGTCAAATTTCGCGAAAGCCGAGACTGCCAAAACTCGGAGGTCCACTGTATTTTGCTTTTTTTTTTTTCATTTTATTTTATGGCTTTTAGTTCTTCCTGTGATTCTTGTCTCCTGTTGGATTCCTTCAGCTTAAGTTCGATATTTGCAATTTCATTGACTAGTGCCTTCCTTCGTATTTCAGATACAGTATATTGGCCCCACTCAGCAGCTCTGTGACTGTTCACCATTGTCTGTATAGGGAACGTCTCTCTCTTTCTAGTTTACAACTTCTCTTTCTTTTCCTTAATGGAATGTGTCTTGAGCAGATATCAAGAACCACAGAATTAACTTTTTCAAGACAAATGTTTTGTTCCATGTTGTTTAGGATATTTTCCCAGCTTATTTCATTTAGGACATGGTTTACTCGATCCCATTGTATGTTTTTGTTATTGAAATTGAATTTCGTAAAGAGACCTTCATGACTGCTCAAATTTTGATGGTTAGGAGCCCTGTACATACATGTTGGTATCAGATTGTCATTGGTAGTGAAGATGAGGTCCAGCATATTCTCTAGTCTTGTAGGCTCTACTATTTGCTAGTTTAAGGTGAAATTGGTGCAGAAATTTAATAGTTCATGAGTGTGTGAATTTTCATCTGAGCTGCCTCCTGGGGTGATCTCTGCTAAAACATTGTTTGCTATATTCCTCTATTTTAGGTGTCTCAAGTTGAAATCTCCTAGTAGTGAGATGTTTGGGGCAGGAGTTGGGAGATTTTCCAGACAGTGGCCAATTCTCACAAGCTGCTCCTGGAATAGCTGGGAAGTTGCATCTGGAGGCTTGTGTACCCCCACAATGACAAGGTTTTGGTTTTCAGTCTTTACTGTCAAAACTTCAACTACATCCTTTGAGGTGTTTAGTAGTTCTGTGCAAATGAGCGACTCTGTGACGTACAGGTCAACCCCCCTTGTTGCCAGTTTAGTCTGTTGCATCAGAATAGGTTATAACCTGGGATCCATATTATGTTGTCATAATGATCCTTTATGTGGGTCTCTGTGACTGCTGCAAACATTGCATTTGACTCCATGAGTAGTCCCTTGATGTAAAGAGTTATGTTATTTTATGACGGCTTTAGACCCTGTATGTTTGCAAAGACAAATGTCGTTATATTGGTGGAATTTAGGGGGGTTTTATTTGCTGGCTTTAATATCTGTTGTTCTGGAGTAGAGGCCAATGTCCGTGCCTCTTCTCCAGAAGTGTTTGCAGTTGGTGTAGGATTATTGTCATTTCTTGGCAGTCTTTTTTCCATCCTGGTCCTAAAAGACCTCTGTCCCTGGGTAGGTTGTGGCTCCCCTGTTTTGTTTCCCATAGTGTGGCTGGTCTGTGTCTTCTAGTCCTCTTTAGGTGATGTGCCTGGCAGTATGCACTGTAGCATTTTCTTTTAGGGATTGATGAGTGACACATTTCTGGGTGAAGTAAGTTACAGGAGGGAAAGTTGCACTCTCCTGTTGTCATGTGGGTGTGGCATTTTTTGGGATGGTCAAAGGTGCATGTCCCACCTGTTTTACCAGATTTACCATGCCTGCAGTTACCCAAGGCATAGTATTTACATAGAATGTAATTCCACTTCCAAGGATTTATTGTAGCTGCTTTCGCTGCTGGTGCATTTATTTTTCCTATTTCCTCCCTATCATTCACCCCTGTATGGACATCAGTGCTTCCACCAGGTTTTGCAGGTAGTACATTGACACTATTCCTTGAGGCATCATCCCTTGAGGCATCATCCCCTTTTGGTCCATCTCCAGTAGTATCTCTGTTTCAAACCTCTGTGGACTGAATAACCTTGTCTTCACTGTCCTCCAGGACAGCTCTAGTAACCTCATGAGCACTGTCTTCCAGGACATCACCAGAACCCTCTGGAGCACTTTTATTGGTGTTCTTGTCTTTTAATATAGATGTAATATTCTCATACAGGTGTATCTCATTTGGGCAGACCCAAAAACATCTCTCTGAGTTTATGTCAAGGGTGGCCACTGGTTTAAAATCCCTGCATATACCATGGGACCATTGACCACAGAGATTGCAAGCAATCCAGGCCTGTTTTCATCCCTCACCCTTTCTGCAGACTATACAGATCTTCATGGTGGTTGTCATCTTACAATACTTGACAACTCTCCTAGCTAGCTAGTCTATAATTCCTCAAAGTAACTAATTTTTTTGTAACAGTTCTTCTGATTTGACTTTATTTTCAATGAAACTGTTTGAATCTGCCTGAATCCGGACAATCCAGTTTGTGGATCTCTGTATATTTAACTAATAATCACCTTAACAGTAGATCTGTCTATCTGTATTGTGTCTGTTTGTTGTAGTTACTGTTTGGGTGTTGATCAGATGCATGAAGCCCTGTCAGTTAATGAAACCAGTTAGAGGATACCTTGTTATCAACAAATCCATTTGAATCCGGTCATTGGATGAATTCGGGTAATCTGGATTAGGCTCACTGGGTGATTTTGGACTAGCTCATAAAAAGGACTACTGGAAAAATATTAAACAGAGTACTGTGTGTTCAGTTTGATACAGAAAGTATAACTTGTGTGTTTGGGTGCCTGTGGCTTTTGCAAATGAAGAATACTGGAGGAATAATGATTTTCGCTTTGTATATTGTGACTGCTGTTAACCACAGGTTTACCACAAACTGTATACGTCACTCCATCACAATAAGTACTAACAACTATACACTGTTTATCATATTTCTACAAAACTGTACACTTTTCGTATTTCCCCAAGATTGTGCACCTCTTCGTATTTCAACAGGATTGTTTTACTCCATGGTATCACTAATTATAGGTCAGGTACACTAGCCGACCTGCGTGCGAGGGTTCTGATGACTGCTGGCAACTGTTTACAACATGAACCTGCCTCTTTAGGCCAAACACTTCAGTTTTAAATTTCATGTTGTCATTTATTATCTATATACTATGGTACCACTGTGGTATACACTATAACACTATGTATTCACACTATTATCAGGGAGACTGTCTTTCCTCTGACATAAAAGTTTTAATATTATTTTCACCATAAGGCTAGGCCTAAAATTCCCCTCTGAGAGTATACTCTGCTTTGTTATTGTACACTGATTCTCCTTTTTTGACTCAGTAGATATTATTTTCTGCTAGATTAGTTCCAAGCACTGGAGGAATATGCATGTATCTTATAAGTTCACTGGCGCAGTTTAAAGTTCTAGCATGCAAGAGAGACCGTGAAACAACACGAAAGAACATGGCAACACGGCCTTCACTTAGAGTACAGTTACTTCTGAGGTAATGGAAAATATTTTGAGCCACTCCTGGTCACAAGGAGAGTGTTTCCCTTCAATAACCACTACACTCTGCCCACAACTAACCTGGACCAGAATTATAAGATTAGGGTTAAGCAACACCACTAATTATGGTATTGAAATTGATAGTGAACTGTATACATAAATTTAACTGACTGGGAAAAAGGAAGGGGTTACACATACACACTGATACAATAATACCACCATTTACCAAATTTTCACTGGTGGTCACTTGAGATTGTTGAAACACCTACAATACCTATCTCATTATAACAAACCTAAACTGGCCAGCTAGCTTTATATAACAAGAAGGGTCACTTAACTGTGGGTGAGGAGAAAGCATTCCTTATCTTCCTTATTTTCCCCTCCGATCTCGAAGTCCTACTAAATTGATGTGGTTCCTCCTACAGCAGGACAATGTTCCCGATTTGGTTTGTTCTGATTTAGGAGACGGAACTCCGTTAAACCTCTGTGGTCCTCGGAATGGGGACATGAGGTTACCATGTGGTCACTCTGGGAATGACTGACTCTTATCACCATACATATTCCCTTAATTTAGTGTTATTATCACTGATTTTTCCACAGTTAACAAGGCGACACAATGTCCCATTAATTTCCACTTGTTAGAGGTCGATGCATATGATTGGAACATGATAAGAGATGATTACACTGACATGTATTCTCCTCACCATATGTTTCCCCAGTGGCATAGTGTTCATGGCTGACATCCCCCACTATTTACTATTTTCACCACCCTGTTTTAGTGGTTTCATAAATTACTGTCCCTCACTGTTCACCAGGAACATATGCAACACTTCCTATTATGAAGTGAGGCCTATTTAATCCTTCAGGCCACTGTGAACACCAGTTTCCTGGTCCTATGTTGACCACACACCCACACCATTCGAGCCCACTTAGGTGACCCCTTATCCCATGCGCCCACCCTGTCCATGCGACTCTTGGTGCATGCACCAAGACCCCTGCTCTTGGTTCTCTTTTCATTCCCAAATATATTTTAAACCAACAGCAAAACATTAATTGTACATATTCCCATTGTAGGCACTAGACAGTAATGTTTTGGGAAAATCACAAATTTTCCACACTGCAGCCAGGCAGAGTTCGTTGATAAACAATTCAAATTGCTTCTTCCTCTAGGAGACAATTCCAGCTAACCCTAGATTGAGTGGCTGTTTTCCTAGTAGGCCTTATTACAACTTCTTCTTTGATCACTTGGTCATTGCTGTCTTCAGTATCACTCGTGTCAATTTCCCTTAGAGTTTTTCCTTCCAATATTAATTTAAGTTCATCCCCATAGATCTCTTCTTGCACCCTCTGCAGCCAGTATTTCAGAGGATGTGGAAAATTATGTGAGATATTCATCTCGTTTATAAATTCAAACACTACCCTTGTCACGTTAATCAGCTTGGGTAAGGAAGATTACCTATTCATATCAGTGACTAAGGAGGGACCACTGATTGGACCGGTGCTCACCGTAATTTCAAAAGGAGCAATATGCCCCTTTTGCACAGGCCAATTATCTTTATCCACCAGCCAACTTGGTTATTTAAACCACGATAAAGCATTCACAAATTTTACAGGACAAGAAGTCAGCCAGATTCTCGTCACCAGGGGTGTGATTAAAAGTTAACATATGCTGACCCAAACTATTATATTTCTCATGCATCTGATTAATTTCAGTGACTCTGTTTTGTACATACAAAATCTTACTGTTACCATTACGAATCCATTGTAAGGATACCTTATTATCAGACCAAATTATAATGTCACTAATATTTTATTTTATTTTATTATTAACACACTGGCCGATTCCCACCAAGGCAGGGTGACCCGAAAAAGAAAAACTTTCACCATCATTCACTCTATCACTGTCTTGCCAGAAGGGTGCTTTGCACTACAGTTTTTAAACTGCAACATTAACACCCCTCCTTCAGAGTGCAGGCACTGTACTTCCCATCTCCAGGACTCAAGTCCGGCCTGCTGGTTTCCCTGAATCCCTTCATAAATGTTACTTTGCTCACACTCCAACAGCACGTCAAGTATTAAAAACCATTTGTCACCATTCACTCCTATCAAACATGCTCACGCATGCTCGCTGGAAGTCCAAGCCCCTCACACACAAAACCTCCTTTACCCCCTCCCTCCAACCTTTCCTAGGTCGACCCCTACCCTGCCTTCCTTCCACTACAGACTGATACACTCCTGAAGTCATTCTATCTCGCTCCATTCTCTCTACATGTCTGAACCACCTCAACAACCCTTCCTCAGCCCTCTGGACAACAGTGTTGGCAATCTCGCACCTCCTCCTAACTTCCAAACTTTGAATTCTCTGCATTATATTCACACCACACATTGCCCTCAGACATGACATCTCCACTGCCTCCAGCCTTCTCCTCGCTGCAACATTCATCACCCATGCTTCACACCAATACAGGAGCATTGGTAAAACTATACTCTCATACATTCCCCTCTTTGCTTCCAAGGACAAAGTTCTTTGTCTCCACAGACTCCTAAGTGCACCGCTCACCCTTTTCCCCTCATCAATTCTATGATTCACCTCATCTTTCATAGACCCATCCGCTGACACGTCCACTCCCAAATATCTGAATACATTCACCTCCTCCATACTTTCTCCCTCCAATCTGATATCCAATCTTTCATCACCTAATCTTTTTATCCTCATAATCTTACTCTTTCCTGTATTCATTTTCAATTTTCTTCTTTTACACACCCTACCAAATTCATCCACCAACCTCTGCAACTTCTCTTCAGAATTGCCCAAGAGCACAGTGTCATCAGCAAAGAGCAACTGTGACAACTCCCACTTTATGTGTGATTCTTTATCTTTTAACTCCACACCTCTTGCCAAGACCCTCGCATTTACTTCTCTTACAAGCCCATCTATAAATATATTGAACAACCACAGTGACATCACACATCCTTGTCTAAGGCCTACTTTTAATGGGAAATAATCTCCCTCTTTCCTATACACTCTAACTTGAATCTCACTATCCTCGTAAAAACTCTTCACTGCTTTTAACCCTTTCAGGGTCCAAGGCCAAAATCTGAAGTCACGCACCAGTGTCCAAGAAATTTTGAAAAAAAAAAAAATTATTTTTTCTTACAGAACTAAAGAGCATATTTTTGTGAAAGTAATAAAACAAAAAAAATTAGAATCTGATCAGTACTTACCGAGATACAGTGCCAAGAAGTTTATAGAAAATGATGTGGTGGCGGCAACATTGACGAATTCCACATACGCGTATTATATTATTTTGTTGTTTTAGTTGTTTTTTCTTTTCTTTTCCAATTTTTTTCTATTCCTACTGACATTTGGGGCCTGAGAGACCAATACTGTATATAATTGATATATATATACTCACTGTATTGAACACAATAACCGCACTAAAGTTATTATCATATTATTGTTTACCACTGTTGTTTATTACAATAAACATGCACAAATATTGTATAATACTAATGTTCTATCATATATTTACATATTTACAATCACTGGACATGGTTTTAGAACTGCTGGAGCTTGTGGAACTCCTTGAAACAAGGCACCATGCACAGAGGCACCTTACATTCCTCACACATAAACCGAGTGTCTTTGCGTCTTTGTTGCCGTCGTTTTGTTTGTGCACAGACAATGCATCTCTTCTGAGCAAATTTCTTTTGAGTTGAAGGAAGCTGTATTATGAAATGATCACCTTCTCTCCTCAAACGCTTGGGTATATTGTGATCAATTCGAGGACCATGTTGTATTGCAGGTGTTGTTACCTGGTACTTCATTATGAGTTGTCTGACAACAGACAAACAAAATTCACCATACGGTGGTCTGTTACCAGTCTTTATTTGGTACATATTATTTGCATTCAGCATTGAAATGTCCATGAGATGGAAGAAAAGTTTCATGTACCACTTGTAACTCTTACGAACACAGACAACAAAACCAATCTGCATGTCACACTTGTCAACCAAGCGCATGTTTTGTGTATAATCAATCACTGTCACTGGTTTTCGAATACATTCATTAGTCACTCGATCAACTTTGCCACTGTTTTGCATTTCATTACGGTGAATGGTTGTCAACAATGTGACATCTCGTTTGTCATGCCACCGTAATGCCATGATGTCATTGGCAGTAAACACCGGCACGTCATCACCACGAACACCTGCGTTGAGCCTGGACATATGTTTACGATTAGAACGCACTGTGCCACACACATCTGTCTTGTTCACTCGCATGAAATCACTGAGTAATGGGCTTGTGTACCAGTTATCGGTATATAATGTATGCCCCTTACCAAGATAAGGTGCCATCATGTTTCTCACTACGTCACCTGAGATACCCAATAACATCTTGGTATCTTTCAATGTTTTACTACCCGTGTATACAACAATATCCAACACCAGGCCACTGTCACAATCACAGAGTACAAACAATTTTATACCAAAGCGGTTCCTCTTGCTCGGTATATACTGCTTGAATGACAGTCTACCTTTGAACAAAATCAAAGACTCGTCAATTACAAGATTCTTGAATGGATAAAAGTATATCCTGAACTTTTGTTTGAGATACATGAAAACATTTCTAATCTTGTACAACCTGTCACTTCTGTCAGGCCTGGTTTTGTCAGAGAAGTGCAACATACGTAACAGTAAGATAAACCTGTTCACTGGTATTATTTCACTGAAGGATGGGGTACAAATTAGCCGATCTGTGGACCAGTATGCTTTTATATTATGCTTATAGACGTGAGGCATAAGCATTATTGTTGCAAAAAGCAAATACATTTCTGCAACAGTCGTCTCTTTCCACCTGTGTAGTCTTGACTGTGGTGATAAGATCGTATTTGCCATGGTGTACTGAAAATACTTATTACTTTCCCTGACAATAATTTCCATCAATGACTGGTCAAAGAATAATTCAAAGAATTCCAGTTCATTGGCCGTGGTTCCAAGGGGACAGGTAGGTAGAATTCCACTTTGAGAGTCATCAAAGTGGTGAGGGCTGGGAACAAAATTGGGATTTTGCTGCCAATCCCAGATACGGTTTGCTGGTGGATACTGGACATCATAGGCTGGTTGTACGGGTGGTTGTGGCGGGTTGGTGGGTGACGCTCCGCTTTGTCCTTGAACTGACGAGTCAGCAGCGTGGGTCCCCGCGTGGCACAGTGAGTCACGCATGGCGGTGCCACTACCACCACCAGCCCCACTAACACCATCCACTGATGCCTGTGGCCCATCCATTCCAAGTGTAGCCACATCATCCTCACTATCACTACCTAAAACGGGTGTAGGGCCACGGGATGTACTCCGGGGTGTACTCCGTCCCCTGGGCACAGCATAGGGTACACTACCCGAGCGCATGCGGTGGCGAACATACCGATGCTTCACTGGTGAATATGTTTCCTCACTATCACTACTCGAATGATCGTCGAGCGCAATAAAATCACAATCCACGTCAGAATCATCGTCATTACTGAAGTCAGAGGCCAGGCCACGGGAAAATATTAGTTTTCTCTTACGTTTAGGAACACCCGACCGTGAGTCACGAGTGCCCACACCAGAGGTAGAAGGTCGAGGATCGCCGGGGTTTTCTGCACTATTATCGATATCCTGGTCATTATTTTCGGTCACTAACTTATCAAAGCCATAGAATTCGTCTTCATTTCCACTTCCATCAGTGTCAGAACTATCAGACAGGAAGAGGAGTGTCCCAATTTTCCGGGGAGTGAGAGCTGACTTGCGACGAGGCATGGTGAACAAGGGTGACTGAGCCGGCGTTCCCACAATGCTATGCAGGCGCCTAGATTTTTTGTTTATGGTGCACACCCACGGCGCAGACCCATTCTCTCACATGTAGGCCTATGAGCGCTTTCGCGCTAAATTTGACGGCGCTAGAATTTTGGCATAGATCTACGGTTTGGACACTCACCGAACAGCCGTAGATCTACGGGACGGACCCTGAAAGGGTTAATAACCTACCTCCTATACCATACATCTGCAACATCTGCCACATTGCCCCCCTATCCACCCTGTCATATGCCTTTTCCAAATCCACAAAAACCTCTTTAGTCTTCTTTAAATACTGTTCACTTATATGTTTCGCTGTAAACACCTGGTCCACACACCCCTTACCTTTCCTAAAGCCTCCTTGTTCATCTGCTATCCTATTCTCCGTCTTACTCTTAATTCTTTCAATAACAATTCTACCATACACTTTACCAGGTATACTCAACAGATTTATCCCCCTATAATTTTTGCACTCTCTTTTGTCCCCTTTGCCTTTATACAAAGGAACTATGCATGGAGGAATATAGCAAATAATATTGTTGCAGTAATAACACCAGGAGGCAGCTCTGATGAAAACTCACACTCACACAAGCTTAAATCTCTGCACAAAATTCAATTTAAACCAGCAAATAATAGAGCCTACTAGACTGGAGAATACACTAGACCTCATCTTCACTAACAATGATGATCTGATAAGAAATGTCACCATATTAAAAACAATATACAGTGGACCCCCGCATAACGATTACCTCCGAATGTGACCAATTATGTAAGTGTATTTATGTAAGTGCGTTTGTATGTGTATGTTTGGGGGTTTGAAATGGACTAATCTACTTCACAATATTTCTTATGGGAACAAATTCGGTCAGTACTGGCACCTGAACATACTTTTGGAGTGAAAAAATATCGTTAACCGGGGGTCGACTGTACTCAGATCACAACATAATTGAGGTTCATACATGTATGCGTGGAGCCCCAGACCGACATAATGAGACTAGTCACGAGGGAGCATTCACCAAATTCAACTTCAATAACAAAAACATAAAGTGGGACCAAGTAAACCAAGTCCTAACCGATATAAGCTGGGAAGATATACTAAGCAACACAGACCCCAACTTATGCCTAGAACAGATTAACTCGGTGGCACTCGATGTAAGCACAAGGCTTATTCCTCTAAGAAAAAGGAGGAGTAGATGTAAAATAGAAAGAGGCAGGCGCTCCCTTTACATGCAACGGAAAAGAATAACAGAGCAGCTAAAAGAGGTCAATATATCTGAAATGCGTAGGGAGACACTGGTCAGAGAAATAGCAAGCATCGAACTTAAGCTAAAAGAATCCTTTAGGAGTCAGGAATCGCGGGAAGAACTAAAAGCCATAAATGAAATCGAAAGAAACCCAAAGTATTTCTTCTCCTATGCCAATTCAAAATCGAGAACAACGTCCAGTATTGGGCCCCTACTTAACCCTTTGACTGTCGCGGCCGTATATATACGTTTTACGAGGTGCCGTGTTTGACGTATATATACTCATAAATTCTAGCGGCTTCAAATCAAGCAGGAGAAAGCTGGTAGGCCCACATGTGAGAGAATGGGTCTGTGTGGTCAGTGTGCACCATATAAAAAAAATCCTGGAGCACGCAGTGCATAATGAGAAAAAAAAAACTCCGACCGTTTTTTTTAATTAAAATGCCGACTTTGTGGTCTATTTTCGTATAGTATTTATGGTTGTATTCTCGTTTTTTTGGTCTCATTTGATAGAATGAAAAACATGTTACCGAAATAGAGGTGTTTTTGATTGATTTTACTATAAAAAGAATCTAGAAATGGAGCTCAAAGTAGGGGAAATGTTTGATTTTTGCCAATGTTCAAAAGTAAACAAATGATGCCATTGTCCAATAAATGTCCAACTAGCCATTCTAATATGCAGTCATGAATGGGTTGATGTTATTTATACAGTTATTACAGCATTGCAGTAGTCTGCATAATAGTAAGTCTAATATTTTTTGTTTGAATAAAAATTCAAAAGAGAAAGCAAGAGTAATATCAGAGGGGCCTGGAGACGTGACTGATGAACAAAGAAAACGTTATTTTACAGCCTGGAATGTCTGCATTGTTCATTCTGGACCTTATTTTGAAATTGTCATATTTTTTAGTTTTCGTGAAATTGGCCAAATTGCAAATTTCTGACCACATTATTAGGTATTTGAAATCAGTAAATGGGCAGTTTCTTGTACTCAATCGATAGAAAAAATGGAGTTCTAAAGAAATAGCTATGAGTTTGGGCGATTGGAACAATGGAATTAGCCAAAAATAGGGCTCAAAGTGGGTGAAATCGCCGATTTGTAAACAGCGCCGTGGTCGCTAACTTCGCGAGAGCATAATTCCGTCAGTTTTCCATCAAATTTCGTTTTTTTGGTGTCATTACAATCGGGAAAAGATTCTCTATCATTTCATAAGAAAAAATATTTTTTTTTTTTTTTTTAAATTTTGCGACACCAGGAGACACCTCAGGATTGGGGGTTGCGACAGTCAAAGGGTTAAACAAGATGGGTCCTACACAGATGACAGCAAGGAAATGAGTGAGCTACTCAAGTCCCAATATGACTCAGTTTTTAGCAAGCCGCTAACCAGACTGAGAGTCGAAGATCAAAATGAATTTTTTATGAGAGAGCCACAAAATTTGATTAACACAAGCCTATCCGATGTTATCCTGATGCCAAATGACTTCGAACAGGCGATAAATGGCATGCCCATGCACTCTGCCCCAGGGCCAAACTCATGGAACTCTGTTCATCAAGAACTGCAAGAAACCCCTATCACGAGCCTTTTCCATCCTGTGGAGAGGGAGCATGGACATGGGGGTCGTCCCACAGTTACTAAAAACAACAGACATAGCCCCACTCCACAAAGGGGGCAGTAAAGCAACAGCAAAGAACTACAGACCAATAGCACTAACATCCCATATCATATAAATCTTTGAAAGGGTCCTAAGAAGCAAGATCACCACCCATCTAGAAACCCATCAGTTACACAACCCAGGGCAACATGGGTTTAGAACAGGTCGCTCCTGTCTGTCTCAACTATTGGATCACTACGACAAGGTCCTAAATGCAATAGAAGACAAAAAGAATGCAGATGTAATATATACAGACTTTGCAAAAGCCTTCAACAAGTGTGACCATGGCGTAATAGCGCACAAAATGCGCGCTAAAGGAATAACAGGAAAAGTCGGTCGATGGATCTATAATTTCCTCACTAACAGAACACAGAGAGTAGTCGTCAACAGAGTAAAGTCTGAGGCAGCCACGGTGAAAAGCTCTGTTCCACAAGGCACAGTACTCGCTCCCATCTTGTTCCTCATCCTAATATCCGACATAGACAAGGATGTCAGCCACAGCACCCGTGTCTTCCTTTGCAGATGACACCCGAATCTGCATGACAGTGTCTTCCATTGCAGACACTGCAAGGCTCCAGGTGGACATCAACCAAATCTTTCAGTGGGCTGCAGAAAACAATATGAAGTTCAACGATGAGAAATTTCAATTACTCAGATATGGTAAACATGAGGAAATTAAATCTTCATCAGAGTACAAAACAAATTCTGGCCACAAAATAGAGCGAAACACCAACATCAAAGACCTGGGAGTGATCATGTCGGAGGATCTCACCTTCAAGGACCATAACATTGTATCAATCGCATCTGCTAGAAAAATGACAGGATGGATAATGAGAACCTTCAAAACTAGGGATGCCAAGCCCATAATGACACTCTTCAGGTCACTTGTTCTATCTAGGCTGGAATATTGCTGCACACTAACAGCACCTTTCAAGGCAGGTGAAATTGCCGACCTAGAAAATGTACAGAGAACTTTCACGGCACGCATAACGGAGATAAAACACCTCAATTACTGGGAGCGCTTGAGGTTCCTAAACCTGTATTCCCTGGAACGCAGGAGGGAGAGATACATGATTATATACACCTGGAAAATCCTAGAGGGACTAGTACCGAACTTGCACACGAAAATCACTCACTACGAAAGCAAAAGACTTGGCAGACGATGCACCATCCCCCCAATGAAAAGCAGGGGTGTCACTAGCACGTTAAGAGACCATACAATAAGTGTCAGGGGCCCAAGACTGTTCAACTGCCTCCCAGCACACATAAGGGGGATTACCAACAGACCCCTGGCAGTCTTCAAGCTGGCACTGGACAAGCACCTAAAGTCAGTTCCTGATCAGCCCGGCTGTGGCTCGTACGTTGGTTTGCGTGCAGCCAGCAGCAACAGCCTGGTTGATCAGGCTCTGATCCACCCGGAGGCCTGGTCACAGACCGGGCCGCGGGGGCGTTGACCCCCGGCACTCTCTCCAGGTAAACTCCAGGTATGCTCTCTGCCAATCCGTAGGTACCTTACCTTCTTCCATACATTTATTAAATAATAGCACCAACCACTCCAAAACATTTCTATCTTTATCCCATCAATCCCAGCTGCCTTACTCCCTTTCATTCTACCTACTGCCTCACGAATGTCCCCCACACTCACAACTGGCTCTTCCTCACTCCTACAAGATGTTATTCCTCCTTGCCCTATACACGAAATCACAGCTTCCCTATCTTCATCAACATTTAACAATTCCTCAAAATATTCCCTCCATCTTCCCAATACCTCTAACTCTCCATTTAATAACTCTCCTCTCCTATTTTTAACTGACAAATCCATTTGTTCTCTAGGCTTCCTGAACTTGTTAATCTCACTCCAAAACTTTTTCTTATTTTCAACAAAATTTTTTGATAACATCTTGCCCACTCTCTCATTTGCTCTCTTTTTACATTGCTTCACCACTCTCTTAACCTCTCTCATTTTCTCCATATACTCTTCCCTCCTTGCATCACTTCTACTTTGTAAAAACTTCTCATATGCTAACTTTTTCTCCCTTCCTACTCTCTCTTTACATCATCACTCCACCAATCGCTCTTCTTCCCTCCCACACCCACTTTCCTGTAACCACAAACTTCTGCTGAACACTCTAACACTACATTTTTAAACCTACCCCATACCTCTTCGACCCCATTGCCTATGCTCTCATTAGCCCATCTATCCTCCAATAGTTGTTTATATCTTACCCTAACTGCCTCCTCTTTTAGTTTGTAAACCTTCACCTCTCTCTTACCTGATGCTTCTATTCTCCATGTATCCAATCTACCTTTTACTCTCAGTGTACCTACAACTAAAAAGTGATCTGATATATCTGTGGCCCCTCTATAAGCATGTACATCCTGAAGTCTACTCAACACTCTTTTATCCACCAATACATAATCCAACAAACTACTGTCATTTCGCCCTATATCATATCTTGTATACTTATTTATCCTCTTTTTATTAAAATATGTATTACCTATAACTAAACCCCTTTCTATACAAAGTTCACTCAAAGGGCTCCCATTATCATTTACACCTGGCACCCCAAACTTACCTACCACACCCTCTCTAAAAGTTTCCCCTACTTTAGCATTCAGGTCCCCTACCACAATTACTCTCTCACTTGGTTCAAAGGTTCCTATACATTCACTTAACATATTCCAAAATCTCCCTCTCTCCTCTACATTCCTCTCTTCTCCAGGTGCATAAATGCTTATTATGACGCACTTTTTGCATCCAACCTTTACTTTAATCCACATAATCCTTGAATTTACACATTCATATTCTCTTTTCTCCTTCCATAACTGATCCTTCAACATTATTGCTACCCCTTCCTTAGCTCTAACTCTCTCAGATACTCCAGATTTAATCCCATTTATTTCTCCCCACCGAAACTCCCCTACCCCCTTCAGCTTTGTTTTGCTTAGAGCCAGGACATATTTATCCCTTGCTCTTTATTTCTTATATAATTAGTTAATTTGACACCTACGTAAATGGCTGTTAATTCCAGCTGAGGCAAGGTACGTGATTTAATCGGAGCCACTTTAGCCTTAGACATAACAAGATAAATAAGTGACTTCTCCATATGCCAATTTTGAAGCATTGCAAAAAATGTGTAATACAATTTTTCCATCTTGACTGGCCACATTACATGGGAACTCCAACATTGGTATTTTTACATAATCACCTGTTAAGTCTTCCCACTTTTTAACAAATTCCTCAGGTAGGGTTTCATCCCAAATACAATTAAGCTTCCATGCTTCTTGTATCAACAATTTTCCTCTTATTGGAAGGGGTGACACTAAGCCTAGTGGATAAAAGCATTTGGAAATTTCTGCCAGCAAGACTCTCTTGGTTAATTTATTGAGTATACTGTAATTATTAAGCTTTAATAATAACAAATCTCTCTCAGTATCCCAGGTTAATCCCAACACATTACTGCATTTTGGTGCTTTAACTCCAGGGCAATCTTTATTTATTAGACCCTTTAGTTTGGATGAATTACTGTTCCATTCCCTGAGAGGCATATTTGCACCTTGCATTATTTCATTTGTCCCTTCATGTATCCTCATTAATTCCTCTTCAGTTGACATCACACAAAGGAAATTGTCCACATAGAATTGTTTACCCATTACTTCACTCAGTGGATCACCTGTATGTTTAAGGTGTGTATTTATCATCACTTGAGGTAGGAACGATCTAGAGGTAGCACCAAACAATACACTCCTAAAGCGAAAAGTTTTCACAGGACTAAGTGGGTCACCAGGATTCTCTGGCTACAAGAAATGGGTACAATCCTGGTCTGCCTCCTGCAAGCCAATTCTTAGGAAGGCTTTACTTATGTCCACCATAAAGGCATAATTCTTAACCCTGAAATTGAGCAATATATCTCCTGACTTTTCTGTCAATGATGGACCTGTAATCAAGCAATCATTTAAGCTAGGCAAATTTTGCTACTATTGGCACTACAATTAAACACAATTCTCAAGGAAGTAGTCTCAGAATCCTTTTTAGCTCCATGGTGTGGTAAGTAGTGACCATAAATCTTTGCTTGCTCAGAAGGTACCTCCTCTATAAATTTGTTATTTAACTGTTCCTTAATTATATTATAAGCAGTCAACAATTCTGGTGTCTTGCTCAAATCGTGGAGCTGGGCCTTTAATTGGAGGTGCTATCCTGGTAGACAGTAACTGTGAGGCTGGGGGTGCTGTCCTGGTAAACAGTAACTGTGATGCTGAAGGTGCTGTCCTGGTAGACAGTAATTGTATGCATGGAGGAATGTATATTAGTGGCCTCGAGGGAGACAGGAGCTGTAGTGGGGAATCAAGTGTAGTCAAGGACAAAATAAACCCAATATTACAAACTAGTAATACCACAGGAGATAGCAAACAAGGGGACTCCACTAGTAATAGTGAAGATAAATTACCAGAAAGAACTGGTGAGAGCTTCATTGTTAGTACTAGTGAGGATAGGAATGAAACAGGTAAACATGCACCAACAGGGAATACAGTCACAAAAATCCAAAGCAAATGGAAACCAAACCTTTGCACATATTATGCACTTGGTATCTGCAGGCATGGGATATCTGGAAAAACAGATGGGACGTGCAACTTTGACCACCCTAGAAAATGCCATGCCCATATGACAACAGGAAAATGCAAACTCCCTTCCTGTAAGCTTTTTCACCCTGAAATGTGTCCCTCTTCAGTACAGGAAAGACAGTGCTATAACTTAAATTGCCAGGCACACCATCTAAAGGGAACAAAAAGATACAAAACATCCAGATCATGGGAAAACCTGGGTAGCCAGATCCACTCTAGAGGGAGAGGTTTTTTAGTGCCAGGAAGGAAAAAAAAAACTGGCAGGAAATGGCAGAAATCGCACACCAAATCCAGTCATTTCTGGAGTGGAATCACAATCGATTGCCTCCACTCCAAACCAACAGATGCAGATATTAGTACTGGAAAAACAAGTCCCACCCAAGTACCACCAATACCACCAATCCAATGACATTCTTCTTTGCAAATATACAGGGTCTAAAGCCAGCAACGAACAACAAAATACTTTTCATCCGTGGACTGCTTGCAGAGGCAAGTGCAGTGTTCGTGGCCTTCACAGAGACCCACATAAAGGATCACTTGGACAATGAAATATGGATCCCAGGTTACAACCTATACAGATGTTACAGAGTGAACAGGCAAAAGGGGAAGGGGGGGTGTTGGCCTGTATATCGCAGAGTCACTTATTTGCACAGAACTGCTTAATGCTTCAAATGATGTAGTTGAAGTTTTAGCAGTAAAGATCAAGAACCAAAATCTAGTCATTGTGGTAGTCTAAAAGCCTCCCGATGCAACGTCCCAACATTTCCAGGAACAGCTGTTGAAAATTGACCACTGTCTAGAAACTCTTCCAGCTCCTGCCCCCAACATCTTGCTCCTGGGGGATTTCAACTTATGGCACCTAAAATGGAGGAATATAGCAAATAATGTTGTTGCAGTGATAACACCAGGAGGCAGCTCAGACGAGAACTCACACACAAACGAGCTTTTAACCCTTTCAGGGTTTCGAATGTACTAGTACGGCTTATGCACCACGGTTTTTGACATACTAGTACGCCTAAATTCTAGCGCCCTCAAATCTAGTGAGAGAAAGCTGGTAGGCCTACATATGAAAGGATGGGTCTATGTGGTCAGTGTGCACAGTATAAAAAAAATCCTGCAGCACACAGTGCGTAATGAGGAAAAAAAGCTTTGTGTTTTTGGATTAAAACAGCGACTTTGAACTGTATTTTCGTATGGCATTTATTGTTGTATTCTAGTTTTCCTGGTATTATTTTATAGAATGGAAGACATATTACAGAAATTGAGATGACTTTGACTGGTTTTACAATGAAAAGTACCTTGAAATTGAGCTCAAAGTAGCAAAAATGTTCGATTTTTACCAAAGTTTGAAAGTAAACAAACCATGCTAAGCATCCAATACGCGTCAACTGGTGAGTCTAATATTCTTTCACAAGTGCACTGATATTATTTATACCAGGCATCTCAGGCCAATCGTGCCAAATTTGGAGACAGGAAAATTAAAACGTATATATACGTTTGGGGCGCTATGCGTAAGAATGTATATATAAGTTTGAACCCTTTAATGGTTAATTGGCTCCACTGGACTTTTTCCCCATAAGAGTGATCTGCCTTTATGACAGAATTAAAGCAATTGTGCCCCCCCAGTAGGTATTCCAAAGTGAGTAACTGCTACTTGGATACATAAATACATATTGGATCCTATAGCCCCATAACATCATTAAACAAGGCAGAAGATGCAAATACAGTAATTTGCCACCATTCACATATAAAAAAGCAGCTCATGTGCTGTCACCCATCATTGCAACACTGTTTAACAAATCTGTTGAGTCTTCAACCTTCCCATCCATACTCAAGACAGCACCTAAAACTAGACCATTATGGCATCAAAGGACATTCCTTTGATTACCTAAAATTTTAGCAATAGACACCAGTATGTATATGCAAATGGATTTAACTCCACTACCCAGACTGTAGCTGTTGGAGTGCCCCAACGTAGTGTCCTAGGTCCACACCTCTTTCTCATCTACATCAGTGATCTTCGTAATGCATCTCAACTCCTTAAATCATTTCTATTCGCAGATGACACTACCTATGTCTTCTCCCACTCCAGAAACTGTAAGGCTGGAGATGAAGTCCTGGTAGTCAGTAAATGTGGGGCTGATAGTGCTGTCCTGGGAGACAGTAATGGTGAAGCTGGAGGTGCTGTCCTGGGAGACAGTAATGGTGAAGCTGGAGGTGCTGTCCTGGGAGACAGTAATGGTGAAGCTGGAGATGCTGTCCTGGGAGACAGTAATGGTGAAGCTGGAGATTTTGTCCAGGTAGTCGGGAATTATACGCAGGAAGGAATACATATAAATGACCTCATAGGGGACAGGAGCCATAGTAGGGAAACAAGTGTAGTCAAAGATAAGATAAAACCAATATTGCAAACTAGAAAAACCGCAGGAAATAGCAAACAAGAGGACTCCACTAGTAATAGTGAGGATATATTACCAAAAACAACTGGTGGGAGCTCCATTGTTGGTGCTAGGGAGGATAGAAGTAAGACAGGGAAACATGCACCAACAGGGAATACAGTCACAGAAACCCAAGGCAAACGGAAACCAAGCCTGTGCACATACTATGCACTTGGTATCTGCTGGCATGGGAAATCTGGAAAAACAGATGGGACGTGCAACTATGACCATCCTAGAAAATGCCATGCCCATATGACAACAGGAAAATGCAAACTCCCTTCCTGTAAGCTTTTTCACCCTGAACTGTGTACCTCTTCAGTACAGGAAAGACTGTGCTATAACTTAAATTGCCAGGCATACCATCTAAAGGGGACAAAAAGATACAAAACATCCAGGCCATGGGAAAACCTGGGTAGCCACAGCCACTCAAGAGGGAGAGGTTTTTTAGTGCCAGGAAGGAAAAAAAACTGGCAGGAAATGGCAGAAATCGTACACCAAATCCAGTCATTCCTGGAGTGGAACCACAGTCGATGGCCTCCACTCCAAACCAACAGATACAGATACTAATGCCGGAAAAAAAATCCCCCCCAGTACCAACAATACCACCAGTCCAATAACATTCTTCTTTGCAAATATACAGGGTCTAAAGCCAGCAACAAACAACAAAATACCTTTCATCCGTGGACTGCTTGCAGAGGCAAAGGCAATGTTCGCGGCTTTCGCTGAGACCCACATAAAGGATCACTTGGACAACGAAATATGGATCCTAGGTTACAACCTATACAGATGTGACAGAGTGAACAGGCAAAAGGGGGGGGGGGGGTTGGCCTGTACATTGCAGAGTCACTTGTTTGCACAGAACTGCTTAATGACTCAAATGATGTAGTGTAAGTTTTAGCAGTAAAGGTCGAGAACCAAAACCTAGTCATTGTGGTAGTCTACAAGCCTCCGGATGCAACATCCCAGCAATTCCAGGAACAGCTGTTAAAAATTGACCACTGTCTGGAAAATCTTCCAGCTCCTGCACCCAACATCTTGCTCCTGGGGGATTTCAACTTAAGGCACCTAAAATGGAGGAATATAGCAAATAATATTGTTGCAGTAATAACACCAGGAGGCAGCTCTGATGAAAACTCACACTCACACGAGCTTTTAAATCTCTGCTCAAAATTCAATTTAAACCAGCAAATAATAGAGCCTACTAGACTGGAGAATACACTAGACCTCATCTTCACTAACAATGATGATATGATAAGAAATGTCACCATATCAAAAACAATATACTCAGATCACAACATAATTGAGGTTCAGACATGTATGCGTGGAGCCCCAGACCGACATAATGAGACTAGTCACGAGGGAGCATTCACCAAATTCAACTTCAATAACAAAAACATAAAGTGGGACCAAGTAAACCAAGTCCTAACCGATATAAGCTGGGAAGATATACTAAGCAACACAGACCCCAACTTATGCCTAGAACAGATTAACTAGGTGGCACTCGATGTATGCACAAGGCTTATTCCTCTAAGAAAAAGGAGGAGTAGATGTAAAATAGAAAGAGACAGGCGCTCCCTTTACAGGCGACAGAAAAGAATAACAGAGCGGCTAAAAGAGGTCAATATATCTGAAATGCGAAGGGAGACACTGGTCAGAGAAATAGCAAGCATCGAACTTAAGCTAAAAGAATCCTTTAGGAGTCAGGAATCACGGGAAGAACTAAAAGCCATAAATGAAATCGAATGAAACCCAAAGTATTTCTTCTCCTATGCCAAATCAAAATCGAGAACAACGTCCAGTATTGGGCCCCTACTTAAACAAGATGGGTCCTACACAGATGACAGCAAGGAAATGAGTGAGCTACTCAAGTCCCAATATGACTCAGTTTTTAGCAAGCCGCTAACCAGACTGAGAGTCGAAGATCAAAATGAATTTTTTATGAGAGAGCCACAAAATTTGATTAACACAAGCCTATCCGATGTTATCCTGATGCCAAATGACTTCGAACAGGCGATAAATGACATGCCCATGCACTCTGCCCCAGGGCCAGACTCATGGAACTCTGTGTTCATCAAGAACTGCAAGAAGCCCCTATCACGAGCCTTTTCCATCCTATGGAGAGGGAGCATGGACACGGGGGTCGTCCCACAGTTACTAAAAACAACAGACATAGCCCCACTCCACAAAGGGGGCAGTAAAGCAACAGCAAAGAACTACAGACCAATAGCACTAACATCCCATATCATAAAAATCTTTGAAAGGGTCCTAAGAAGCAAGATCACCACCCATCTAGAAACCCATCAGTTACACAACCCAGGCAACATGGGTTTAGAACAGGTCGCTCCTGTCTGTCTCAACTATTGGATCACTATGACAAGGTCCTAAATGCACTAGAAGACAAAAAGAATGCGGATGTAATATATGCAGACTTTGCAAAAGCCTTCGACAAGTGTGACCATGGCGTAATAGCGCACAAAATGCGTGCTAAAGGAATAAAAGGAAAAGTCGGTCGATGGATCTATAATTTCCTCACTAACAGAACACAGAGAGTAGTCGTCAACAGAGTAAAGTCCGAGGCAGCTACGGTGAAAAGCTCTGTTCCACAAGGCACAGTACTCGCTCCCATCTTGTTCCTCATCCTCATATCCGACATAGACAAGGATGTCAGCCACAGCACCGTGTCTTCCTTTGCAGATGACACCCGAATCTGCATGACAGTGTCTTCCATTGCAGACACTGCAAGGCTCCAGGCGGACATCAACCAAATCTTTCAGTGGGCTGCAGAAAACAATATGAAGTTCAACGATGAGAAATTTCAATTACTCAGATATGGTAAACATGAGGAAATTAAATCTTCATCAGAGTACAAAACAAATTCTGGCCACAAAATAGAGCGAAACACCAACGTCAAAGACCTGGGAGTGATCATGTCGGAGGATCTCACCTTCAAGGACCATAACATTGTATCAATCGCATCTGCTAGAAAAATGACAGGATGGATAATGAGTACCTTCAAAACTAGGGAGGCCAAGCCCATGATGACACTCTTCAGGTCGCTTGTTCTATCTAGGCTGGAATATTGCTGCACACTAACAGCACCTTTCAAGGCAGGTGAAATTGCCGACCTAGAAAATGTACAGAGAACTTTCACGGTGCGCATAACGGAGATAAAACACCTCAATTACTGGGAGCGCTTGAGGTTCCTAAACCTGTATTCCCTGGAACACAGGAGGGAGAGATACATGATTATATACACCTGGAAAATCCTAGAGGGACTAGTACCAAACTTGCATACGAAAATCACTCACTATGAAAGCAAAAGACTTGGCAGACGATGAACCATCCCCCAATGAAAAGCAGGGGTGTCACTAGCACGTTAAGAGACCATACAATAAGTGTCAGGGGCCTGAGACTGTTCAACTGCCTCCCAGCACACATAAGGGGGATTACCAACAGACCCCTGGCAGTCTTCAAGCTGGCACTGGACAAGCACCTAAAGTCAGTTCCTGATCAGCCGGGCTGTGGCTCTTACGTTGGTTTGCGTGCAGCCAGCAGCAACAGCCTGGTTGATCAGGCTCTGATCCACCAGGAGGCCTGGTCACAGACCGGGCCGCGGGGGTGTTGACCCCCGGAACTCTCTCCAGGTAAACTCCAGGTAACCTCTCTATACTTAGAGGTACTGTAAACAACGAGCTGCAAAAAGTATCTATTTGGATGATGACCAACAAACTCGCCCTCAGTATAGCAAAACCTACTTCTACTGTTTGGAAACAGAGCCTTAAATATCCAACTTAACATATTGGTAAATGGTTCCCCCATTGCAAAACACACTGAGGGCAAATTTCTAGGTCTTCACCTTAACTGTGATCTTAAATTTCATTTCCACATCCAGCATATATCGAAAAGAATTTCCAAATCCTTTTCAAGATAAAGTACTATGTACCCCAAATGACACTCCTTACCCTATACCACTCTCTAATATACCCCTACCTCACCTATGGTATTTGTGCCGGGAGATCAACCATGGCCAACCACCTTAAACCTTTAATAACCCAACAAAAAGCTGCTCTGCAGATGATCACCAACTCCTGTGCCAGACAGCACACCCCCACCACTTCTCAGAAGCTTGAACCTACTAAATATACAAGACATGCACTCATATTATTGTACCTACTACATATACAGAACATTAAACTCCAATATACACCTTCCGCTCAAACTTCTTGACAGTTATAACAGAACACACAGTACAAGGCAGAAAGCACTCTTTTACATCCCTCGTGTCAGTCTCACACTATGCAAAATTGCAATTTGCATAAAGGGCATAAAGATCTGGAATTCACTACCTGAACTGGTAAAGATCCCCTGACTGCATACAAAATTAGGGCTATGCATAAAAATCATCTCATTTTTCAATACATGTACTAACCAAACCAACCATAACAACATCTAACCAGTTCAAAGCAACTCTTCCAAATATCGTATGACCTCTGGTCTATTAAAATATCTACTCATCCATAAAACAGTACGTACTGTTTGGCCCATTATTTGTAACATTGTTATTCATTATGTGGAACTTCAAGAATATTATTCTTATAAACCTCCATCTTTGACTACCTCACATTAGTATTAAAATAAAATAAAGATTTATTGAAACATAACCCCTCTTATCCTGTCTAGAAAACTAATAACATGACATCTGACACAGAGATGAAGAAACACCACCCGATACTTACAGGGGTCTTCAACATAAATCTCATCCATGAACATGACCTACAAGTAACTGAATTATAAACACCCTGAGCAGCTGCTTACTTCTGCCAACAATAACAAAACCTACAAGAATCTCTGAATCAAATGCCTCTTTACTTGACCATGTCTGGACAAACACTATATCCCCATTAAAAGCAGGCATAATCACAGATAACACCACTGACCACTATCCCACCTTCCTTATAACCAAATTCAAATTCAAATTCAAAGTTTATTCTCTATAAGGATTACAATGCTGAGTTTACAGAATTTGGTTATTGTGTGGTTTACATGTAGTAAAATAATAATTACAGAGGGTGCCACTAGAACACCTAGCATGGCTAGGCATTTTGGGCAGACTTAGATTAATTCTTAAATTTAAAATATTACAAATTATGAGGTAAGTTGGTATTATGGCTAAGTGACTAAATACTAGTTTGTGAGTTTAGCAATGTGAATGCTTTTGTTTTGGCACAATACATAGTTTCAGTATTGGAGTATCACAGGCCAACTTATGACTAGTTAGGATTCATTATTTTAAGACTGAGATTGATATTTCTGTTTATGGTCAAATGGGTGAGTGAGTGTAAGTGTGAACCACCTGGTGGTATTCGTGTAATTAGTTGACGGGGTGTATCAGGGAGATAAGATGTTTTCTAATGGTAGTTTTGAAGGTGATGAATGTGTCTGCAGTTCTAGAGTTTTCAGGTAGGGTGTTCCAGATTTTAGGGCCTCTGACATACATTGAATTTTTGTAGAGGTTTAGTTGGACATGGGGAATGTCATAGAGATGTTTGTGTCTGGTGTTATGCCTGTGGGTTCTGTCACAACTATAAAGAAAGCGTTTTAGGTCAAGGTTAATATTGGAATTTAAGGTCCTGTAGATGTAGATTGCACAGTAGTAAGTGTGGATGTACTGAACAGGGAGTAAGTTTAGATCTATGAAGAGTGGGGGGGAAGGGTGTTGCCAGGGACGGGATTTAGTGATTGTTCTTACTGCGGCTTTTTGTTGGGTTATTATTGGCTTTAGGTGTGTTGCTGCAGTTGATCCCCAAGCACAAATAGCATAGGTGAGGTATGGATAAATAAGTGAGTGGTATAGTGTGAGAAGGGCATTTTGCGGCACGTAGTATCGTATCTTGGAGAGGATCCCAACTGTTTTGGATACTTTTTTGGTTATGTGTTGGATATGGGTGCTGAAATTCAGGTTGTTGTCGAGGTATAGGCCTAGGAATTTGCCCTCATTATGTCTGGCAATTAGAGTGTTGTCAATTTTAATGTTAATTTGCGCAGCTCCTGCTCTGCTACCAAACATAATATAGTAGGTTTTGCCAGTGTTAAGTGTAAGTTTATTGGCTGTCATCCAAGTCGATATTTTGATCAGCTCCTCGTTAACAATGGTGTTGAGGGTGGCAAGATTAGGGTGAGAGATGACATAAGTCGTGTCGTCAGCAAAGAGAATGGGGTTCAGGTGTTGGGATAAGTTTGGAAGATCATTGATGTATATGAGGAAGAGCAGGGAACCAAGGACACTTCCCTGCAGAACTCCAGTATCAAGTGGCCATGTTGTTGATGCTGTGTCTTTAATGGTGACATACATAAAGTAAACAAATCATGCTAAGCATCCAATACACGTCAAGTGGTGAGCCTAATATTCTTTCACAAGTGTGCTGATATTATTTATACCATTTCTACACTAATGCAGTAGTCTGCATAACAGTAAATCTTATTTTTTTGTGAGAATAAAAATTCAAAGTGGAAAGCAAAAGAAATATAAGAGGGGCCTGAGGACATGACTAATGAACAGAGGAAATGTTATTTTAGCACCAGGAATGTCTTTCTTGTTTATTCTGGACCCTAATTGGAAATTGGCATCTTTTGAAATTTGTGTGAAATTGGCAAAATTGCTAAATTCTGACTACTGTATTGGATAGTTGAAATAGGTAAATTGGTGGTTTCCTGTACTCATTTGATAGAAAAAATGGAGTTCTTGCGAAATAGTTATGATTTTTGTCGACTAGTACATTGGAATTGGCCGAAAATAGGGCTCAAAGTGGGCAAAATCGCCGATGCGTAAACATTGTCAAAACCGCTAACTTTGCAAGAGCATAATTCCATAAGTTTTTCCTCTTCAAGGGGGGCTCCTTGGCGCGGTGAAGAGGCTCTTGGTCAACAACACTCTAATTGCCAGACATAATGAGGGCAAATTCCTTGGCCTATACCTTGACAACAACCTAAATTTCAGCACCCATATCCAACACATAACAAAAAAAAGTATCCAAAACGTTGGGGATCCTCTCCAAGATATGATACTATGGGTCACAAACTGCCCTTCTCACACTATACCATTCACTTATATATCCATACCTCACCTATGCTATCTGTGCTTGGGGTTCAACTGCAGCAACACACCTAAAGCCAATAATAACCCAACAAAAAGCCACTGTAAGAATAATCACTAAATCCCATCCCTGGCAACACACCCCCCCACTCTTCATAGATCTAAACTTACTCCCTGTTCAGAACATCCACACTTACTACTGTGCAATCTATATCTACAGGACCTTAAATTCCAATATTAACCTTGACCTAAAATGCTTTCTTGATAGTTGTGACAGGATCCACAGGCATAACACCAGACACAAACATTTCTATGACATTCCCCGTGTTCGACTAAACCTTTACAAAAATTCAAATGTATTTCAAAGGACCTAAAATCTGGAACACCCTACCTGAAAACTCTAGAACTGCAGACACATTCATCACTTTCAAAACTTCAGTTAGAAAACATCTTATCTCCTTGATCCACCCCGACAACTAACTACATGATAACCACCTGGTGGTTCACAATTACTCTCACTCATCCAATGACTATAAACCCAGAAATACTAATCTTAATCTTAAAATAATAAATCCTAACTAGTCATAAGTTTGCCTATGATACTCCAATATAGACACTTTGTATTGTGCCAAAACGAAAGCATTCACATTGCTAAACTCACAAATTATAATGTAGTCACTTAGCCTTAATACCATAATCTGTAAGGATTTAATGTTAAGAATTAATCTAAGTTTGCCCGAAATGCCTAGCCATGCTAGGTGTCCTAGCGGCCCCCTCTGTAATTAGTATTTTATAAGGTAAACCACACAATACCTAAAACCTGTAAACCCCACATTGTAACCCTTATAGAGAATAAACTTGATTTGATTTGAGGAATTAGACCTGTCGGTCTCCTTCCTCAGACCGAACCTAATTACCCCCCAATCCCCCCTTCCCTATCCCATCCTCCCCTTTTTCCTTTCCTCCTCCTCCTCCCCACCCCTCCCTTTTGCCCTTCCTTTTTTGGCCTTTGGGATTTTTCCCATGCGCACGCTAGTTCCTAGGTAGGGGAAAGGGTACCGGGGTCCATCCCATTCCGTTGAGGTTCTTGGTGGTGGTGTAGTTTGCAATGGAATCTGGATCGCCTGGGGATGTCCCGATCTCTCTCCGGTATCCCGGAGGGTGGCTTTGGGTGTCTTTCGGGCGATGGGTGTATCTCTGGAATCCACCTTTCGGATTCGGGGGTGGTGGCCGAAGGAGGTATGCTTTGTGGCAGATATCCGGCTGCCTTCTCTTTTGTCCACCGAGGTAGCTCGGCAAATGTGAGGTTGCTATCCTGGATTGCTGGTTTACTGGCATAAAGGGTAGGGTATGGCATGGGTTCCATGCTGCATCTGCACTACTTGCAGTGCTGAGGTCCTCTTTGGGTGCAGAGAGAGATTTCTGGCCCTTTCATTCCTCCTAGGAACTATTTCTTCCCGGTCCCCCCTTTTTTTATTCTTTTTTTTTTTATTTTTATTTTCTTTTCTTCTTTCTTTTTTTTCTTAAAAACAAAAATTAAGATGTAACCTAACCATGGAGTACCCAATCCATGACCCCGCTACCCCCGGGCCCCTTGTTGTTACCGCACCCTGTTCTGATCTCGCCTCATCTTTTGGCCACTCTTCGGACACTCCTAAGGCCCCTGTACCTCTTGCTGGTGCTGTTTCGTCACCCGCTTCAGGTGCTGGGGTTTCAACTGACTCCTTTGATTTGTCTGACCTCCGCTCTCCTTTGACTATGCTTCCAGCCTCTCCCTCTACAGTGCGGCAATTTTCGAATCGCCAGCCCCTCCCATGTCGGACCAACTCTGGTCCCACTTCTAAACGCCAACGACAATCTCCTGATGATGTTACATTGTTACCTTCCCATTCTACTTGGAAAAGACCGACACGTCATGCACTCCCTCTCCACACTTAGTTTCAGATTACACAATGGACTAAATTCTTTACTTTAAGACTGACTTCTTCTACTGCCTATCTTTCTGACCATAGTATTGGCAAAGCTCTCCTACGCCGTGTTGGTAGAGATATTTCCTTTCATGCTCTTAAGAGTGGTACACGCATTATCACAGTCCAGAATGCTACCCAAGCTCATGATCTTTCTCTTTCACATATCGATACTATTCCTATCACTATTGAAAAACATCATTCCCTCAATTATTGTAGTGGTACTGTCATTCTGCCCCATACCATAGTCCAACAGAAAAACCATACCCCCGGCCGGGATTGAACCCGCGGTCATAGGGTTCAATCCCGGCCGGGGGTATGGTTTATTTGCAATCGTGTCATTACGATTTCTTGAGTCCAACAGAATTTCCAGACATGTGGCAAGGACATTCTCGAACAGCTGGAACTCCAAGATCTCCCAATTCTCAAGGTAGACACTTATGTTCTTCCTGCCCACGGGCGGAGACAATACCCTTGCAGTGTGGCTCCTTTAACTTTTGACAGCCGTGAGCTCCCATCCTCTGTTTATGTAGCAGGACATCAGTTACAAGTTCGAAAGGTGATCCCTACACTGCAACAGTGTAGAAATTGCTGGCACTTTGGCCACCCAGCAAAATATTGCAGATCTATAGCTGAATGCCAGTCTGTGGTGCCAATGACCATTCTAATATGTCTTGCAGTTGACCTCCCTCTTACCTTAATTGTCATGAAGCTCTCCCTTCGTACTCTCGCCATTGCCAGGTCTACTTGAATGAGCGGGAAATTCGTTGCCTCAAAGAGGCAGAAGGTCTCCCTTATGCTATGGCGGTTTCTCATCTCCACCTCCAAGGGAGACTACCCCATGTTTCTTATTCTCATGTTTCAAAACGTCCTCCCACTTCTGGGGTCCCATCTTCTGCAGACTCCTCTGCGGTTGCCAGTCCCATAGTCACTCCTTTATCTAATTCTTTTGCTGTCCTGGGCTCAGACGTCCCTACTTCAACACCTCAGTCTGTTCTCACTTCTTCGTGTTCTCCCTCACAAACCCCGGTATCGACAAGACCTCATACGACACCTCCTCCCAATTGTCCCTCTACTTCTCAGAAGTCCAAAAAATCTCCTTTAACCCCTCCTTCACTTCATCCACCTCCACACTTTACCTTCCCGGTCTCTATACCTGGGTCTTCTCCTTTCACTGGCTCTGTTACAAGTGTGGAGGTTCATCCTCCTCTTCCTACTGTGCCTTCCTTCCCTGTCCCTCCCCAGGTTTCTTCCTCTTCTGCAACCTCTCAGGTTTCTGCCTCTTCTGTCCCCTCCCACACTTCTCCAGTTCCCTCCACCGTTTTGCCCCACCCCCCTACCTTGGTACAGTCCATTACAGTTCCGATGTTTACTCAGACTCCTCGTCCTTCCATCTCCCATATTGTCTTCCATACGACGTCTCTGAACTCCAAAACACTTGAAGCAATCTCTGAATATATTGCAGAGACCAAACCATCAATGGACACTGATCCACCCTCTGTTCCTTCTCTTTCCTCTTCTCCATCTGCGCAACTCCTTTCTTCACAGCGCACCATTCTTTCGCTGCTTGAACGTCTTCCGCTGCCACCACATGTGGACTTTTGTAACCCGTAACCTAGTCTGTAAGTACCCTTACCTGCGGATTTCTAGTACAGTGGACCCCCGCATAGCGACCTTAATCCGTGCAAGAGGGCTGATTGTTATGCGAAATGTTCGGTATGCGAATGAATTTTCCCAATAAGAAATAATGGACATCAAATTAATCCGTGCAAGACACCCAAAAGTATGAAAAAAAATTTTTACCACATGAAATATTAATTTTAATACACACAAACTGAAAAAGGCATGCACAATTACATGACACTTACTTTTATTGAAGATCTGGTGATGATTGATGGGATGGGAGGAGGGTAGAGAGAGTTAGTGTTTAGAAGGGGAATCCCCTTCCATTAAGAGTTGAGGTGTCGAGTCCTTTTCTGGGGTTACTTCCCTTCTTTTAATGCCACTAGGACCAGCTTCAGAGTCACTGGACTTCTTTCGCACAACATATCTGTCCATAGTGGCCTGTACCTCTCGTTCCTTTATGACTTCCCTAAAGTGTTTCACAACATTGTCAGTGTAATAATCACCAGCACGGCTAACAATAGCAGTGTGAGGGTGATTTTCATCCATGAATGTTTGCACTTCAAGCCACTTTACACAGATTTCCTTAATCTTTGTAGTAGGCAACTTCTTCAATTTCTCTCTCCCCTCCTCTGAACCAGTTTCCTCAGGTCTGGCCTCTTGCTGTTGAAGTTGATCTATCAGCTCATCAGTGGTTAGTTCTTCATTGTCCTCCTCCACCAACTCTTCCACATCATCCCCACTAACCTCCAACCCTAAGGACTTTCCCAATGCCACAATGGATTCCTCAACTGGCATAATCCTCTCAGGGTTAGCCTCAAACCCTTCAAAAATCCCTTTTGTCTACACATTCTGGCCACAGTTTCTTCCAAGCAGAGTTCAAGGTTTTCTTAATCACTCCCTCCGAAGCCTTACCTATAAGGTTTACACAATTGAGGATATTAAAGTGCTCTCTCCAAAACTCTTAGAGTCAGTTGAGTTTCTGAGGTCACTACAAAGCACCTTTCAAACAGAGCTTTTGTGTACAGTTTTTTGAAGTTTGCAATAACCTGCTGGTCCATGGGCTGCAGGAGAGGAGTGGTATTAGGAGGCAAAAACTTCACCGTAATGAATTTCATGTCCCCATAAAGTCGCTCTGCCACGTCTGTAGGATGACCAGGGGCATTGTCTAACACCAGGAGGCACTTAAGTTCTAATTTCTTTTCAGTTAGGTAATCTTTCACATTGGGGGCAAATGCATGGTGTAACCAGTCATAGAAAAAGTCCCTAGTGACCCATGCCTTACTGTTTGCCCTCCACAGCACACACAAATTCTCCTTTAGGACATTCTTTTGCCTGAACGGTCTGGGAGTTTCAGAGTGATACACTAATAAAGGCTTCACTTTGCAATCACCAGTAGCATTGGAACACATCAACAAAGTAAGCCTGTCTTTCATAGGCTTATGTCCTGGGAGTGCCTTTTCCTCCTGAGTAATGTAGGTCCTGCTTGGCATTTTCTTCCAAAACAGGCCTGTTTCATCACAATTAAACACTTGTTCAGGTTTCAGTCCTTCACTGTCTATGTGCTCCTTGAATTCCTGCACATATTTTTCAGCCGCTTTGTGGTCCGAACTGGCAGCCTCACCATGCCTTATCACACTATGTATGCCACTACGCTTCTTAAATCTCTCAAACCAACCTTTGCTGGCCTTAAATTCACTCATCACTAGTTGCAGGCATTTTTTAATTAAATCCTCATGCAACTTCCTAGCCTTTTCGCTTATGATCGCTTGAGAGACGCTATCTCCTGCTAGCTGTTTTTCATTTATCCACACCAATAAGAGTCTCTCAACATCTTCCATCACTTGCGATCTCTGTTTCGAAAACACAGTTAAACCTTTGGCAAGAACAGCTTCCTTGATTGCCTTTCTGTTCCCCACAATAGTAGAGATGGTTGATTTGGGTTTCTTGTACAACCTGACCAGGTCGGCGACACGCACTCCACTTTCATACTTATCAATGATCTCTTTCTTCATCTCTATTGGAATTCTCACCCTTATTGCTGTAGGGTTGGCACTAGAAGCTTTCTTGGGGCCCTTGGTCACTTATTTTCCAGATAAAGCACCGAAAACACTAATACGAAATATTCCGATTGTATGCTTGGATGTTACCGCGGAGGCTGGCTGGTAAACAATGCCACCGGCGGAACATGCGAGGCTGGCTGAGGGCGCACATTGGACGCGTCTCGGACGGAGAGCGGGTTTTTGGGCGGTATGCGAGGCAAAATTTTTGCGATCAAAGCGAGCGGTATGCAGATTGTACGGTATGCGATGCGTATGGTATGTGGGGGTCCACTGTATCTTTATTGTTGCCAATCATGACCTATGTACAGTGGAATATTCGCAGCCTCAGGGGTAATCAGGGTGAGCTTCAGATGTTGCTCTCCCAATTTCCCCATGTTGGTGTTTGCTTACAAGAACCAAAATTACACTCTGCTGTTATCTATCCCATCTCAGGCTATAATTTATTGTATTCTTCGTATCCTTTTCCTGATGGAACCTTTAATTAATGAAAGTGCCCTTCTTCTACACACTGATATTCCGTACCATCAGCTATTTGTTCGTACTTGACTGCATTACACAACAGCCCGTATCCACCTGCATAGGTGGTATACACTGTTCTTTGTACCTTCCTCCTTCTCGAGCATTATCTATTCCGGATATTGCTTTTCTTGTTTCGTCATTACCGCCACCACTTCTGTTACTTGGAGATTTTAATGCCCATCATTTTCTCTGGGGGGGTCTCACTGTGATTCCTGTGGCATTCAGCTAGACGCTTTTCTTGCTTCCCACCCCCTCCATGTTTTAAATACAGGTACTCACACCCATTTTGTTCCTCGTACTCATACTCTCTCTTGCATCGATCTCTCAGTCTGCTCTTCCTCCGCTGCACTAGACTTCACCTGGTCTGTTCTCCCGGATTTACATGACAGCGATCATTTTCCAATCATTCTTACTTCCCCTTCATATTCACCACCTCTTCATAACCCACGTAACCTACGCTGGCAATTTGATCAGGCAAATTGGGACCTTTACTCACAACTAACTGTTTTTAGTGAGGTTCCTTCTTCATCTTCCATTGATGAGCTTTTACACCTCTTCTCGTCCTCAGTTTTAACTGCAGCTTCTCATTCTATACCCCAAACCTCGGGCAGGCATTCTCAGAAATGCGTTCCTTGGTGGTCTCCTATTTGTGCTCGTGCAGTACGTTTGAAACGCGCTGTGTGGGGCAGGTATCAGTATAATAGAATCACTGAGAGACTTCTTGATTTTAAGCAGAAGCGTGCGATCACTTACCTTGTCATCTGTGATGCTAAATGCACTTGCTGGAGAGATTATGTCTCCACCATCACCTCTGCTTCCTCTATGAGTCCAGTCTGGAGAAAAGTACGGAAACTGAGTGGTAAATATTCTCCTGACCCGGCTCCTGTTCTGCGGGTTGCTGGTGTTGATATAGCAAACCCTCTAGATGTTGCCATTGAAATTGGCAGTCATCTGGTCTGTATTTCTCTGGGGCTCCTTCTCTGCCCCTCGTTTCTTTCCTCAAAGTCTGCCAGAGAGTTAGCACCCTTGGACTTTTCTTCTCTCAGAGAAGAACAGTATAATGTGCCTTTTACACTTCAGGAACTGGAGGCAACAGTCTCAGCTTGCCGATCATCGACAGCTGGGCCCAATGACATTCATGTTCGTATGTTACAACATTTACATCAGTCAGCCCTTGCAGTCCTCTTATGCCTTTTCAGTCTTATTTGGTCACAAGGAGTTCTTCCACAGCTGTGGAAATCTGCCATTGTTCTCCCTTTCCGCAAACCAGATACTATGGGACATGAAGCCTCCCACTATCGTCCCATCGTTCTTACCAGTGCAGTTTGCAAAGTGATGGAACGTCTGGTAAATAGACGTTTAATATGGTATTTAGAGACACACAACAGTCTTTCCACTCATCAATATGGCTTTCGTAAGGGCTGTTCTACCATAGACCCCTTACTACATTTGGATACGTATGTGTTACGCTGTTATCCCTTATACTTTGACAGTAAGGTTCTCACTACATGTTCTAGTGTGGGGTAGCTTTTACATAAAGGCCTTATGTCTAGGGTAATACTTACATCATGGCTGATCCTCCTCTCTCTGAAATCCTTTCACCAGCCCTCTTCACAGGTTATTTAAACTATTTTATTATTTTATTATCACACTGGCCGATTCCCACCAAGGCAGGGTGGCCCGAAAAAGAAAAACTTTCACCATCATTCACTCCATCACTGTCTTGCCAGAAGGGTGCTTTACACTACAGTTTTTAAACTGCAACATTAACACCCCTCCTTCAGAGTGCAGGCACTGTACTTCCCATCTCCAGGACTCAAGTCCGGCCTGCCGGTTTCCCTGAATCCCTTCATAAATGTTACTTTGCTCACACTCCAACAGCACGTCAAGTATTAAAAACCATTTGTCTCCATTCAGGAGGCCTGGTCACAGACCGGGCCGTGGGGGCGTTGACCCCCGAAACTCTCTCCAGGTCTCCAGGTAATTCACTCCTATCAAACACGCTCACACATGCCTGCTGGAAGTCCAAGCCCCTCGCACACAAAACCTCCTTTACCCCCTCCCTCCAACCTTTCCTAGGCCAACCCCTACCCCGCCTTCCTTCCACTACAGACTGATACACTCTTGAAGTCATTCTGTTTCGCTCCATTCTCTCTACATGTCCGAACCACCTCAACAACCCTTCCTCAGCCCTCTGGACAACAGTTTTGGTAATCCCGCACCTCCTCCTAACTTCCAAACTACGAATTCTCTGCATTATATTCACACCACACATTGCCCTCAGACATGACATCTCCACTGCCTCCAGCCTTCTCCTCGCTGCAACATTCATCACCCACGCTTCACACCCATTTAAGAGCGTTGGTAAAACTATACTCTCATACATTCCCCTCTTTGCCTCCAAGGACAAAGTTCTTTGTCTCCACAGACTCCTAAGTGCACCACTTACTCTTTTTCCCTCATCAATTCTATGATTCACCTCATCTTTCATAGACCCATCCGCTGACACGTCCACTCCCAAATATCTGAATACGTTCACCTCCTCCATACTCTCTCCCTCCAATCTGATATCCAATCTTTCATCACCTAATCTTTTTGTTATCCTCATAACCTTACTCTTTCCTGTATTCACCTTTAATTTTCTTCTTTTGCACACCCTACCAAATTCATCCACCAATCTCTGCAACTTCTCTTCAGAATCTCCCAAGAGCACAGTGTCATCAGCAAAGAGCAGCTGTGACAACTCCCACTTTGTGTGTGATTCTTTATCTTTTAACTCCACGCCTCTTGCCAAGACCCTCGCATTTACTTCTCTTACAACCCCATCTATAAATATATTAAACAACCACAGTGACATCACACATCCTTGTCTAAGGCCTACTTTTACTGGGAAAAAATTTCCCTCTTTCCTACATACTCTAACTTGAGCCTCACTATCCTTGTAAAAACTCTTCACTGCTTTCAGTAACCTACCTCCTACACCATACACTTGCAACATCTGCCACATTGCCCTCCTATCCACCCTGTCATACGCCTTTTCCAAATCCATAAATGCCACAAAGACCTCTTTAGCCTTATCTAAATACTGTTCACTTATATGTTTCACTGTAAACACCTGGTCCACACACCCCCTACCTTTCCTAAAGCCTCCTTGTTCATCTGCTATCCTATTCTCCGTCTTACTCTTAATTCTTTCAATTATAACTCTACCATACACTTTACCAGGTATACTCAACAGACTTATCCCCCTATAATTTTTGCACTCTCTTTTATCCCCTTTGCCTTTATACAAAGGAACTATGCATGCTCTCTGCCAATCCCTAGGTACCTTACCCTCTTCCATACATTTATTAAATAATTGCACCAACCACTCCAAAACTATATCCCCACCTGCTTTTAACATTTCTATCTTTATCCCATCAATCCCAGCTGCCTTACCCCCTTTCATTTTACCTACTGCCTCACGAACTTCCCCCACACTCACAACTGGCTCTTCCTCACTCCTACAAGATGTTATTCCTCCTTGCCCTATACTATAAAAATATAACTGTATTCTAAATAGATATGTACAGAATATACAATTACAGCACTCACATATTCAAAACATAAGTCTGCACACTCCTTAGCTGTTCTCCCACATGGTGCATCTCAGCAACTTTGCCCTTCTCTCTTCATGACTAATCTCTGGGCTAACCAGTGTTTTGGCACACTTTAGTCACCCTGGGTATGGTGGCCACAACTTAAGTTATAAAAACTCTCCCCTGGGGCACACATAATGCCCAAAAAATAGAAAGAAGGACCCAGAGGTCCTGCCAGCTTGAAGCCAACAAACAGAGAGAGAGAGAGAGAGGGAGGAGCCTAGCTAAGTTCCTCCCACACCCACCAAAACAAAAGACTGTTGCTAAGCACAATTCTCTGGTTACCACACCTTATTTACTTTTACAAAAAGAAATACAACTTTATAAACTACTTATTTAAACTGTGTGTTTGTGTGTCTGTAGTATAACCTATTATATTGAGAAAAATAGGCTTGACTCAGCTACCTCTCAGTCCCTAAGTGTGATCTTCCCTAAGGGCCATTTAAGTGCTGTGTCCCCATCAATTCAATATAATTAGGTATTCCAGAGTAACTGCTACTTACAAATACATGTTGGGTCCTATAGCCCCATAACAGTATGTTCGTAATGCCTTTGTGAATAACCACTCAGTTATTGCCATATTTTTTGACCTTAAGAAGGCATATGACACAACTTGGAGGTATAATATTTTGGCCCAAGCCCACTCCTTAGGCCTCTGAGGAAGTATACCATCTTTCCTTAAGAACTTTTTAACTGACAGACATTTCCGTGTTCGAGTCAATAATGTGCTCTCCCTGGACTTTGTCCAAGCTGAAGGTGTCCCTCAGGGATGTGTTCTGAGCACAACACTTTTTCTCCTTGCTATAAATGATTTGGCCTCTGTTCTTCCATCCAATATTTGGTCATCACTCTTTGTAGATGACTTTGCTATTGCTTGTGCAGGCGCTGACTGTCACCTCATTACAGTTTCTCTCCAGCATGTGGTTGACCATGTTTCCAATTGGGCCACCACGCATGGGTTTAAATTTTCCAGTACCAAAGCTCACCAAATTACTTTCACTAGACACTCTGTCATCTCCGATCATCTTTTGTACCTCTATGGCTCCCGTATCCCTGAACGTGATACAGTCAGATTTCTAGGCCTTCTCTTTGACCGTAGGTTATCCTGGAAACTACACATTACCTCTCTAAAGGCAACTTGTCACAGCCAGCTGAACCTTCTTAAAAACCTTGCTCATCTTTCATGGGGAGCTGATCGTCGAACTCTCCTTCGCTTACATACAGCCCTCATTTTATTGAAACTCGATTATGGTGACCAGATCTATTCAACGGCCTCTCCTGCTGCTCTCTCTAGCCTTAACCCCATCCATCACCAAGGATTACGTTTATGCCTTGGTGCTTTTCGCTCTTTCCCTGTTGAGAGCCTCTATGCAGAAGCGAATGTTCCATCCTTGGCTGATCACCGTGATGCCCATTGCCTTCGCTACTATGTGAGCTCTCACGATCTCCGCAGTACTTCCATTTATAGAATGGTCACTGATATTAGTAGACATTCTTTATTTGTTTTGCCGCCCCTGTTTGCTCTGTCCCTTCTCTCTTCGCCTACATTTGCTCTTGTCTTCCCTTCAGTTACCACCTTTATATGTTCATGTAGTATCTCACTTTTGCCTATCCCCCCCTGGGAAGTTCCAGCTGTTCGGGTCTGTTCTTTCTCATTCCCTTGCTCGAAAGCCCAACTGCCTACGGTGGCTTCCCGCTCTCTTTTTCTTGACCACTTCCACTCTCATTCTCATGCCATCGCCGTGTACACAGATGGCTCTAAATCTTCTGATGGCGTCGGATTTGCAGCAGTGTTTCCAGACAGCATCGTGTGAGGGCATTTACTATCTTCGGCTAGCATTTTTACTGCTGAATTGTATGCCATTCTTGCAGCACTTATTCGTATTGTATCTATGCCTGTGTCATCATTTGTGGTTGTCTCAGACTCCCTTAGTGCTCTACAGGCTATACAGAAATTTGATACACCTCACCTGCTAGTTCTCCGTATCCAACTTTGGCTACGCTGTATCTCTACCAAGCACAAAGATGTTGTTTTTTGTTGGGTCCCTGATCATGTTGACGTACAGGGCAATGAACAGGCAGACACTGCTGCGCAGTCAGCAGTACATGACCTACCAATTTCATATAGAGGTGTTCCATTTCTGGACTATTTTGCTGTAATAGCTACCCACCTTCACACCCAATGGCAACAACGTTGGTCTGCTCTGCTCAATAACAAACTTTGTTCTATTAAACCGAGTATAGGTTACTGGCCGTCTTCTTGTCACCAGTGTCAAGGTTGGGAGACTACTCTCTCCCACCTTCGCATTGGCCATACTCGTCTTACTCATGGATATCTCATGGAGAGGCGCCCTGCTCCTCTCTGTGAGAATTATCAGGTTCCATTATCGGTTAGCCACATTCTGTTAGACTGCCCACTTTATCAACGAGCACGCAGAATTTACCTCCAACGTCGTCTTCGCTCCGCTGCTCTCTCTTTACCTTCCCTTCTCGCTGATAGACCCACCTTTCATCTGGACTCTGTCATTGACTTTTTGACAACTGACTTACTCCACAAACTCTGATGATACCTTCAGCTCTTTCTACCTCAATCTCTTGCTACCCTCTACCCCTGCACTATCCCTTGCCCCCGTTGTTTTCTGTAACCTACTATTCATCCCTCTCCTCTTCTGCCGCCCGATACCCTCGCTTCCTTCCCTACCCTGCAGTGCTGTATAGCCCTTGTGGCTTAGCGCTTCTTTTTTATTATAATAATAATAATAATCCGTAAGTTTTCCATCAAATTTCATACTTTTGGTGCCATTATGATTGGGAAAAGATTCTCTATCTTTTCATAAGAAAAAAATAATTTTTTTTTTTTTGAAATTTGGGGGACCCTGAGAACAAGTCTCTGAGAGGGCCTGTGGACCCTGAAAGGGTTAATACTGCACATACCAAAGGTTAAGACCCATTCTATGCTGACCAAGTATCTTAGGCCAATCATGCCAAATTTGGAGGCAGGAAAAATAAAACATAGGTCTATGTTTGGAGTGCTAGTGGTTCTTTAAGAACATAGATCTATGTTTGGACATTTAACGGGTTAAGTAACAGTGACTGGCTAAACGACCTAGCAGGCAACCTCAATATTGATGAATGTGTTAATATTTTTCTACAAAAAAAACAAAACCTCTGTAACATGCATTGCCCATTAAAAACTAAGCAGATCACAGCAAAGAGACTAACCAGCCCCTGGCTTATGAACAGCATCCTCAAGTCTAATGATAAAAAACATCTATATGAAAAACGGTACAGAATGGGCCTAATAACAAAGGATCTGGCAAAACGTTACTCATCAGTACACTGAGGTCAGTGGTCACGTGTGGTCATACCTGTCCTAAGCTCTCTGGGAGTTAGCGTGGGGTGTTAACGAGCACCATGGCTTGTTGTTGTGTTTTAGAATCTCAGGTTAAAGTATTGAAGGAGGAGGTTCTACTTCTTTAGGAGGAAAAATGGAGGCTGAAGCTTTACCTATATGGGTCTGGGAGTGAGTGTGAGATGGATGGAGCTGGTAAAGAGGAAATGGTCATCAGCTGTGAGAGTGGCAGCTGCTTTAAGTGGCAAGTGGTTCACAGCTCAGGAAGGAGGAGGATAAGGAGGGTTAATAGAGAAGATGTGAAGGTAGAAAATCGATTCTCTGTTCTCCAGGATGAGTGTACTTCAGTGGTTAGTAAGGTTAAAGGTATCACTGACTCCCCTCCTAATCAAGATAAGAATATTCTAATTGCAGGAGATTCTCAGGTAAGATATATGGACCATGCTTTTTGTAACAGATATAGGAAGTTCAGACAGAGGGTGTGCCTCCCAGGAGCTGGTGTTGGTGACATAGTCAGCAGGTTGGATAATATTATATCAGGGGATGGGAAGGCTAATGACATTGGGAAGGGCAGGTGACAGGAGCTACTGCATAAGTACAGGTCAGCCACAGAAGTAGTCAGGTCTAAGGGAGGAATCGCAATCATATGTAGCATCTTGCCTAGAAAGGGAGTGGACAATGAATGGATGTTTAGGGCAATTGGTATAAACTGCTGGCTAGACAGGTACTGCAGGGAACTTGCAATCCCATTCATTTATAACTGGGACAAATTCTATGGCAAACTTGATATGTATGCAAGGGATGGGGTTTATCTCTCTGGGGCTGGAGTGGTTGCATTAGCCAGTTTGATTGAGGGGATAATTGATGACTTGTCTAGGGCTTTAAACTAATAGATTATAGAGGTATGGGTGTTTGTGGGAAACAACCAGGCTGCAGTATTAGGGTTGGAAACAGCAGATATTACCGGGATACCTCAGGAATATGTTTAAAAGACAATATTCAAAATAAAGTTGCAAGTAAAGGCAAAGCAACTGATCAGCAAACAAAGAGAGACAGTAGAAGGCAACGAGTGACTAGCTCCCTTAAGGTTTACTATACAAATAGTAGGAGTCTAAGAAATAAGATAGATGAGCTAAGATTACTTGCAAGTGCAGTTAATAAAGATATTGCTATAACAGGGACATGGTTCAACCTGAAAGATAGAGAAATGCCTTCTGAATGCAACATACAGGGTTATAAACTATTCCATGCTGATAGGGTCAACAGGAAGGGTGGTGGAGTGGCGATGTATGTCAGAGAAAATTTAAATTGTTGTCTTAGACATAATATAAGATTAGAAACATCAAACACAGTATCCGTTTGGCTACAATTTCCTGAGGGTCGTGACAAATTAATTCTGGGTGTGATTTATAGGCCCCCAAACCTTGATAGGGAGTGCAGTAAGCTGTTATGGGACAATATTCATAAGGCATCTAGATATGAAAATGTTGTATTAATGGGAGATTTTAACTTTAGACAAATTGATTGGAACAGTGTGACAGGAAATCTTGAGTCTAGTGACTTTCTTGATATGGTTCAGGATTACTTTTTAAAACTGTTTGTGACAGAACCAACCAGAGGAAACAATCTACTTGACATGGTTCTTGCCAACAAAGAATCACTAATTAATAATCTTGAGGTTAATGATGAGCTTGGGGAAAGCGATCGCAAATCACTTAGTTTCAGTATATCATGGAATTACCCAGATAACTGCAATCAGATCTTTATCCCAGACTTTCGCTTGGCCGGTTTCATGGGACTGAGAAATTATCTGGGTGGGCTAAATTGGGATTTCCTGACTCTGGGTCAGGTAGGTGGTCCTGGTTGCCAATATGACATTTTTCAGAGCATAGTTCTAGCTGCCAAGACAACTTTTGTTCTGAGTAGGGAAATTAGATCTAACAAAAATGATCCCAAATAGATGAAAACTAGATTAAAACATCTCACTGGTCAAAAGAGAGGCATATATAGGCATATTAAAAGAGGGGATAGACAGTTAAGAAATCAATATATTCAATTAAAGAGAGAAATTAAAAAGGAATAAGAAAAGCAAAAAGGGATTATGAGGCTAAGGTCACAAGGGATTCGATGACTAACCCAAAAGGGTTCTTTCAGGTATACAGAAGTAAAATTAGGGACAAGATAGGCCCACTTAAGAGTAACTCTGGTCAGATCACTGACAGTGATAAGGATATGTGTGAAATTTTCAATACTTACTTCCTCTCAGTTTTTACCCAGGAAAATACTAGCGAAATTCCTGAAATAATAGATTATGTAGAACAGGATGATAATAAACTATGCACAATTGCTGTAACTAGTGAAATGGTTCTCAGATAAATATAAAATCCCAGGCCCTGATTAACTGTTTGCAAGGGTGTTACAGGAATGTAAAGAGGAACTTAGCATACCTTTGGCTAATCTTTTCAACATACTGTATTACCACAAACTAGCATAGTGCCTGATAAATGGAAAGTGGCAAATGTAATACCTATTTACAAAGCAGGTGACAGGTCCTTAGGTTTGAACAATAAGCCTTACCTCCATAGTGGGAAAATTTATGGAATCAATAATTGCTGAAGCAATTCGTAACCTTCTCGAAAGGCATAAATTGATTAATGAATCTCGGCACAGTTTTACAAAGGGCCTTTCCCATCTTATGAATTTACTAACTTTCTTCACTAAGGTATTTGAGGAGGTAAAGCATGTTATTGAATATGATATTATGTATATGGACTTCAGTAAGGCTTTCAATAGAGTTCCACATCAGAGGCTATTGAGGAAATTTAAGGCACACAGAATAGGAGGAGAAATTTTTCCTGGGTAGAGGCATGGTTGACAAATAGGCAGCAGAGAGTTTGCATAAATGGGGAGAAATCAGAATTGGGGCACATCACAAGCGGTATTCCTCAGGGGTCAGTGTTGGGCCCTTTGTTGTTCACAATCTACAGAAACGACATAGATGAGGGAATAAATAGCGACATAAGCAAATTTGCTGATTACATCAAAATAGGCCATCCAGTTCATTCTAATGAAGACAGAGCACTCCAGGATGATTTGAATAAACTGATGCAGTGGTTGGAGAAGTGGCAAATGCAGTTTAATATAGACAGATGCAAAGTTCTAAATGTTGGACAGGAAAATAACCATGCCACATATAAACTAAATAATGTAGATCTTTATATTACGGATTGTGAAAAGGATTTAGGAGTTCTGGTTAGCAGTAATCTAAAACTGAGACAACATTGTATTAGTGCTCGCAATAAAGCTAACAGACTCCTTGGCTTCATAGCAAGAAATATAAATAATAGAGGTCCTCAAGTTGTTCTTCAACTTTATATATCTTTGGTTAGGCCTCATTTAGATCATGCTGCATAGTTTTGGTCACCATATTACAGAATGGATATAAATGCACTGGAAAACGTACAAAGGCATAGAATTAGGGGATTTATGATTGAGGTGTATAAATGGAAAACAGGAATTAATAAAGGGGATGTAAATAGCATGTTAAAAATATCTAACATAGACTGGAGTCAGCAATGGCTTTAAATTGGAAAAAATCAGATTCAGAAAGGATATAGGAAAGCACTGGTTTGGTAATAGAGTTGTGGATGAGTGGAACAAATTCCCGAGTACCGTCATAGACGCTAAGTTGTTGTGTAATTTTAAAAATAGGTTGGATACATACATGAGTAGGTGTGGGTGGGTGTGAGTTGGAGCTGACTAGCTTGTGCTACTAGGTCGGATGCAGTGCTCCTTCCTTGAGTGACGTGTCTGATCTCACTAGGTCAAGGCATTGGCTTAAGCCGATGGAAGAAGTAGGCCTATTGTAGTGTTCCTTCTTTCTTATGTTCTTATGTCAATACTTACTAATCTAATAAGGAGGTCAAAAAAAACCTGTATTACAAAACCAGATTTCATGACATAAAAGGTGATATGAAAAAAACCTGGAAAACCTTATCTGAGATTCTAGGATCTAAAAAGTTGTCTTGCAACAAACAGAGTGATTAACTTAATGAAACCATATGAACCTCTCCTCCAGCCAACAGATAATGCCAACAAATTTAATGTTTTTTTCTCGACCGTAGGAACAAAGCTAGCAAGCAAATTCCCAAACACAAACATTCAGTCAAAAGACTACCTCACAGGTAACCACCCAAATACTCTATTTCTAGCCACAACAAACCCTACTGAAGTCTTGCTTATCGTCAAAACACTAAAGAACAAAGCTTCTCATGTGTTGTCACCATTTAGTGCAACTCCTTTAACAAATCCATTGAATCTTACACCTTCCCATCCATACTCAAGACAGCAAGGGTCACCCCGATCCTCAAAGGAGGTGATCCAACAGAACTGAACAACTATAGGTCTGTATAAAATTTGCCCCTACTATCCTTGAAAAATTAATTCACAAACATATCTACTCCTTAGTATCTCACAACATACTTAATCCTTGTCAGTTTGGATTTAGACTGAAAAAAAGTACTAATGATGCAATTATACATGTGCTTGAACTAATATACAGTGGAACCTCTTCTTAAGAATGCTCCAACGTGTGAGTTTTTCAAGATACAAGCAGTTGCTTGGTCGATTTTATGCTTCCAGAAGCGAGTGAAATTTCAAGTTGTGAGCGGGCCTCAACGGAGGTTCCTTGATGCTGGTGAGGGGATCTTGCTCTTGATCTAGGGAATTGGATCTCAGTTGTTCATTGGATTATCTTATTGAAACTTGGGCAATGTATGATGGAAAGATGCTTCTTGATGTACACCAAAAGTGAAAGAAATTGGACCATAAATAACAGAGTTCACTTCTCAGCCATTAGCAGCCCCTTAGTGGTATATTTTCGTATGGTTTTTATGGTTGTATTCTCGTTTTTTTTTGGTCTCATTTCAAAGAATGGAAGATACATTACAGAAATAGATATAATTTGGATTGCTTTCACAATGAAAAGTATCTTGAAATTGGCTCAAAGTAGCGAAAATGCTCCACCTGGCCAGTCTCATATGCAGTCACGAATGGGTTGACATTATATATACAATTATTACAATAATGCAGTAGTTCTGCATAACAGTAAATCTTCTATTTATTGAGTGAATAAAAATTCCAAGTGATAAGCAAGAGTATTATAAGAATACATAAGTACTAATTAATAATAATAATGCATTGGAGCTATGTAATGACACTTGCATAAGTCATTTCTGAAACATTCTGAAAGGGAGGAAGAAACAGACCTCCTTGGACAATTTTTTATTGAAACGCCGTGCAGATAAAAGTGTGACAAGCATGGAGAAAAAAAACAAAAATCAGTGAATAATGAAATAATATTAAAATAAAAATTGTAGCAGTTAAGAGCATTGGAGCTATGTAATGAGGTTTGCTGTACCCAGCATCTTTTCTCCATCTTCAAGGTAAATGCATAATAATAATAATAATACATCTCCAAGGTAAATAATAATAATAATAATAATAATACATTACATATTATTATTATTATTATTATTATTATTATTATTATTATTATTATTATTATTATTATTATTATTATTATTATTATTATTATTGATTTCCTTATGTAACTACATAATAGTATTTATGTATTACCTTAAATTGCGGGTGCTGGTGTTTGTCGATGATTGTGAAGAGAGTGGAGAGTTATGCTGTGGCCCTACTGGGCTGAGGTGGATGGTAGAGGTACTGGTACTTAAGTCAATGGTTGTGCTGGAGTGTGCATAAATTCTGTGACAGATATGTTTTATTTTACATTATACAACTGACAGTAAGGCATCAACTGCTCTAGATACCGTTTCAGGGTCAGTCAGTCAGTTAAGTCAGTCAGTCAAGTCAGTAAGTCAGTCAGTTAAGCCAGTAAGTTAGTCAAGTAAGCCAGTCAGTCAAGTCAGCCAAGTCAGTAAGTCATTCAGTCAAGTCAGTAAGTCAGTCAGTCAAACTGGTAAGTCATTCAGTCAAGTCAGTAAGTCAGTCAGTTAAGTCATTCCATCAGTCAAGTCATACAGTCAAGCCATTCAGTCAGTCAGTCAGTTAAGTCAGTCAGTCAAGTCATTCAGTCAGTCAGTCAGTCAGTCAGTCAAAGTCATTCAGTAAGTCAGTTCAGTCACTTAAGTCAGTAAGTCAGTCAGTCAAGTCAGTCAGTCAGTCAAGTCAGTCAGTCAGTCAAGTCAGTCGGTCAGTCAGTCAAGTCTGTAAATCAGTCAGTCAAGTCAGTAAGCCATTCAGTCAAGTCAGTAAGTAAGTCAGATATGGTAATTAAAACATCAAAACACAATTCACAATTCACCAAGAGAGAGAGGTGAAACTGAACACGTATTATTCATGAAAGCTGGGATGGTGGTGTCTGGAGTGTCAAGTGTCAGGGGATGGTGGGAGGTCTCTCCCACTCACCCACAACAAGACAGCTTGAGGTAGGGAATGGCTGCCACCACTTGTCACATAATGACATAGTATTTTATTCATTCTAAAGTATATACAATGGTCCCTCGTTGTTCGTAATTAATCCGTTCCTGGAGCCGTTACTATAAACGAAATTTACAATTTACGAATCAATTTTCCCCATAAGAAATAATGTAAATACAATTAATCCGTTCCTGACACCCAGAAGTATTAAAACAAAAATTTTTTTAACATGAAATATGCATGTAGTACATAAACAATACAATGGGAAATGATGAATGAAACATTAACAGCATAACACTTACCTTTATTGGAGATTCTTCTTAGTGTATGGGAGACTGGAGGAGGAGAGAGAGTGGATTGTTTATAGTTTGGAAGAGGAATCCCCTTCCATCAACACCTCAGGTACCATTTGCTTTTCTGGGGTTGCTTTTCTTCTCTGTTTCTTAATGCCACTAGGACCACCTTGAGAGTCACTGGAGTCCTGTCTCACAAAATAACTGTGGAGAGAGCTCTGTTTCTTGCGTCTCTTTAACACTTCCCTAAAATGGCCCAAGACTTTGTCACTGTACATGTTGTCAACCTGGCTTGCAACAACCTTGTTAGGGTGATGTTTCTCCATAAAGCTTTCCATCTTTTATTTATTTATTTATTTATTTAGTAATTTGAGCATACATACAGAGGTACAAAAAAATACAGGTAAGAGCAGCATGTCAAAGCCACTTATATGCATAGCATTATGGGCTGGCTTAAAATTAACTTAAGATTAACTAAGCAATGATGAAATCAGTGATAAAACATTATTGTAAACAGATAACTATAAAGCACAAATGAGTATTACAAAGACAGGTCATATGGTTGCATGCATTGCTGTACATTCAGTCGAATGGAGTATTCTGTTAGGTAGTGTATTTAAAAAATAATAAAGTTAGATTGGGTTTTAGGTTTAACATTTATGTGATATAATTGTGAGAAACATTTAAGATATACAATTTATAAGGTTCAGTTATTCAGTATTTATTTGGTTTTGGGTGAGTAAGTGATCTTTGAGAAGAGACTTGAATTTATAAACAGGTAGTGTTTCTTTTATATTTACAGGCAATGAATTCCAGATTTTAGGGCCTTTTATGTGCATTGAGTTTTTGCATAGCGTGAGATGGACATGAGGAACATCAAAGAGTGATCTGTGCCTTGTGTTATGGTCATGTGTTCTGTTGAGGTTGGCAAGGAGATGTTTGAGGGGAGGGTTAATATCAGAGTTAAGTGTTCTATGTATGTAATAGGTGCAATAATAAGTATGGATGTTTTGTATGGTGAGTAGGTTGAGTGTTTTGAATATTGATGGAGTGTGCTGCCTGTAGTGAGAATTTGTTTTCATTCTAACTGCAGCCTTTTGTTGGGTAATTAGTGGTCTCAGATGGTTAATTGTTGTTGAGCCCCATGCACAAATTCCATAGGTGAGATAGGGGTAAATAAGAGAGTGATAGGGCCAGGAGGGCTGACTGTGGAGCATAGTACCGTATCTTCAATAGTATGCCTACAGTCTTGGAAATTTTCTTAGAAATTTGTTGTATATGTGTATGAAATTTGAGTCTATTATCAAGGTGGATTCCTAAGAATTTTCCCTCTGTTAGCTTTGTGATAGGTGATCCGTTTATCATTATGTTAAGAGGGACATCTGTAGCTCTGTTACTAAACTGAATAAAGTAGGTTTTGTCAATGTTTAGTGTAAGTTTGTTAGTCCTCATCCAGGTAGATATTTTCTGTAATTCAGTATTTACAGTATTGGCTAGCGTGACTGGGCTCGGGTGAGAGAAGACGTATGTAGTGTCATCTGCAAATAGTGTGGGTTTGAGTAATTGCGAAGCATTTGGTAGGTCATTTATGTATAGGAGAAAGAGAAGAGGGCCAAGGACACTTCCCTGTGGGACACCAACTGTAATTGGTTGTGCGGAAGAGTTTGCCCCATTTGCGTACACATATTGGCTTCTGTTGCTGAGGTATGACTTGAGGTAGTTGAGGGAGTGCCCTCTTATACCATAGTGTGACAATTTTACGTGAAGCAAGTCATGGTCAACTGTATCAAAAGCTTTACGTAAGTCAATGAAGATCCCCAGTGGGACTTCTTTTTTCTCTATTGCAGTGTATATATGTTCTAGCATGTGTATAATAGCATCATTAGTATTTTTATTAGGCCTGAATCCAAATTGGCAGGGGTTGAGTATGTTTTGGGAGATGAGGTAGGAGTAGATTCGTTTATGAATTAATTTTTCGAAGATTTTTGAGAGAGGGTGTAAATTGGATATTGGCCTATAGTTATTCAACTCTGTCTGGTCTCCTCCTTTATGGATCGGGGTGACCCTTGCTATTTTGAGAACTGTAGGGAAGGTGGAGGATTCAATGGATTTGTTAAAGAGTGTTGCAATGATTGGTGATAGCACTTGTGACACTTTTTTGTATATAAAGGGTGGTAAGGTATTTAAATCTCCTGCCTTCTTTTTTAGTGCGTTGATAATAAGGGAGACTTCGTATGGGTTAGTCTGAGCTAGGAACAGTATGTTCGGGTAGTTGCCAGTGAGGTAGTCATTTGGTGGGGTATCTGAGCTTGGGATTTTATTGGCAAGGTTTTGTCCTATAGTGGAGAAGAAATCATTGAGTCTGTTTGCTGTTTCTGTTGGTGGGAGTTGGGGTTCATCTGATTTTGCTAATTTTATTTCGCCATTTCGTGATATCTTTTTTGTTCCCAGAATTTCTGATAGGGTTTTCCAGGTCTCTTTTATGTCACCTCGTAAGTTGGATAATCTGTTCTCATAATACAATTTTTTTGCCCTTCTTATCAGGCTGGTTAGGATTGACGAGTAACGTTTTGTTTGGTCTCTGGTTATGTGACCCATTCTGTACTGTTTTTCATATCGGTGTTTTGTATTTATGGATTTGAGAATGCTGGGTGTTAGCCAGGGACTGTTCAGTCTCTTAGCTGTCATCTGTTTAGTTTTTTTTAGGGCAGTGCTTGTTATAGAGGTATTGGGTCTTTTTTAGAAAATTATTAATACATTCGTCAATATCTGTATAGATTTCTAGCTCAGTGTGCCAGTAAAAATCTCTTTAATTTCTGAAGAAGGCACCTTCTTCTATCTCTCTTCCTCCTCCTCTGCAGCAAGATTCTGAGCTGCGATGTGTTGCTCTTCCTGCTGAAGCTCTTGCAGCTCCTCAGTGGTGAGCTCTTCATTGTGGTCTTCCACCAATTCTTCCACATCCTCCAAACTCACATCCAACCCCAGGGAACTCCCCAGTGCCACAATTGATTTTACAACAGACATAGGCTCATTAGGGTCAGTCCCAAATTCTTCAAAATCCCTCTTGTCGACACAATCTGGCCACAATTTTCTCCAGGCAGAGTTCAAAGTCCTGGTAGTTACTCCCTCCCAAGCCATACCTATAAGGGTTATGCAGTGGAGGATGCTGAAGTGTTCTCTCCAAAATTCCCTTAGGGTCAAGTGAGTGTCTGTGGTCACAGTCAAGCACCTGTGAAACATTGCTTTTGTGTAGAGTTTTTTAAAGTTTGCAATAACCTGCTGGTCCATGGGTTAGAGGAGAGGAGTGGTATTCGGGGGCAAGAACTTTACTGTGATGAACCCAAACTCCTCGAAAATTAGGTCATCCAAGTTTGGAGGATGAGCAGGTGCATTGTCCATTACTAGCAGGCACTTGAGATCCAATTTCTTTTCCAGGAGATACTCCTTCACACTAGGGCCAAACACTTCATTGAACCACTCGACGAAAATTTCCCTCGTGACCCATGCCTTACTATTAGATTTCCAAAACACACACAATTTACTCTTCATAACATTGTTTTTCCTGAACACTCTGGGATTTTCAGAATGGTACACTAGTAATGGCTTCACTTTGAAATCCCCACTAGCATTAGCACAGAACATTAGCGTCAGCCTGTCTTTCATAGGCTTGTGTCCTGGCATTGCCTTTTCCTCTTGTGTAATGAAGGTCCTCTTTGGCATTTTCTTCCAAAAGAGGCCTGTTTCGTCACAATTGAACACTTGTTCAGGTTTCAGTCCTTCAGCCTCTATGTACTCCTGGAATTCATGCACATATTTTTCAGCCGCCTTGTGGTCCGAACTGGCAGCCTCACCATGCCTTACCACACTGTGTATGCCAGTACGGTTCTTAAATCTCTCAAACCAGCCTTTGCTGGCCTTAAATTCACTCACTTCTCCACTATTTGCAGGCAGTTTCTTTACCAAATCTTCATGCAACTGCCCAGCCTTTTCACAAATAAACGAAGTCATAAGAGTATCTCCTGCTAATTGTTTCTCATTTATCCACACCAATAATAACTTTGTGTCTCCTTTGTATGGACTGATGAAGCCACTGTGTGGCGAAACGTTTCCTCAATAAAGATACCCAAGAGTTGCACATGTGTCTAATTTAACAACATGTCGGTTCTTTGAACCATTCATCTACAATCCTGTCAGACACTGCAACTTCTTGGGATCTTAATACTTGGGAATTCTTCGCTTGCCTAACCCTTGGGCACGACCTACTTCCACATTGAACAAATGTGACACCACCTACGACTGCTGCACCTCTCCTGCCATACGGTTTATAAGCTGCTTCTCCGCTCATATGCCGTATTCTATTCAAGATTGATGGACTGACCACATCGACTCAAGGTTGAGGGACTGATTACCTCATTCTCCTCCTATTCTTCAAGACTTAAGAAATCGTAATGACACGATTGCAAATAAACCATACCCCCGGCCGGGATTGAACCCGCGGTCATAGAGTCTCAAGGTTAGCGCGACGGGCTGGAGTTTTGAGACTCTATGACCGCGGGTTCAATCCCGGCCGGGGGTATGGCCTATTCTTCAAGTTTCTCCTATGTATGGACTGATGAAGCCACTGTTTACCTTGAGTTTACCTGAAGAGAGTTCGGGGGGTCAACGCCCCCGCGGCCCGGTCTGTGACCAGGACTCCTGGTGGATCAGAACCTGATCAACCAGGCTGTTGCTGCTGGCAGCACGCAAACCAACGTACGAGCCACAGCCCGGCTGGTCAGGAACCGACTTTAGGTGCTTGTCCAGTGCCAGCTTGAAGACTGCCAGGGGTCTGTTGGTAATCCCCCTTATGTATGCTGGGAGGCAGTTGAACAGTCTCGGGCCCCTGACACTGTGTGGCGAAACGTTTCCTCAGTAAAGATACCCAAGAGTTGCACATGTGTCTAATTCACTTTCATATTGTTCAATGATGGTTTTCTTAAATTCAATCGTATTTCTCACCTTCTTTACCACAGGCTTGGCACTAGGAACTTTCTTTGGAGCCATGGTAGCTTATTTAGTACTTGCAAGCACTAAAATAAATGGAATATTATGAAATATTTCGCTGGAGCACGTGAGGGGACCTTCGCTCACTGGTAAACAATGCCAGACTGGCTGCCGCCCTGGCTCACACTGTGGGTACGCGTCCCAGACGAACTACAACTCAGGAGTCTACCTATGAAAAGCGAGTCCATGTTTATACGAAAATACCCCTATGATTGGCGAATTTTACGATTGCCGGGATCCACGAAAAGCGGGGGACCACTGTATCAGGTTTTTATGTTATTTATATTGTTTATTATGTCATTTTAGATGAATTGTGATAGATAAATAACCCATAGAGTTGATATTAGCAAAATATTGAAGCATTTTGTCGTACCTCTTGATAGCTGGAACGGATTAATTGCATTACATTTAATTTGAAAGAGGAAAATTGACTTAGCATATGGGCAAATCAGGATACGAGCAAGGTCACGGAAAGGATTGAACTCCTAAGTAGAGGTTCCACTGTATTCGGCACACAAAAAAAATGAAATTCCCATGGGACTTTTCATAGACCTTCGAAAAGCATTTGACACAGTTGACCATGACCTATTGCACCTAAAACTCGAACATTATGGGGTTAGAAGACACTCTCTCAATTTCCTAAAATCTTATCTTAGAAATAGAAACCAGTATGTATACACAAATGGGGTTAACTCCACTACACAACCTGTTTGTGTTGGAGTACCACAGGGTAATGTCCTTGGCCCATTTCTCTTTATCATTTACATCACTGACATCCCAAATGCATCAAAGCTCCTTAAACCCATTTTATTTGCAGATGACACTACTTATGTCTTCTCTCACCCAAACCCAACCATACTAACAGGCACTGTAAATGACAAACTTCTAAAAATGTCTACTTGGATGACTACCAATAAATTTGCTCTCAATAGACAAAACCTGCTTCATGTTATTTGGTAACAGAACTTCAGATGTACAGCTAAACATATTGATAAATGGTTCACCCATTTCAAGACACACAGTGGGCAAATTTACCTTGACTGTAAACTCAAATTCCAAATCCACATACAGCAAATATCCAGTAAAGTTTCCAAAACAGTAGGCATCCTATCAAAAATATGGTACTATATACCCCAAATGGCTCTTCTTGCTCTATACCACTCTCTCATTTACCATTACCTTGCCTGTGGTATTTGTGCATGGGCTCAACCACAGCAACTCACGCATATGCAACAGTTAGGTATCTTTATTTCGAAACGTTTCGCCTATACAGTAGGCTTCTTCAGTCAAGTACAGAAAAGTTGATAGAAGCAGAAGAGACTTGAAGACGATGTAATCAGTCCATCACCCTTGAAGTTTTGAGGTGGTCAGTCCCTCATTCTGGAGAAGAGTATTGTTCCATAGTCTGAAACAATATGGAACTGAAGTGACAGGATGGAGCCTTATATACCGCCAGGTGGTGAGATGTAGGCTACCAGTAGAGGGTGATGGACTGATTACATCGTCTTCAAGTCTCTTCTGCTTCTCTCAACTTTTCTGTACTCGACTGAAGAAGCCTACTGTGTAGGCGAAACATTTCGAAGTAAAGATACCTAACTGTTGTATATGTGTCTTACCTAACAACCTGTCGGTATTTTATACCATTTTAATGTTCACAGCAAATCACCTTAAACCTTTAATAACCCAACAAAAAACTACAGTGTGATTGATTACTAACTCCTGCACTAGACAGCATACTCCACTGCTTTTCAAGAGTCTTAACTTGTTTAATATACAAAACATCCACACTTATTGTGCCTACTACATACACGGAACACTATACTCAAATATAAACCCTCCTCTCAAACTCCTCCTTGATAACATTCTCCCCTCACTTTCAGCCCTTTACCAAAGGGCTGGCTGGCACTAGGAACTTTCTTTGGGCCCATGGTGGCTTATTTAGCAGTTACAAGCACTAAAAAAGAATGGAACAATACAAAATGTATCGTATGAAAGCGTGTGATCATGCTCACTGGCTGATAAACAATGACACACTGGCTGTAAATGGTGTGTTGGGCTGCTTTTACTGCGCAGACATGTTTTATTTATTTTTTTTCAGGATGAATGACTATTACCGAGCTCAATGACGATCAACAAGCCAATATTTTGATGAAAAAATACAGTGGACCCTCGACTTGCAAGTTTAATCCATTCCATGACCTTGCTCGCAACTGGATTTGCTCATTTGCAGAGTCAATTTTCCTCATTTAAATTAATTGAAATGCAATTACTCCATTCCAGTGAAATTCTGTACTTCAATAATTTCACTAGTATCAACTCTACGGCTTATTTATCTATCTCACTTCATTGAATATGACATAATAAACAATATAAATTACAGAGAAACCTGATACAGTAGGGCCCCACTTATATGGCAGCTAAGGTTCCAAGCTACTGCCATAAAGCGGAAATCGCCGTAAAGTGGAACACCTCTTTTTTCCACTTATAAATGCATATAAATACTAGATAACAAATTTACACTAACATATATTAAGTTAGCAGTAGAACTAGGCATTAAAAAACTAAAATACACATATAGTACACTCATTACTTACCTTAAAATATTTGTTGTCTTAATCTATGGTGAGACAAGTAGTATTTATTGTAAGAAATCAAGTGTGGTATGTATGGCACCCAGCTGGGCTACCATACCAAGCCAACTCATCCACACATAATATTCTATAACATTTAACCCCTTCAGGGTCCAAGGCCAAAATCTGAAGTGGTGCTCCAGTGTCCAAGAAATTTTGAAAAATAAAAAAAATATTTTTTCTTACAGAATTAAAGAGCATATTTTTGTGAAGGTAGGTAGTAGGTTGGTAAACAGCAACCACCCAGGGAAGTACTACCGTCCTGCCAGATGACTGTGAAACAGAAACCTGTAACTGTTTTACATGATGGTAGGATTGCTGGTTTTCTTTTTCTGTCTCATAAACACGCTAAGATAACAGGGATATCTTGCTACTCCTACTTACACTTTGGTCACACTTCACAGACACGCACATGCATATATATATATACATACATCTAGGTTTTTCTCCTTTTTCTAAATAGCTCTTGTTCTTTTTTATTTCTTCTATTGTCCATGGGGAAGTGGAAAAGAATCTTTCCTCCGTAAGCCATGCGTGTCGTATGAGGCGACTAAAATGCCGGGAGCAATGGGCTAGTAACCCCTTCTCCTGTATACATTTACTAAAAAAGAGAAGAAGAAAAACTTTATAAAACTGGGTTGCTTAAATGTGCGTGGATGTAGTGCGGATGACAAGAAACAGATGATTGCTGATGTTATGAATGAAAAGAAGTTGGATGTCCTGGCCCTAAGCGAAACAAAGCTGAAGGGGGTAGGAGAGTTTCAGTGGGGGGAAATAAATGGGATTAAATCTGGAGTATCTGAGAGAGTTAGAGCAAAGGAAGGGGTAGCAGTAATGTTAAATGATCAGTTATGGAAGGAGAAAAGAGAATATGAATGTGTAAATTCAAGAATTATGTGGATTAAAGTAAAGGTTGGATGCGAGAAGTGGGTCATAATAAGCGTGTATGCACCTGGAGAAGAGAGAAATGCAGAGGAGAGAGAGAGATTTTGGGAGATGTTAAGTGAATGTATAGGAGCCTTTGAACCAAATGAGAGAGTAATTGTGGTAGGGGACCTGAATGCTAAAGTAGGAGAAACCTTTAGAGAGGGTGTGGTAGGTAAGTTTGGGGTGCCAGGTGTAAATGATAATGGGAGCCCTTTGATTGAACTTTGTATAGAAAGGGGTTTAGTTATAGGTAATACATATTTTAAGAAAAAGAGGATAAATAAGTATACACGATATGATGTAGGGCGAAATGACAGTAGTTTGTTGGATTATGTATTGGTAGATAAAAGACTGTTGAGTAGACTTCAGGATGTACATGTTTATAGAGGGGCCACAGATATATCAGATCACTTTCTAGTTGTAGCTACACTGAGAGTAAAAGGTAGATGGGATACAAGGAGAATAGAAGCATCAGGGAAGAGAGAGGTGAAGGTTTATAAACTAAAAGAGGAGGCAGTTAGGGTAAGATATAAACAGCTATTGGAGGATAGATGGGCTAATGAGAGCATAGGCAATGGGGTCGAAGAGGTATGTGCTAGGTTTAAAAATGTAGTGTTAGAGTGTTCAGCAGAAGTTTGTGGTTACAGGAAAGTGGGTGCAGGAGGGAAGAGGAGCGATTGGTGGAATGATGATGTAAAGAGAGTAGTAAGGGAGAAAAAGTTAGCATATGAGAAGTTTTTACAAAGTAGAAGTGATGCAAGGAGGGAAGAGTATATGGAGAAAAAGAGAGAAGTTAAGAGAGTGGTGAAGCAATGTAAAAAGAGAGCAAATGAGAGAGTGGGTGAGATGTTATCAACAAATTTTGTTGAAAATAAGAAAAAGTTTTGGAGTGAGATTAACAAGTTAAGAAAGCCTAGAGCACAAATGGATTTGTCAGTTAAAAATAGGAGAGGAGAGTTATTAAATGGAGAGTTAGAGGTATTGGGAAGATGGAGGGAATATTTTGAGGAATTGTTAAATGTTGATGAAGATAGGGAAGCTGTGATTTCGTGTATAGGGCAAGGAGGAATAACATCTTGTAGGAGTGAGGAAGAGCCAGTTGTGAGTGTGGGGGAAGTTCGTGAGGCAGTAGGTAAAATGAAAGGGGGTAAGGCAGCCGGGATTGATGGGATAAAGATAGAAATGTTAAAAGCAGGTGGGGATATAGTTTTGGAGTGGTTGGTGCAATTATTTAATAAATGTATGGAAGAGGGTAAGGTACCTAGGGATTGGCAGAGAGCATGCATAGTTCCTTTGTATAAAGGCAAAGGGGATAAAAGAGAGTGCAAAAATTATAGGGGGATAAGTCTGTTGAGTGTTCCTGGTAAGGTGTATGGTAGAGTTATAATTGAAAGAATTAAGAGTAAGACGGAGAATAGGATAGCAGATGAACAAGGAGGCTTTAGGAAAGGTAGGGGGTGTGTGGACCAGGTGTTTACAGTGAAACATATAAGTGAACAGTATTTAGATAAGGCTAAAGAGGTCTTTGTGGCATTTATGGATTTGGAAAAGGCGTATGACAGGGTGGATAGGGGGGCAATGTGGCAGATGTTGCAAGTGTATGGTGTAGGAGGTAGGTTACTGAAAGCAGTGAAGAGTTTTTACGAGGATAGTGAGGCTCAAGTTAGAGTATGTAGGAAAGAGGGAAATTTTTTCCCAGTAAAGGTAGGCCTTAGACAAGGATGTGTGATGTCACCGTGGTTGTTTAATATATTTATAGATGGGGTTGTAAGAGAAGTAAATGCGAGGGTCTTGGCAAGAGGCGTGGAGTTAAAAGATAAAGAATCACACACAAAATGGGAGTTGTCACAGCTGCTCTTTGCTGATGACACTGTGCTCTTGGGAGATTCTGAAGAGAAGTTGCAGAGATTGGTGGATGAATTTGGTAGGGTGTGCAAAAGAAGAAAATTAAAGGTGAATACAGGAAAGAGTAAGGTTATGAGGATAACAAAAAGATTAGGTGATGAAAGATTGAATATCAGATTGGAGGGAGAGAGTATGGAGGAGGTGAACGTATTCAGATATTTGGGAGTGGACGTGTCAGCGGATGGGTCTATGAAAGATGAGGTGAATCATAGAATTGATGAGGGAAAAAGAGTGAGTGGTGCACTTAGGAGTCTGTGGAGACAAAGAACTTTGTCCTTGGAGGCAAAGAGGGGAATGTATGAGAGTATAGTTTTACCAACGCTCTTATATGGGTGTGAAGCGTGGGTGATGAATGTTGCAGCGAGGAGAAGGCTGGAGGCAGTGGAGATGTCATGTCTGAGGGCAATGTGTGGTGTGAATATAATGCAGAGAATTCGTAGTTTGGAAGTTAGGAGGAGGTGCGGGATTACCAAAACTGTTGTCCAGAGGGCTGAGGAAGGGTTGTTGAGGTGGTTCGGACATGTAGAGAGAATGGAGCGAAACAGAATGACTTCAAGAGTGTATCAGTCTGTAGTGGAAGGAAGGCGGGGTAGGGGTCGGCCTAGGAAGGGTTGGAGGGAGGGGGTAAAGGAGGTTTTGTGTGCGAGGGGCTTGGACTTCCAGCAGGCATGCGTGAGCGTGTTTGATAGGAGTGAATGGAGACAAATGGTTTTTAATACTTGACGTGCTGTTGGAGTGTGAGCAAAGTAACATTTATGAAGGGATTCAGGGAAACCGGCAGGCCGGACTTGAGTCCTGGAGATGGGAAGTACAGTGCCTGCACTCTGAAGGAGGGGTGTTAATGTTGCAGTTTAAAAACTGTAGTGTAAAGCACCCTTCTGGCAAGACAGTGATGGAGTGAATGATGGTGAAAGTTTTTCTTTTTCGGGCCACCCTGCCTTGGTGGGAATCGGCCAGTGTGATAATAAAAAAAAAAATAATAATTTTTGTGAAGGTAATAAGACAAAAAAAAAAATTTCTGATCAGTACTTACCGAGATACAGTGCCAAATGATGTGGTGGCGGCAACATCGACGAATTCTACATACGCGCATGACATTATTTAGAGGTTTTTATAGTTTTTTCTTTTCTTTTCCAATTTTTTTCTTTTCCTACTAACATTTGGGGCCTGAGAGACCAATACTGTATATAATGTATTTATATAAACTCACTGTATTGAACACAATAACTGCACTAAAGTTATTATCATATTATTGTTTACCACTGTTGTTTATTACAATAAACATGCACAAATATTGTATAATACTAATGTTCTATCATATATTTACAGATTTACAATCACTGGACATGATTTTAGAACTGCTGGAGCTTGTGGAACTCCTTGAAACAAGGCACCATACACAGAGGCACCTTACATTCCTCACACATAAACCGAGTGTCTTTGCGTCTTTGTTGCCGTCGTTTTGTTTGTGCACAGATGATGCATCTCTTCTGAGCAAATTTCTTCTGAGTTGAAGGAAGCTGTATTATGAAATGATCACCTTCCCTCCTCAAACGCTTGGGTATATCCTGAGTAATTCGAGGACCTTGTTGTATAGCAGGTGTTCTTACCTGGTACTTCATTATGAGTTGTCTGACAACAGACAAACAAAATTCACCATACGGTGGTCTGTTGCCAGTCTTTATTTGGTACATATTATATGCATTGAGCATTGAAATGTCCATGAGATGGAAGAAAAGTTTCATGTACCACTTGTAACTCTTACGAACACAGTCAACAAAACCAATCTGCATGTCACATTTGTCAACCAAGCGCATGTTTTGTGTATAATCAATCACTGTCACTGGTTTTCGAATACGTTCATTAGTCACTCGATCAACTTTGCCACTTTCTTGCATTTCATTACGGTGAATGGTTGTCAACAATGTGACATCTCGTTTGTCATGCCACCGTAATGCCATCATGTCATTGGCAGTAAACACCTGCACGTCATCACCACGAGAACCTGCATTGAGCCTGGGCATATGTTTACGATTAGAACACACTGTGCCACACACATCTGTCTTATTCACTCGCATGAAATCACTGAGTAATGGGCTTGTGTACCAGTTATCGGTATATAATGTATGCCCCTTACCAAGATAAGGTGCCATCATGTTTCTCACTACGTCACCTGAGATGCCCAATAACATCTTGGTATCTTTCAATGTTTTACTTCCCGTGTATACAACAATATCCAACATCAGGCCACTGTCACAGTCACAGAGTACAAACAGTTTTATACCAAAGCATTTCCTCTTGCTCGGTATATGCTGCTTGAATGACAGTCTACCTTTGAACAAAATCAAAGACTCATCAATTACAACATTCTTGAATGGATAAAAGTATATTCTGAACTTTTGTTTGAGATACATGAAAACATTTCTAATCTTGTATAACCTGTCACTTCTGTCAGGCCTGGTTTTGTCAGAGAAGTGCAACATACGTATGAGTAAGATAAACCTGTTCACTGGGATGATTTCACTGAAGACCGGGGTAGAAATTAGCCTATCTGTGGACCATTATGCTTTTATATTATGCTTATAGACATGAGGCATAAGCATTATTGTTGCAAAAAGCAAATACATTTCTGCAACAGTCGTCTCTTTCCACCTGTGTAGTCTTGACTGTGGTGATATGATCGTATTTGCCATGGTGTACTCAAAATACTTATTACTTTCCCTGACAATAGTTTCCATCAGTGGCTGGTCAAAGAATAATTCAAAGAATTCCAGTTCATTGGCCATGGTTCCAAGGGGACAAGTAGGTAGAATTCCACTTTGAGAGTCATCAGAGTGGTGAGGTTTGGGAACAAAATTGGGATTTTGTTGCCAATCCCACATACGGTTTGCTGGTGGATACTGGACATCATAGGCTGGTTGTACGGGTGGTTGTGGTTGTGGTGGGCTGGTGGCTGATGCTCCGCTTTGTCCTTGAACTGACGAGTCAGCAGCGTGGGTCCCAGCCTGGGCTGGTGAGTCACGCATGGCGGTGCCACTACCATCACCACTACCACCACCCACTGATGCCTGTGGTCTATCCATGCCAAGTGTAGCCACATCATCCTCACTATCACTATCTAAAACTGGTGTAGGGCCAAGGGATGTACTCCGGGATGTACTCCGTTCCCTGGGCACAGCATAGGGTACACTACCCGAGCGCATGCGGTGGCGAACATACCGACGCTTCACTGGTGAATATGATTCCTCACTATCACTACTCGAATGATCGTCAAGCGCAATAAAATCACAATCCACGTTGCTATCATCATTACTGAAGTCAGAGGCCTGGCCACGCGAAAATATTAGTTTTCTCTTGCGTTGAGGCACAACCGACCGTGAGTCATGAGTGCCCACACCAGAGGTAGAAGGTTGAGGATCGTCAGGGTTTTCTGCAATATTATCGATATCCTGGTCATTCCTTTCGGTCACTAACTGATCAAAGCCATAGAATTCATCTTCATTTCCACTTCCATCAGTGTCAGAACTATCAGATAGGAAGAGGAGAGTCCCAATTTTCCGGGGAGTGAGAGCTGACTTGCGACGAGGCATAGTGAACAAGGGTAACTGAGCCGGCGTTCCCACAATGCTATGTGGGCACCTATATTTTTTGTTTATGGCGCACACCCACCACACAGACCCGTTCTCTCACATGTAGGCCTATGAGCGCTTTTGCGCTAAATTTGACGGTGCTAGAATTTGGCATAGATCTATGGTTTGGACACTCAACGTGAAGCCGTAGATCTATGGGATGGACCCTGAAAGGGTTAAGCATCCCAGAGCGATAAAAAGCATATACAGTTCACTCATTACCTTAAAATATTTGTAGTCTTAATGTAAGGTCAGAGTTGAGTAAACGAGATAAAGCAAATAAATGAGAGAGAGAGAGAGAGAATGAGTACATGAGGGAGGACAGGTGCAGAGTTATGTAAACAAACCAGGTGAATGCAAGTTTTGTAAACAAACAAAGTGTACATGTCTGGTTTGTGTACAAGCTGTCTCTACCTGGAGTTTACCTGGAGAGAGTTCCGGGGGTCAACACCCCCGCGGCCCGGACTGAGACCAGGCCTCCTGGTGGATCAGAGCCTGATCAACCAGGCTGTTGCTGCTGGCTGCACGCAAACCAACGTACGAGCCACAGCCCGGCTGATCCGGAACTGACTTTAGGTGCTTGTCCAGTGCCAGCTTGAAGACTGCCAGGGGTCTGTTGGTAATCCCCCTTATGTGTGCTGGGAGGCAGTTGAACAGTCTCGGGCCCCTGACACTTATTGTATGGTCTCTTAACGTGCTAGTGACACCCCTGCTTTTCATTGGGGGGATGGTGCATCGTCTGCCAAGTCTTTTGCTTTCGTAGTGAGTGATTTTCGTGTGCAAGTTCGGTACTAGTCCCTCTAGGATTTTCCAGGTGTATATAATCATGTATCTCTCCCTCCTGCATTCCAGGGAATACAGGTTTAGGAACCTCAAGCGCTCCCAATAATTGAGGTGTTTTATCTCCGTTATGCGCGCCGTGAAAGTTCTCTGTACATTTTCTAGGTCGGCAATTTCACCTGCCTTGAAAGGTGCTGTTAGTGTGCAGCAATATTCCAGCCTAGATAGAACAAGTGACCTGAAGAGTGTCATCATGGGCTTGGCCTCCCTAGTTTTGAAGGTTCTCATTATCCATCCTGTCATTTTTCTAGCAGATGCGATTGATACAATGTTATGGTCCTTGAAGGTGAGATCCTCCGACATGATCACTCCCAGGTCTTTGACGTTGGTGTTTCGCTCTATTTTGTGGCCAGAATTTGTTTTGTACTCTGATGAAGATTTAATTTCCTCATGTTTACCATATCTGAGTAATTGAAATTTCTCATCGTTGAACTTCATATTGTTTTCTGCAGCCCACTGAAAGATTTGGTTGATGTCTGCCTGGAGCTTTGCAGTGTCTGCAATGGAAGACACTGTCATGCAGATTCCGGTGTCATCTGCAAAGGAAGACACGGTGCTGTGGCTGACATCCTTGTCTATGTCGGATATAAGGATGAGGAACAAGATGGGAGCGAGTACTGTGCCTTGTGGAACAGAGCTTTTCACCGTAGCTGCCTCGGACTTTACTCTGTTGACGACTACTCTCTGTGTTTTGTTAGTGAGGAAATTATAGATCCATCGACCGACTTTTCCTGTTATTCCTTTAGCACGCATTTTGTGCGCTATTACGCCATGGTCACACTTGTCGAAGGCTTTTGCAAAGTCTGTATATATTACATCTGCAATAAATAAAGAACAGCACTCCCATTCTCATGTAACACCATTTTTAGAAGAAATGACGCTCTGAGTGAAGGCACTGGAAATAAGTGTCACTCTGTCTGACTTTTTTGGGTTATCCTGGGTTCTCTACATATATGCTGTTATGTATGATAATCTATGTAACTGTATTTGTGTATACCTGAATAAACTTACTTAATTACATACAAAAGGAATAATTTTCTACAGTTACCCCTAACACATTTTCTCTAATGTTGGACTAGAGAAAATGTTATTCTTGCCGTCACTCGTACAAGTCTGGCTACCACATCTCGTTTTTATGTTTATTTATTCTACTGTGGAGTGTATTTATCATCTTTATATGTTATTTATCATCTTTATATGTTATTTATCGTGCTTATTATATAATTTTGAAAACATATCATAGGTGGATTAATGAAAATGTGTATATTAACATAATATATGACATTAAATGAGATTCGATGATTATTATTATTAATACTAATGTGGCATCACTCGTACAAGACATCTGGCTCTCACATCTCATATTTATGTTTATTTATTCTACTGTGGGGTGTACTTATTATCTTTATATGTTATGTATCATGTTTATTATATAATTTTGAAAAAATATCATAGATGGATTAATGAAAATATGTATATTAACATAATATACAACATTTAATGAGACTCAGTGATTATTATTATTATTATTATTATTATTATTATTATTATTATTATTATTATTATTATCTAATATCTAGAAACCCATCAGTTACACAACCCAGGGCAACATGGGTTTAGAACAGGTCGCTCCTGTCTGTCTCAACTATTGGATCACCACGACAAGGTCCTAGATGCACTAGAAGACAAAAAGAATGCAGATGTAATATATACAGACTTTGCAAAAGCCTTTGACAAGTGTGATCATGGCATAATAGCGCACAAAATGCGTGCTAAAGGAATAACAGGAAAAGTCAGTCGATGGATCTATAATTTCCTCACTAACAGAACACAGAGAGTAGTAGTCAACAGAGTAAAGTCCAAGGCAGCTACGGTGAAAAGCTCTGTTCCACAAGGCACAGTACTCGCTCCCATCTTGTTCCTCATCCTCATATCCGACATAGACAAGGATGTCAGCCACAGCACCGTGTCTTCCTTTGCAGATGACACCTGAATCTGCATGACAGTGTCTTCCATTGCAGACATGGCAAGGCTCCAGGCGGACATCAACCAAATCTTTCAGTGGGCTGCAGAAAACAATATGAAGTTCAACGATGAGAAATTTTAATTACTCAGATATGGTAAACACGAGGAAATTAAATCTTCATCAGAGTACAAAACAAATTCTGGCCACAAAATAGAGCAAAACGCCAACGTCAAAGACCTGGGAGTGATCATGTCGGAGGATCTCACCTTCAAGGACCATAACATTGTATCGATCGCATCTGCTAGAAAAATGACAGGATGGATAATGAGAACCTTCAAAACTAGGGATGCCAAGCCCATGATGACACTCTTCAGGTCACTTGTTCTATCTAGGCTGGAATATTGCTGCACACTAACAGCACCTTTCAAGGCAGGTGAAATTGCTGACCTAGAAAATGTACAGAGAACCTTCACGGCGCGCATAACGGAGATAAAACACCTCGATTACTGGGAGCGCTTGAGGTTCCTGAACCTGTATTCCCTGGAATGCAGGCGGAAGAGATACATGATGATATACACCTGGAAAATCCTAGAGGGACTAGTACCGAACTTGCACACGAAAATCACTCACTATGAAAGCAAAAGACTTGGCAGACGATGCAACATCCCCCCAATGAAAAGCAGGGGTATCACTAGCATGTTAAGAGACCATACAATAAGTGTCAGGGGCCCGAGACTGTTCAACTGCCTCCCAGCATGCATAAGGGGGATTACCAACAGACCCCTGGCAGTCTTCAAGCTGGCACTGGACAGGCACCTAAAGTCGGTTCCTGACCAGCCGGGCTGTGGCTCGTACATTGGTTTGCGTGCAGTCAGCAGTAACAGCATGGTTGATCAGGCCCTGATCCACCAGGAGGCCTGGTCACAGACCGGGCCGCGGGGGCGTTGACCCCCGGAACTCTCTCCAGGTAAACTCCAGGTATATGGGGTCTCAAGATAAAAGACACTCATACTGATTTTAATATGTATCTGCACACCAGCACAGTGTGTAGGTTTATTTAGGTACAGGCATACATAAGTACAGTGGACCCTCGACCAACGATATTAATCCGTTCCTGAGAGCTTCTCATTAATCAAAATTATCGTTAGTCGAGTTGATTTTCCCCATAAGAAATAATGGAAATCAAATTAATCCGTTCCTCACACCCCAGAGTATTGAAAAAAAAAGAAATTTTACCACATGAAATATTAATTTTAATACACACAAACTGAAGAAGACATATACAATTACATGACACTTACCTTTATTGAAGATCTGGTGATGATTGATGGGATGAGAGGAGGGGAGAATGTGGATGGTGTTAGCATTTAGAAGGGGAATCCCCTTCCATTTGGACTTGAGGTGTCAAGTCCTTTTCTGGGGTTACTTCCCTTCTTCTTTTAATGCCACTAGGACCAGCTTGAGAGTCACTGGACCTCTGTCGCACAACATATCTGTCCATAGAGCTCTGTACCTCCCTTTCCTTTATGATTTGTCTAAAACTGGCCACAATATTGTCATTGTAATAGTCACCAGCATGTCTTGCAATAGATGTGTTAGGGTGATTTTCATCCATAAAGGTTTGCAGTTCAACCCACTTTGCACACATTTCCTTAATCTTTGAAGTAGGCACAATGGATTCCACAACTGGCATAGGCATCTCAGGGTTAGCCCCAAACCCTTTAAAATCTTTCTTAATTTCCATACTAATTCTCACCCTTTTTATCACAGGGATGGCACTAGAAGCTTTCGTAGGGCCCATGGTGACTTATTTTGCAGGTGCAATCGCTAAAAACGCTGTGATAATATGAAATGTTCTGATTTTATGTTTGGATGCGACCGCGGTGGCTGATTTGTAAACACTGTGCAGGCCACACGTGGATGCGTCTCGAATGGAACGAATCGCGTTGTTCGAGTTTTTTAGTGCTAGTCGAAGCAAAATTTTTGCGTTAAAATGTATCACTAGTCGGATTTAACGTTATACGATGCCATCGTTGGTTGAGGGTCCACGGTATAATTATCAGAGTATATATAAAGTATGAAATAACTTTTAAAAACAATTGAAATTTTGGAGTTTCCAGACATAATGGAGAGATTTAGTGCTTACATATCTCACAGAGAATGTAAACAAACTGGGTGGGGCACCGTGACTGTATTAGAAGGTCAAGTGGGGGGAGCCGTATAGAGAGTTTTGGTCATAATTTGAAATGGCCGTATTAGTGGAACACCGTAAAGTGAAACGCCATAAAGCGAAACTCCGTAAAGCAGGGCCCTACTGTATATACTCTAAAATGAATAAAATATGTCATTCATGTAGTGGTATGGGCGGTGTCAGCGGGCGGTGGACGAAAGTTTGTCTGAGACCAGACAAAATACTTCTTGAATAATTTCGCTGTCATCTATACGGCTTATTTATCTATCACAGTTCATCTAATATGACATAACAAATATAAATAACATAGAAACCTGATGCAGTAGGGCCCTGCTTTACGGCATTTCGCTTTACAGCGTTCCGCTAAAACAGTCATTTCAAATTATGACCAAAACTCGCTATACAGCTCCCACCACCTGACTTTCTAATACAGTCACCATGCCCCACCCAGTTTGTTTACATTCTCTGTGAGATCCGTAAGCACTAAGTCACTCCATTAAGTCTGGAAACTCCAAAATTTCAAGTGTTTTTAAAAGTTATTTCATATTTTATATACACTCTGATAATTATAATTATGTATACCTGTACCTAAATAAACTTACATACTGTGCTGGCGTGCATGTACACATTAAAATCAGTAAGAGTGTCTTATATCTCGAGACATCATATTAGTAATGATAATAATCACGGAGTCTCATTAAATGTCGTATATTACGTTAATATGTACATTTTCATTAATCCATCCAGGATATTTTTTTCAAAATTATCTAATAAACACGATGCATAACCTATAAAGATGATAAATACACCTCACAGTAGAATAAATAAACATATATATGAGATGTGGTAGCCTGTGAAAAATTGTGTGGACTGCCTCCAAGTGAGTCGCCTACCCTGGCAAACTCTGTTGACACCGAGCTCTGAGGTGGGTACCTGTTGTGATAGAAACACAGGCCTTATCTCTAGGCTTTATTGAACATAGAATCTTCATAGTACTTCTGCAACAACAAAATATAATGACTAGTACATCTAATAATGGCTTCTACAGGGATGGTGATGTCTTGCATATGTCAAGAGAAAAGTTATAACTACAGGCCACATATTTAAACTCACCATGTAATCTGCATCGGTGATAAATGGATAAAGTAGGAGAGAATCACACACTATATGTTGGTGCCCATGACGCACGCCAAACTGTTGTTGTTGTTAAGGGCCCCTAGAGGTGGTGCAGTATTATCCTGCTGCTGCTCCCCACAGGACCAGTATCACTACAATCTCCCCCTTCTAAAATATCAGAGACAGTAATCTCCCAAACTGTTAGGTGGGCGACGTACACGTCCCGACCTTCGTAGCCCTTGAGCCTCTTCACCAGGTTCGATATTTTCCAGCGGGGTTTGATTAACTGCTGGAGCAGAATCCTCTATTTCCATAGGGGTAGTCTCAAGGGGCTTTCCAGGAGAAAATGAAGGATCTTTCACATCTATTGGTGTATCTTGAGATTCCACACTAATAGGGATTTCAACTGGGGCTAAATGTCTTGTAGATACTGTAGTCTCTTCACCATTTTGGTAGCGAATGTGGGCGTAATGTGGATTAGCTTGCAGGAGCTCTACCTCTTCCACTAAAGGATCCGTCTTGTTCATCCTACGGTGACTCTTCAGGAGAACGGGTCCAGGATGACATAACCAAGTGGGCACGGAGGCTCCCGTAGAGGAACGACGTGAATAGTTGAGGAGTCTTTCATGAGGGGTTGCATTAGTAGCTGTGCACAGCAGTGATCTAATAGAGTGAAGTGCATCAGGTAGGACAGTTTGCCAGTGTTGAACAGGTAGATTGCGCGACTTTAATGTCATTGTAACTGCCTTCCATATAGTACCATTGAACCGCTCCACTTGACCATTGCCTTGAGGGTTGTAGCTTGTTGTTCTGCTGCAGGCAATACCTTTGCTAGCCAAAAACTCCTGAAGTTCGTTACTCATGAACGAGGATCCCCTGTCTGAATGGATATAAGCTGGCATACCAAAAATAGAGAACAACTGTGAAAGACAACTAATAACAGTTGAAGCAGCCATATTTGCACAGGGGAATACAAAGGGAAACCTTGAATATTCATCTACTATGTTAAGGAAATACCTATTCTGATTTGTGCTTGGTAGAGGTCCTTTGAAATCTATATTCAATCTTTCGAAAGGCTGGGTGGATTTTATGAGATGAGTCTTCTCTGGCTGATGAAAGTTTGGCTTGCACTCTGCACATACTCTGCATGCTCTGATCACTTGTCGCACATCTTCCACTGAGTAGGGCATGTTCTTTGATTTGACAAAATGGTACAGGCGTGTAACTCCTGGGTGACACAAAGCCTTGTGGAGAGCTGAGAGTGATTGCAAATCATGACATGCTGCTCCACAGTGGGACCTAGAGAATGCATCAGGTGAGATGTTCTCTTGACCCGGTCGGTACAGAATATCAAAGTCATAACACGATAGTTCCATCCTCCAGCGTAATATCTTGTCATTCTTTATCCTACTTTTGTGCCTCTTGTCGAACATATACATCACGGACCGTTGGTCAGTCCTTATGGTGAAATGTCTACCAGTTAAATAATGCCTCCAGTGGCGAACTGCTTCTATGATGGCCTGGGCTTCCTTTTCTACAGCAGCATAACATTTCTCTGATCCTTGAAAAGTTCTCGAAAAGAAGGCTACTGGTCGTCCTGCCTGAGATAAGACTGCAGCAATGGCAATGTCAGATGCATCCGTTTCCACTTCGAATGGTAGGGACTCATCAATGGCTTGAACTACTGAGTTTTCAATGTCCTGTTTGAGAGTATGGAAAGCGGCTTCTGCTTCCTTTGTCACAGGAAATGTGGTAGCACTCAATGGGCGGACTTTACTTGAATAGTTGTAGATCCATTGTGAGTAATAAGCAAAGAGACCAAGAGTTCTTCGGAGTGACTTTTTGTCTTGAGGCATTGGAAGTTCCCGTAGAGGTCGTAGTTGTTCAGGGTCTGGGAATATTGAACCTCCTTCCACTACATAACCAAGGATGCTAAGCCTTTTAGTTGAAAAAGTGCACTTTTCCTCATTGTAACTGATATTTTTCTTCTTGGCGGCTTCCAAAAACTTATCAAGGTTTGCATCATGTTCCTCCTGGGTCTTGCCACAAATGGTAACATTATCTAAATACGCGTAAGTTCCCATGAGTTGCTCTTCCTGAATGAGTGAATCCATAATTCGTTGGAAGCAGGCTACCCCATTGGTGACTCCAAAAGGGACTCTGGTAAACTGATACAGGCCATCACTAGCCTGAAACGCTGTGTATGGTTTATCTTCATTCCTTATAGGGACTTGATGATAGGCACTCTGCAGATCAATTGTGCTAAACACGTAGTACTGAGCAATTTTGTTCACTGTATCGTCAATTCGAGGTAGAGGGTACCCATCAAGAAGTGTAAATTTGTTGATTGTCTCAGAGTAATCGATAGCCAGTCTCCGTTTCCTATAACCATCTTTAACAACAACAACCTGTGCACGCCAAGGGGAATCACTCGGTTCTATAATACCCTCCTTCAGCAGCCTCTGAGTTTCTTTCTCAATGAACATCCGATCCTCATAAGAATAGCGGCGTGACTTAGCTGATATAGGATGGCAATCCGCAGTAAGATTTGCAAACAGCTTTGGTGGGTCTACCCTTAAAGTGCTAAGCCCACAGACAACAAGAGGAGGCAGTTCACCTCCATATGTTAAGGTGACACTACCATGCAGCTTCTGAAAGTCCTGACCAAGGATAACATCAGAGCACAGTTGTGGCAGAATAGCTAAATGTACATCTTGATAATCCTTTCCATTAACTCTGAGATTTACCTTACAAAACCCTAAGGTCTGAATAGAGAGAGATGTTGATGCCATGGAAACGGTACCTGATGAGTGATGTAGAGTCAAGGAGAGCCGTTTAACTAAGTCAAGGTTGATGAAACTCTCTGAGCTGCCACTATCAATAAGACCATCTACTTCTGTTCCTTTGATGAATACTTTCACAACTGCCTTTGACAGTGAATTTGGAGTAGCCGCAGAAGTCACTGTTGCTAGAGTCGCATGATCACTGGAATGTGTGGAGGCACTAGCTCTTGTTGATGCATTAGCACGACATACTTTAGCAAAGTGACCTTTCTTGTGGCATTTATGGCACATTGCTTCACGAGCAGGACACTTTGGACGTGGATGTCTTGAAAAACCACAAAAGAAACACACCGTACCTGCTGCTGCTGTCACTGAGGCAGGTTCCCCAGTAACTTCATTGCAAGAGTCTTGGTCAGGAATTGCAGCACTTACCACTCGAGAAGGCTGAGTGGTACTGTATACTTCAGAATTCTTCTGGGCTGAATCTAGAGCTCTTGCCTGGTCAAAGGCAGCGGCTAAGTCGAGAGTTTTATTCTCCAATAAACGCTGCCTTATTATTGGTGATTGCAGGCCACTGATAAAAGCATCCCTGATGGACTCTTCACAATACTGAGCAGCTGTCACTGCTTGGAAGTGACAGTCCTTACCTAAAATTTTCAGTGCTTGAAAGTATTCCTCTAAGGACTCATCAATCTGCTGGCGGCGAGTTGCAAGGCGATAGCGTGCAAAGATTTCATTTGTAGGTTTAATATACTGAGACTTGAGGGTTTTGATAGCATCTTCGTAGGTATTACACTCAGAAATAGCCTCATATATCTTAGGTGACACAAAATTGATGAGCAGACTTAGTTTATCTAGATCTTCTTTAGGAAGGGCTCCCAAGAAGTTTTCGAAAGTCTTAAACCAGTGCTTCCATTCCTGAGCAGCCGTTGATAAGCTGGGGTCACAGTCTAGCCTCTCAGGTTTCAGTAAATGCTCCATGTTGTGATGTAGTCTAGCGCAGGATCACCACCAGGTAGCCCAGGATTCTATGTTCAATAAATTGTTGTGATAGAAACACAGGCCTTATCTCTAGGCTTTATTGAACATAGAATCTTCATAGCACTTCTGCAACAACAAAATATAATGACTAGTACATCTAATAATGGCTTCTACAGGGATGGTGATGTCTTGCATATGTCAAGAGAAAAGTTATAACTACAGGCCACATATTTAAACTCACCATGTAATCTGCATCGGTGATAAATGGATAAAGTAGGAGAGAATCACACACCATATGTTGGTGCCCATGACGCACGCCAAACTGTTGTTGTTGTTAAGGGCCCCTAGAGGTGGTGCAGTATTATCCTGCTGCTGCTCCCCACAGGACCAGTATCACTACAATCTTACATACTGTGCTGGCGTGCATGTACACATTAAAATCAGTAAGAGTGTCTTATATCTCGAGACATCATATTAGTAATGATAATAATCACGGAGTCTCATTAAATGTCGTATATTACGTTAATATGCACATTTTCATTAATCCATCCAGGATATTTTTTTCAAAATTATCTAATAAACATGATGCATAACCTATAAAGATGATAAATACACCTCACAGTAGAATAAATAAACATATATATGAGATGTGGTAGCCTGTGAAAAATTGTGTGGACTGCCTCCAAGTGAGTCGCCTACCCTGGCAAACTCTGTTGACACCGAGCTCTGAGGTGGGTACCTCAGCCTCACAAGTGGCTTATAGGACAGATTTTCACAAATGATTGATGTTGCAAGAAAACTCGCCTGCATGCACGTATAAAGGACTAACTTACTTGGTGTTGCAGCATATATCCTGATTGTCAACTTCCTAAGCCTAGCTTTAGCCCCTTCGGACTTCCCCTCAGAAACCACGTGCAACCGGGAGCCTTAATTCCTGCAATATTCAATCGTAATTAGTGTCCTGCCTGCACCTCAGAAATTCCTATATCCAAGAGGGTATGTATCCCCTAGTATAACTATGCAGACTCAGACACTAGCTTCTAGACCGCTCTGAGACACTGGTACTTACTGGGCATGCTCAACCTGTTGCATCCGGGCCCACAGTTAAAACTCACTCACGATCTCCCAAGACACTGGCCAGAAATCTACGAGAAAAAAGTGAAGGTCTTGTCTTACTGTATGGGCCTGACGGAGGTCATCTATGGTACATCGAGGTGCCTCTACCAGATTTCCCCAGGTCTCAGACGTGAAGACACGTGGGGGCGCCGTCTGCTGATCACGGCACGTCTTGTCTTGATGGTGTCCTTCTTAAGAAGAACGAGCTGGTCCCTCTTGCAGACCCTCGTCTCTTCGTTCAAACTAGGGCTGCCAGTTCTCCCTAGCTAACTTATCCTAGTGTTTGCCTACATTAACGGCCTATTACTACCTATGTTAAGGTCTTAGGTCTACATTATTATTATCTACATTTGCCTTAGTAAACCTAATATTAATATACTATCAGTAGAACTACCTACTCCTTCCCTGAAGGGTAAATCTATAAATAAATAAGCTTACCAACAATCGCCAACCAGAGAATGCTTTGTTTGTTTGGGAGGGTTTAGGGGCCGCCCAGCTCAGCCGTCCCATACGGCCATGCTGGATCTGTCCTGTGGAACTTTAGGGACCAAATAAATTTCCACATAGCCAGACGACTTGCATAAATGATGCCATATTAGAAATGATAATAATAATAATAATAATAATAATAATAATAATCACCGAGTTTCATTAAATGTCATATATTACGTTAATATACACATTTTCATTAATCCATCCATGATATTTTTTCAAAATTATATAATAAACACGATAAATAACATATAAAGATGATAAATACACCCCAGAATAGAATAAATAAACTTAATATGAGATTTCGTAGCCAGATAGCTTGTACAAGTGACGGCAAGAATAACATTTTCTCTAGTCCAACATAAGAGAAAATGTGTTACTGGGGGTAACTGTAGAAAATTATTCCTTTCGTATGTATGTAAGTAAGTTTATTCAGGTATACACAAATACAGCTACATAGATTATCATACATAACAGCATATGTGTAGAGAACACAGGATAACCCAAAAAAGTCAGACAGAGTGACTTATTTCCATTGCCTTCACTCAGAGCATCATTTCTTCTCAAAATGATGTTACATGAGAATGGGAGTGTTCTTCTTTATTTATTCTACTGTATCAATGTAGAGACAACTTGTACACAATATAATTTGTACACAAACCAGACATGTACCCTTTTTTTGTTTACAAAACTTACCTTCGCCTGGTTTGTTTACATAACTCTGCACCTGTCCTCTCTCATGCACTCATTCTTTCTCTCTCTCATTTATTCGTTTTATCTCATTTACTTACTCCTTACCCAACATTAAGACTACAAATATTTTAAGGTAAGTAATGAGTGAACTATATATACATTTTATCGCTCTGGGATGCTTAAATATCATAGAATACATGTATATGTAAGGGTGGAAAGGCCTGATATGGTAGCCCAGCTGACTGCCATACATACCACACTTGACTTTTTACAATAAATACTACTCATCTCACCCTAGATTAAGACTACAAATATTTTAAGGTAAGTAATGAGTAAACTGTATATGCATTTTATCGCTCTGGGATGCTTAAATGTAATAGAATATTATGTGGCCTGGTATGGTAGCCTGGCTGACTACCATACATACCACACTTGATTTCTTACAATAAATACTACTTGTCTCACCCTTGATTAAGACTATAAATATTTTAAGGTAAGTAATGAGTGCACTATGTGTGTATTTTACTTTTTTATTTTTTTTTTTTTGATGCCTGGTTCTATTGCTAACTTAATGTATGTTAGTGTAAACTTGTTACCTAGTGTTTGTATGCATTTATAAGTGGAAAAAAAGGGTGTTCCACTTTATGGCGATTTCCGCTTTACAGCAATAGCCTGGAACCTTACCTGCCATATAAGTGGGGCCCTACTGTATACATATTATTATTATTATTATTATTATTATTATTATTATTATTATTATTATTATTATTATTATTACAATATAAATAATATGTAATTTTTTATTCACACAAAAAATTTAAGATTTACTGTTATGCCTTATTGCAATAATTGTATAAATATTGTCAACCCATTCACGACTGCATACTGGAATGGACAGTGACATTTGTTTACTCTTGAACATAGCCAAAACAATTGAACATTTCTCCTACGTTGAGCTCAATTTCAAGGTACTTTTCATCATGAAAGCAAAAAAAATCATATCTATTTCTGTAATATATCTTCCATCCTATCAAATGAGACCAAAAAAACGAGAATACAACCATAAAAACCATACGAAAATACCGCTAAGGGGTGGCTAATTGCTGTGAACTCCATTATTTATGCTTAGATTTCTTTCATTTTTGGTGTACGTTAAGAAGCATCTTTCCATCATGCATTGCCAAAGTTTCAATATGATAGTCCAGCAAACAAATGAGATACACTTCCCTAGATCAAGAGCAAGAACCTCTCACCAGTATCAAGGAACCTGCCTTGAGGTCTGCTCGCTTATGGAAATTTTTGCTTGCGTATGGAAGCAAAAACTCGACCCATCGAGTCAACTACCTAAAATCATACCTTAGTAACAGAACTCAATATGTGTATGCAAATGATGCAAACTTCCACCCAAGCAATCACAGTAGGAGTCCCACAAGGAAGCGTCCTTGGACCACTCCTCTTTCTCATCTACATCAATGATCTTCCGAATGCATCACAGCTACTCAAACCCATATTATTTGCAAATGACACTACATATGTCTTTTCCCACCCAAACACAGTCATACTAGCAAACACAGTCAATGCTGAATTACAGAAAATATCTGCCTGGATGATGACTAACAAACTTACCCTGAATACTGATAAAACATATTTCATTCAGTTTGGAAACAATGCTGCAAATGATCCGATTAACATAACGATAAATGGATCATCAGTCACAAGATTCACAGAAGGAAAATTCCAAGGTATCCACCTTGCCTTAAGTTCCAGACACACATACAACAAATCACCAAGAAAATCTCCAAGACTGTAGGCATACTATCAGCTCTCCTGGCACTGTACTATTCACTCATATACCCTTATCTTACATATGGAATTTGTGCATGGGGATCAGCAACATCCAATCACCTAAAACCCCTAATAACCCAACAAAAGGCAGCAGTAAGAATGATAACGAATTCCCACTCCCGCCAGCATACTCCACCAATTTTCAAAAGTCTGAATCTGCTCACCATTAAGCACATCCATACTTATTCATGTGCCTACTACATACACAGAACAATACACACAAATATAAACCCTCCACTCAAACTTCTCCTCACCAACCTAAACAGGACACATGACCACAACACAAGACACAGATCTCTTTTTGATATACCTTGTGTCCATATCACACTGTGTAAAAACTCTATGTACATAAAGGGCCCCAAAATATGGAATTCATTACCAGAAGATATTAAAGTAACCCAGTCTGAAAATCAAAAGCCACTTAATCACCCTAGACTAAATGCTAAATACTCAGTACACACATACTCACCTATGTACTCCCACATCATAACTTCAGCAATCACTTTGAACCTTTTATCCATTGTTGACAGGAATAAAATTGAATCATTGTTTTCACAAAAAGTATTTTTGAATATAAATGTATCATTGTATTATACAAATTTTGATTCATTCATAATTAATATTCTACTGTACAACTATGAAATAATTACTATCCTACTGTACAACTATGATATATTCCTTAGTGTTAAGTAGACTGTAAGCCAATAATGTTAAGTTGGCCCATAATGCCTAGGCATAATAGAGGCTCTCTTTGCATTGCAACCCACTATTGTAAATATAAAATCTCAATGTACTGTTTGCAAAGACAAAATAAATAAATAAAATATATATAGCAATTCACGACCATTGTGGGTTTAGTGTCTTTTTTTACATTATAAATACTCTTACATTGTACACAATGTAAGAGTATTTGTATTGTGAGGTAATTATTATTATAATAAAAAAATATTGAGGTAAATGTTTTACAAAGTCTTACAAACGTACGTGAATGAACTAAAAGTAGACACATATTAATACGCGTTTATTTCGCCTGACCAAGTGATCGCCCACTACCTGTTCAGTTTGTGTTCTTATATTGTCTGAACTCTGTATCTCATTCTCTCTCTCGTTTACTGTTTCGTTAACTAGTTGGCTTTCATTGACGATGGCGTCTAAGCTTAGCTGTGATAAAAAGAGGAGTCGTAAGACTCTTGCTTTAAGTGCCAAGTTAGAGGATGATGGTGTGCCAGTCTGATTTTATTCAATAAACACCCTGCCACTCACCTCACACATTAATATTAATATTTTAAGGTAAGTAATAAGTGTACTCTGTGTGTATCTTATCTTTTATTGTGTTTTTAATGCCTATTTCTATTGCTAACTTAATGTAAGTTAGTGTAAACTTGTTGTCTGGCATTTATTGCATGTTTTGTATATGCTCTGATAATAATACTTGTGGATCTGTGTGGTAGCCAGGCGGAGGGACAACATTACACTTTCTCTGCTCAGCCACCAGAGAAAATGTGTATGAATCTGCATTTGGCCCAGCCACTCCCCCACTCCGCTTTTGTTTACAATTTTCGTTATGAATTATTCATTACTTCTCCCTTCGTTTATGATGGCATCTAAAGGTAGTTGTTAGAAACGATTAAATTTAGTGAACAAGGTATGTCGATGCTAATAATATGGCTCTGGGCCACACTGTAGGTAGCCGGTAGGTGTAGCCCAGGCGGGCTACACCTACTGGCTATCTACACTGACTTCCTACAAATAAATACTACTCACCTCTCTTCCTATATTAAAACTACACATATTTTAAGGTAAATAATTAGTGTACTGTATGTGTATTTTAACTCTCTGGGCTGTTTTAAATGTCATATATTAAGTATGAGATGGGGAGCCATGGCTACCTACACCTGACTTCCTACAAATAAGTACTACTCACCTCTTGCCCTACATTAAGATTACAAATAGTTTAAGGTAAGTAGTGAGTGTACTGTGTATGTATATTACTTTTTGTGTTTTTTAATGCCTAGTTCTATTACTAACTTAATATAATTTAGTGTAAACTTGTTGTCTGGCATTTATATGCATTTATCAATGGAAAAAATGGTGTTCTGCTTTCCCGTGATGTCTGCTTTCTGGCGATAGCCTGGAACCTAACCCACCGTATAAGTGGGGCCCTACTGTATATATGAAACTCCTTTAAGAATGGTGTTATGACAACTGTTAACAGCCCAGTGACATTTGATAAATGTGCAATGCTCCAGCCAACCCTGTTACACACAAATATGTTTGTCTACCTGTTTATCTATCTGTCTGTCTGTCTATTTGTGTGTCCATCTATCTGTCTCTGCTTATCTGTCTTTCTGTCTGCCTGTGTGTGCCTGTGTGAAGCATGGTGTTATGACAAGTGTCCCTAAACTGTTGACAGCCCAGTGACACTTGATAAATGGGCACTCAGGGAACCCTCCTTTATTTTTTTTCATGTTACACACACACATGTTTGTCTGTCTGTCTATCTGTCTGTCTGTCTGTACATCTTTGCCTGGAATTTTTGGGTTATCCTAGGTAATTTACACTATGTATAAGAACTGTACTTACATGTACATGTGAGAGAGAGATAGACAGAGATGTAGACAGATGGACAGAGATGTAGATAAAGATATAGATAGAGATATAAACAGATGGAGAGAGATATAGACAGAGATATAGAGATATATAGACAGAAACAACCAGAGACAGCCAAAGCCAGCTAGTTAGCCAGCCAGCCGGCCAGCCTGCCGAATACATAAGAACATAAGAAAGATTCAGAACACTACAGCAGGCCTACTGGCCCATGCAAGGCAGGTCCATGTCACCCCCCAGCTTAGACCAATGGCCCACCTAGTCAGGTCATGTCTACTGAAGGAAGGAGCACAGCATCAGACATAGTAGCACAAGCTACCCAGGTCCAACTTACACCCACCCACACCCACTCATGTATTTATCTAACCTAATTTTACTTTCCTCTTAAAAGGGGAGTGTTAATTAATGGGACATGGCATCAGTGAATCCCTGGTGTTTGCCACACTATTTGCTCTAGCTGGCGCTCAGTTGAACTGGTGCTACCAGAAGGTACTAAGTGGCTCCAGATTCTTTTAATACTGCTCACACCGAGTGTTAAGACCCATTCTCATGTCTAGGCGGCTCAGGCCTATTGCCCCAATTTTGAAGGAGTGAAAAATAAAATGTTGATCTATGTTCAAAGTGCTACATGAGCAAACGTATATCTGCGTTCAGACAGTTTAAGGGTTAAAAAAAATGAAAAGAGTCAAAAAACTCAAGTCATAGCTGCTGCACAAAGTTTGAAGTGATAATAGAACGTGCCTTACCTGAGCAGTGAAAACACACCTCTGGCCCTCAGCAGTCAGGAGCGTTAGTCAGTGTTGGTTGCCTGGTGGCCTGGTGGCTAAAACTCCCGCTTCACACACAGAGGGCCTGGGTTCGATTCCTGGCGGGTGAAAACATTTCGACACATTTCCTTACACCTGTTGTCCTGTTCACCTAGCAGCAAATAGGTACCTGGGTGTTAGTCGACTGGTGTGGGTCGCATTCTGGGGGACAAGATTAAGGACCCCAATGGAAATAAGTTAGACAGTCCTCGATGACGCACTGACTTTCTTGGGTTATCCTGGGTGGCTAACCCTCCGGGGTTAAAAATCTCAACGAAATCTTATCTTATCTTTAAGACCTAGTTTGCTTCTGTGTGTAATACATGTTCAGCTGGCTAGCTGGCTGGCTGGTTAGATATTTAGACGGCTCTGGCTGACTGACTGACTGACTGACTTTGGCTGGCTAGATGGCACTGTCTGGCTGGCTGACTTGACTGACTGACCAACTGACTGACTGACAGACTGACTTTGGCTGGCTAGATGGCAATGACTGGCTGACTGACTGACTGATTGATTGGCTGAATGACTTTGGCTGGCTAGATGGCACTAACTGACTGACTGTGGCTGACTAGATGACTCTGGCTGGCTGGCTTGCTAGCCCTATCTCTTTCTCTTTACCTGGAGTTTACCTGGAGAGAGTTCCGGGGGTCAAAGCCCCCGTGGCCCAGTCTGTGACCAGGCCTCCTGGTGGATCAGAGCCTGATCTACCAGGCTGTTACTGCTGGCTGCACGCAATCCAATGTACGAACCACAGCCCGGCTGGTCAGGTGCCGACTTTAGGTGCTTGTCCAGTGCCTGCTTGAAGACAGCCAGGGGTCTATTTGTAATCCCCCTTATATATGCTGGGAGGCAGTTGAGCAGTCTCAGGGCCCCTGACACTTATTGTATTGTCTCTTAACATGCTAGTGACACCCCTGCTTTTCATTGGGGGGATGTTGCATCATCTGCCAAGTCTTTTCCTTTTGTTGGGAGTGATTTTCGTGTGCAAGTTCGGTACTAGTCCCTCTAGGATTTTCCAGGTGTATATAATCATGTATCTCTCCCGCCTGCATTCCAGGGAGTACAGGTTCAGGAACCTGTGTTTTATCTCCGTTATGCGTGCCGTGAAGGTTCTCTGTACATTTTCTAGGTTAGCAATTTCTCCTGCCTTGAAAGTTGCTGTTAGTGTGCAATACAGTGCCTGCCTGTCTGTTTCAGAGAGAGCTGCTCATGAACCTGAATCATGGATTAAGTAAATTTATTTAGACACAGGGTCTGCACCTTGACAGCAACTTAAGGTTCAACACTTATATCCAACACATAACAAAAAAGAAGTATCCAAAACAGTTTGGATCCTCTCAGAGATATGTTAATATGTACCGCAATCAGTCCTACTCATACTATACTATTCACTCCTCTATCCCTACCTCACCTATGCTATTTGTTCCTGGGGATCAACAGCAGCAATCCACCTAAAGTCAATAATAACTCAACAAAAAGCTGTAGCAAGAATTATCGTGCAATACAATACTAGATAACACCCCCGTCCCACTCTTCAAAGACTTAAACCTCCTCACTGTACAAAACATTCACACCTACTACTGTGCAACCTCCATTTACAGAACCATTTATTTATTTATTTATTTATTTATTTATTTATTATAAATTTGAGCACACATACAGAGGTACAAAAAAATACAGATAAGAGCAGCATGCCAAAGCCACTTATACTATGCATAGCATTACGGGCTGGCTTAGAATTAACTTAAGATTAACTAAGCAATGATGAAGTCAGTGATAAAACATTAATGTAAACAGATTACTATAAAGCACAAGTGAGTATTACAAAGACAGGTCATATGGTTGCATTCAGTCATATGAAGGATTCTGTTAGGTAGTGTATTTAAAAAATAATAAAGTTAGATTCGGTTTTAGGTTTAACATTTATGTGATATAATTGTGAGAAACATTTAAGATATACAATTTATAAGGTTCAGTTATTCAGTATTTATTTGGTTTTGGGTGAGTAAGTGATCTTTGAGTAGAGACTTGAATTTATAAACAGGTAGTGTTTCTTTTATATTTACAGGTAATGAATTCCAGATTTTAGGGCCTTTTATGTGCATTGAGTTTTTGCATAGTGTGAGATGAACACGAGGAACATCAAAGAGTGATCTGTGCCTTGTGTTATGGTCATGTGTTCTGTTGAGGTTGGCAAGGAGATGTTTGAGGGGAGGGTTAATATCAGAGTTAAGTGTTCTATGTATGTAATAGGTGCAGTAATAAGTATGGATGTTTTGTATGGTGAGTAGGTTTAGTGTATTGAATATTGGTGGAGTGTGCTGCCTGTAGTGAGAATTTGTTATCATTCTAACTGCAGCCTTTTGTTGGGTAATTAGTGGTCTGAGATGGTTAATTGTTGTTGAGCCCCATGCACAAATTCCGTAGGTGAGATAGGGGTAAATAAGAGAGTGATATAGGGCCAGGAGGGCTGACTGTGGAACATAGTACCGTATCTTCGATAGTATGCCTACGGTCTTGGAAATTTTCTTAGAAATTTGTTGTATATGTGTATGAAATTTGAGTCTATTATCAAGGTGGATTCCTAAGAATTTTCCCTCTGTTAGCTTTGTGATAGGTGATCCGTTTATCATTATGTTAAGAGGGACATCTGTAGCTCTGTTACCAAACTGAATGAAGTGGTTTAATTCAAAAAGTCGGGACATGCCTGCGGAATGTCATATTCAGGGTTTTAAATTGTTCCAAGAAGATAGAAGTATTGGGAGGGGGGGTGGGGTGGCATTGTACGTCCGAGATCGCTTGAACTGTTGCATAAAAACGGGTATTAAGTCTGAAGTAACACATACAGAGTCTGTTTGGATAGAATTTTCAGAGGGGCATGAAAAACTGATTTTAGGAGTGATATACCGTCCCCCTAACTTAGATAGGGACCAAGGGAAACTACTATGGGAGGAAATTGTTAAGGCCACAAGGCACGATAATGTAGTAATTCTAGGAGACTTTAACTTTAGTCATGTTGATTGGAATTTCTTGACTGGGAATTTAGAATCGTACGACTTCTTAGAAGTATTTCAGGATTGTTTTTTGAAGCAGTTTGTGACAGAACCTACAAGGGGAAATAACCTGCTTGACTTAGTTATGGCAAACAATGAATCCCTTGTTAATAATTTAGAAATTTCAGAGGAACTGGGTGCTAGCGACCACAAATCAATTACATTTAGCATTGAATGGAAGTACGATAGTAGCGATAACTCAGTAACAGTCCCAGATTTTCGCTTAGCAGATTACGATGGGCTTAAAGAACACTTATCATCTGTTGACTGGGGTAACGAAGAGAGCTATCAATATGACAGTTTTCTGAACACTATACATGCTGCTCAAAGAGCGTTTATCCCATATAAAGAAATTAGATCAAATAGAAATGACCCAAAATGGATGAATAATAGGCTCAAATATCTACTAGGGCATAAGAAAGGAATTTATAGGCGTATCAAAAGAGGTGAGGGTCATCTTATGAATCAGTATATTGACATTAAGAGGGACATTAAAAAGGGGATAAGAAAAGCTAAAAGGGACTATGAAATTAAAGTTGCTAGGGATTCTAAAACTAACCCAAAAAGTTTTTTCCAGGTCTATAGAACAAAAGTTAGAGATAAGATAGGTCCCCTTAAAAATAACTATGGGCACCTTACTGACAATGAGAATGAAATGTGCTTGATTTTAAATAATTATTTTCTCTCAGTTTTTACACAGGAAGACACTAACAATATTCCAGTAATTAATTTTTACAGTGGGCTAGAAGAAGATAAATTATGTAACATCACAGTCACTAGTGAGATGGTTGTGAAGCAGATAGACAGACTGAAGCAAAATAAGTCACCGGGTCCTGATGAGGTTTTTTCAAGGGTTCTTAAGGAATGCAAAATGGAACTCTGTGAACCATTAACTAATATTTTTAATTTATCTCTTCAAACAGGTGTAGTGTCTGATATGTGGAAGATGGCTAATGTAACTCCTATTTTTAAAACAGGGGACAAGTCGTTACCGTCAAATTACCGCCCAATAAGCCTGACCTCAATTGTAGGCAAATTACTAGAGTCAATTATAGCTGAGATTATAAGAAGCCATCTCGATAAGCATAGCTTGATTAATGATACTCAGCATGGATTCACAAGAGGCCGGTCTTGTCTAACTAATTTATTAACTTTCTTCAGTAAAGCTTTTGAGGCTGTTGACCACAATAAAGAATTTGATATTATTTACTTAGATTTTAGTAAGGCTTTTGATAGAGTTCCGCACCATAGACTGTTAAAGAAAGTGGCAGCCCATGGCATTGGGGGAAAAGTGCTCTCGTGGATCGAGTCATGGCTCACTGACAGGAAGCAGAGAGTGTCCATAAATGGGGTTAAATCCGAGTGGGGATCTGTAACAAGTGGCGTTCCACAGGGATCAGTCTTGGGCCCGTTGTTGTTTATAATATATATCAATGATCTTGATGAGGGAATTACTAGTGATATGAGCAAATTCGCCGATGACACAAAGATAGGTAGGATAATTGATTCAAACGTAGATGTTAGGGAACTTCAGGAGGATTTAAACAAACTCTATTCTTGGTCAGAAAAGTGGCAGATGCAGTTCAATGTAGATAAGTGCAAGGTTCTGAAGCTTGGGAGTGCCCATAACCCTAGTACTTATAAATTAAATGATGTAGAACTTAGCCATACAGATTGCGAAAAGGACTTGGGGGTTATGGTGAGCAGCAACCTTAAACCAAGACAGCAATGCCTAAGCGTACGTAATAAGGCAAATAGATTACTGGGATTTATATCAAGAAGTGTAAGCAACAGAAGTCCAGAGGTCATACTGCAGCTTTATACATCATTAGTAAGGCCTCACCTTGATTATGCAGCTCAGTTCTGGTCTCCGTATTACAAAATGGACATAAATTCGTTAGAAAACATTCAGCGTAGGATGACTAAATTAATACATAGCATCAGAAATCTTCCTTATGAAGAAAGATTGAAGACTCTTAAGTTACATTCACTTGTTAGACGAAGAATGAGGGGAGACCTGATCGTAGTGTATAAGTGGAAGATAGGTATTAATAAAGGGGATATTAATAAGGTCTTGAGGATGTCTCTCCAAGAGAGAACCCGCAGTAATGGATTTAAATTAGATAAGTTTAGATTTAGAAAGGACATAGGAAAGTATTGGTTTGGAAATAGGGTAGTTGATGAGTGGAACAGTCTACCTAGTTGGGTTATTGAGGCTAGGACTTTGGGTAGTTTCAAATCTAGGTTGGATAAGTACATGAGTGGGAAGGGTTGGATTTGAGTGGGACTTTCACATCAGAGCTTATTTCTTGGGTAGCATTGAAAATTGGGTTGGGTAAATGTTTTGTTAGTGGGATGAATTGTAAAGGACCTGCCTAGTATGGGCCAGCAGGCCTCCTGCAGTGTTCCTCCTTTCTTATGTTCTTATGTAAGTAGGTTTTGTCAATGTTTAGTGTAAGTTTGTTAGTCCTCATCCAGGTAGATATTTTCTGTAATTCGGTATTTACAGTATTGGCTAGTGTGACTGGGCTCGGGTGGGAGAAGACGTATGTAGTGTCATCTGCAAATAGTGTGGGTTTGAGTATTTGCGAAGCATTTGGTAGGTCATTTATGTATAGGAGAAAGAGAAGAGGGCCAAGGACACTTCCCTGTGGGACACCAACTGTAATTGGTTGTGCAGAAGAGTTTGCCCCATTTGCATACACATATTGGCTTCTGTTGCTGAGGTATGACTTGAGGTAGTTGAGGGAGTGCCCTCTTATACCATAGTGTGACAATTTTACGTGGAGCAAGTCATGGTTAACTGTATCAAAAGCTTTACGTAAGTCAATGAAGATCCCCAGTGGGACTTCTTTTTTCTCTATTGCAGTGTATATATGTTCTAGCATGTGTATAATAGCATCATTAGTATTTTTATTTGGCCTGAATCCAAATTGGCAGGGGTTGAGTATGTTTTGGGAGATAAGGTAGGAGTAGATTCGTTTATGAATTAATTTTTCGAAGATTTTTGAGAGAGGGTGTAAGTTGGATATTGGCCTATAGTTATTCAACTCTGTTTGGTCTCCTCTTTTGTGGATCGGGGTGACCCTTGCTATTTTGAGTACTGTAGGGAAGGTGGAGGATTCAATGGATTTGTTAAAGAGTGTTGCAATGATTGGTGATAGCACTTGTGACACTTTTTTGTATATAAAGGGTGGTAAGGTATTTAAATCTCCTGCCTTGTTTTTTAGTGCGTTGATAATAAGGGAGACTTCGTATGGGTTAGTCGGAGCTAGGAACAGTGTGTTCGGGTAGTTGCCGGTGAGGTAGTCATTTGGTGGGGTATCTGAGCTTGGGATTTTATTGGCAAGGTTTTGTCCTATAGTGGAGAAGAAGTCATTGAGTCTGTTTGCTGTTTCTGTTGGTGGGAGTTGGGGTTCATCTGATTTTGCTAATTTTATTTCGCTATTTCGTGATATCTTTTTTGTTCCTAGAATTTCTGATAGGGTTTTCCAGGTCTTTTTTATATCACCTCGTAAGTTGGATAATCTGTTCTCATAATACAATTTTTTTGCCCTTCTTATCAGGCTGGTTAGGATTGACGAGTAACGTTTTGTTTGGTCTCTGGTTATGTGACCCATTCTGTACTGTTTTTCATATTGGTGTTTTATATTTATGGATTTGAGAATGCTGGGTGTTAACCAGGGACTGTTCAGTCTCTTAGCTGTCATCTGTTTAGTTTTTTTGGGGCAGTGCTTGTTATAGAGGTATTGGGTCTTTTTTAGAAAATTATTAATACATTCGTCAATATCTGTATAGATTTCTAGCTCAGTGTGCCAGTCAATGTTTGCTACTGCTGTTGTGAAGTTATTAATGGCTGCCTCATTGTGAAGTCTGAAGGTGACTTTAGTAGTGTCTTGGGGTAATTTACCAAGAGTTGTTATGAGAAAAGTAGGGTAGTGGTCTGTGGTATTATCTGTAATTATGCCTGATTTTAAAGGGGATATGGTGTTGGTCCAGATGTGGTCAAGTAGGGAAACACTAGTCTCTGTAACTCTTGTAGGTTTTGTTACTGTTGGTAGCAACATACAGTTACTCATTGTGTTTGTGAATTCAGTAACGTGTGGGTCCTGGTCTTGCAGGAGATTTATATTGAAGTCACCTGAGAGTAGTAAGTGATCTTCGTTCATGCGTGCATCAGTTATCATACTTCCTAGGTTTTGACTAAATTGGCTAATGTTTGACTGTGGAACTCTGTAAATGTTTATCAATGTGAGAGGTTTTTGTAGGTATTTGGATTTGAATTTGGCTATTATATATTCCCCATGTTCATCCCTTGTGCAAGTATTAGTGATACATTCTAGTTGGTCTGAGTAGTATATGGCTGTGCCACCCCCTTGTTGGTCTGGCCTACAGTTGTGTATGGCTGTGTAACCAGGAATGGCATAGACATCTGTACTATCAGGCTTTAGCCAGGTTTCAGTTAGTGTAATGATGGACATATTGGCATGTAAGGAATTTAGTAATGCTATGAGGTCATCGTAATGCTTGCTTAACCCTTTGAGGGTCGACAGGCCCTCTCCGAAACTCGTTCTCGGGGTCGGCCAAATTTCAAAAAAAAAAAAAAATTATTTTTTCTTATGAAAAAATAGAGTATTTTTTTCTAAACATTATAGGCTAAACAAAAAAATTTTAGCGTCAATACTTACCGAGATATGGAGGTGTGAAATTTCCCAAAATTGAACAACATATGGTAACATCGCCGACTGCCGTCACCCGGTATTTTTCTATTTACTTTTTTATGTACTATTTTCAATTTTTTTTCAATTTTTCTTTTTCTGAGTAACTTTTATGGCCTCTGAGGCCAACATGATCAGTATTTTGTAAGTTATTTCTTTTTCAATACTACACAATAAGGGCGTAAACACTGTTGTCATTATTTTGTTTACAGAAAATATTTACACAAACAAACAATATGAAATGTTGTTTATTACTATTTTTCTATATTTTATATACACATATACAGTCACAGGACATGTTTCTAGAAGTTCTGCAGCCTGTGGAACTCTTTGAAACATGGTGTCATGCACAGTGGAGTTTTGCACTCCTCACACATAAAACGAGTGTCTCTGCGTTGTCGTGGGCGTTTTTTTGTATGTGAACAGACGTAACACCTCTTCTGAGCCTTTTTCTTCAAAGCAGTAGCAGGCAGTTTTACCAGGAAGTGATCACCATGCTTCAGACGAGCAGGTAGTTGTTGATAATTTGGTGGGCGGTCAATTGCAGGTGCATTTCCTTGGTACTTGAATACTATTTGTCTGATGACAGACAAACAGAATTCGCCGTACTGTGGTTTGTTTCTGGTGCTCATCTTATACATATTATAAGCATTGAGCATGGAAATGTCCAGAAGATGGAAAAACAGTTTGATGTACCACTTATAACTCTTGCGAACACAATCAGCAAACCCAATCTGCATGTCACATTTGTCCACTGAACGCATGTTGAAGGTGTAATCAATCACAGCTGCAGGTTTTAGAATGGGTTCATTTCTCTCTCTATGCTGCCTGCCACTGTCTGCCATTTCATTAGGGTGAATTGATGACAACAGTGTGACATCTCGTTTGTCATGCCACCGAAATGCCATGATGTCATTGGCAGCAAACGCCTGCACCTCACCTCTGCGAGTGCCAGCATCAAACCTGGGCATATGTTTTCGATTTGCACGCACTGTGCCACACACATCTGTCATGTTCACTCGCAAAAAATCACTGAGTGAGGGGCTTGTGTACCAGTTATCTGTATATAATATATGCCCCTTACCAAGGTATGGTTCTATCATTGTTCGAACCACATCACCTGAGATGCCCAATAACTTCCTGGTATTTTGCAATGTATAACTTCCAGTGTACACAATAATATCCAATACCAGACCACTGTAACAATCACAAAGCACAAACAACTTTATACCAAAGCGTTTCCTCTTGCTTGGTATGTACTGCTTGAAAGAGAGTCTTCCTTTGAACAGAATCAAAGACTCGTCAATTACAAGCTTCCTGAAGGGATAAAAATGAGTACTGAATTTCTGTTTCAGATACACAAACACATTCCTAATCTTATATAACCTGTCAGTTCTGTCAGGCCTGGTTTTATCTGAGAAGTGAAGCATACGTAACATTAGCACAAATCGATTCACTGGCATTATATCACTGAAACCTGGTGTTGCAATCAGGGGGTCTGTTGACCAGTATGATTTCACTTTGTGCTTATACACATGTGGCATAAGCATTATTGTGGCAAAGAAAAGATACAGCTCAGCCACAGTTGCCTCCTTCCATTGGTGTAGACGTGATTTTGGTGAAAGTATTGTGTTTGCCATGGTGTACTCGTAGTATGTGTTGCTTTCCATGACAATACTTTTCATCAGTGGTTCGTCAAAGAATAACTCGAAACATTCCAGTTCAGTGGCATTGTTCCCAAGTGCACAAGATGGCCGTATTCCACTTTGGCTGCCATCAAACTGGTGGGGATTTGGAACAAAATTGACAGCTTCCTGCCAATCCCAGGTGCGGTCTGCTGGTGGGTACTGGACAATGACAGGTGGTTGTGGTTGTGGAGGTTGTGGTTGTGGAGGTTGTGGTTGTGGAGGCTGGTGTGGTGGGGGAGTGGGGGATGGTGGCCTTTGTTCTAGATCAGCTGAGGCAGCGGCGTGGCTGGCAGCGTGGGTGGCAGCATGGCCCACTGCTGGTGCCTCACCGCCGGCACCACTACCACCACGCACATTTTCCATCCCAATTGCAACAGTATCTTCGTCATTTTCACTGTCTGTTCCTGTTGTACAGCCACGGGATGTACTCCGAGATACACTCCTTCCCCTTGGTATAACATATGGCACACTTCCAGAGCGCATATATCGTCGTATATACTGACGCTTCACTGGGGAATATTGCACTTCACTATCACTACTGGAACTAGTTTGAAGAGCTTGTAGTTCATATTCACTATCACTATCATCACCCATGCTCTCATCTGAGTCTGGGATTTGGGAAAATAGAAGTTTCCTCTTGGGTTCTGGAACAACTGAACGTGAACACGAGGGCCCAGCACCAGAGGTGGAAGGCTGAGGGTCGTCTGGGTTTTCTTCACTATTACCGATATTATGGTCATTAGTTTCGGTCAAAACCTCACTAAAACCACGAAACTCATCTTCACTGGCACTTCCATCACTATTAGAACTGTCACTGGGGAACAAAAGTGTCCCAATTCGCCGAGGAGTGAGGAGCTTCTTACCGCGAGGCATGGTGGACATTGTTTACTAAGAGGGCATTCCCACAATGCACCACTGGGTCCCAGATTTTTTTTCTACCGCGCACACTGACCACGCAGACCCATTCTCTCACACCTAGGCCTATCAGCCTTTTCGCGCGAGATTTGAGGCCGCTAGAATTTATGCGTACTAGTACGTCAAAAAACCCTACGCGTAAGACGTACTAGTACGACGAAAACCCTCAAAGGGTTAAGTCATTAAATAAGAGGTTGGTATCAGGATCAATGCTTGTAATCATAAGATTTGTAGTGAATCTATAGTTAGAATTAAGTATAAAACAAAGTAAATAGTCTTAAGCTAAAAAAGAGCACCTGAATTATTTAACAAATGTAAAATAATGAGCTAAGGGACTAATTCAAATAAAGTGATGATCATATAATAGAGCTTGGGAATATGATAGTAGGTAGTACTATAAAGGTAATTTTTTAAAGTTAGAATTATAGTTTAAAATTATAATAAAAAGGGACTAATATAGGTTGTGGTGAACAATAAAGTGGTAATCAAATAAATGAGCTTTGGAATATAATGGCAAAGTTGTGAACTTATTCTACTTTAGCACCTGAGAATAGCACCTTGATTATTTTAACAATTGTGGATATATAAACTAGGATAGTTATATAAAGCTAAAATAAAGGAGAAAATATATAAGGGACTAAAATTAAGTAATGGTAAGCAAAGTTAAATGGACAGATGGTAGGAATTATAATATAAACTTATAATATAAAAATACAATTTGAAATGGTACTTGCCATTGCACTAGAGTCTTATATAGGTTGTTGACAAGATCAAGATTATAACTATAGATTTAAATTGACAAAATAAAATTCACAATTAAAGTACCAAAAGAATAATAGTAAAAAATCACAATGGTAATGTCTTGGTTATAATATGATAGTAAGATGGTAGACAGGTACACAGGTACAAAGGATAATACAAAGGTTGGGGTTGAATATAAAAACTTGAAAATTTGGCAACAAAATGTTATGGGAAGTATAAAATAAAGTTTAATGTACAAAAGTAAAATTGACTGGTAGTAAATATGGTGTTTAATAAAATTTTAGTAAGTAATAATGATTACAAAAAAGTGAAAAAGTAATGTTTATTTCATTCAATATTACACTGGTAGTTATACTTGAGGTTATATGGCAGTACAAGGTAATTAAGAGTAATCTAGGATAGTAAATGTGGTATTAAAACAGGTAAAGGTAATTAGACAAGTAATGGTTATTAAATGTCAAAAATGTTAAGAGTAAATAGAAATTTTAGTAAAAAAGATATTTATTAATTTTAGTAAGTAATATCAATTGATAGTATTTAAAAAAAAATAAGAGGTAGTAATATGGACAGAGAAAGTATCAATTCAGCTAATGTTCAAGCGAACAATAGTAAATAAGAAAATCACATAAGGTGATTTATGCTTACTAGTAAAATTACAAAATGAGGTAGTTGAATATTTAATTACTAAGAGATTGTACAATGAAATTTGAACAATAATGGAGCAAAACATACACTACACTACGTAGGCTTTTAAGTTGGACCATAAATTCTAATATTAATCCTGAACTAAAACACTTTTTTGATAGTTGCAACTGGACCCATAGACATTCCTCGTGTCTGGCTAAAATCTCTTTAAAATCTTAATGTACATAAAAGGGCCTAAAATCTGGAACTCCCTCCCCAAAATCTCTAGAACCACAGACTTAACTATCATTTTCAAAACTACCATTAAAAAATGCCTTATCTCCCTAACACACCCTATCATCAGCTATTTGAAAACCATAGATGCTATTTTCTGTATCATGATCACACACAAGACAAAACAGACTTACTCTCATTATCTATAATTCTTCCTATTTTACACTTACACCCACCCAGATGACTATAAACATCAAATTCCTAATATTTATTGCCTAATTAATCTTAAGTTAGTCCTGAGTTTGTCTGAAATACTCTGCTAATATAGGAGCTCTTATAGAAACTGTGTATCATGCTGAGATACAACCATTCCCACTACTAAATTTACTAATGGTAATACTGTTATTGTTTTGAATTGCCTCACTATTATCAATCTTATAATGATAAACTTTTTAATGACCTAACTCTTATATAAGTATGCAATAATGAATATCAAAATGTACTGTTACATAACCTGTGTCAATATAGAGTAGTCAGCCTCTTTAAGGGAGGTTCCTAGTTGTGGTAAAGAGGCTGTCAGTCTGAGGAATTGGACCTCTTGGTCTTCTTCCTCCGACTGAACCTAATTACCCCCCAATCCCCCCTTCCCTATCCCTTCCTCCCCATACCCTACCTTTTTTCCCTTCCCTCCCCTTTCCCAACCCTCCCCTTTTCCCCTTCCTATTTGTAGCCTCTGGGATCCTTCCCTCTGGCATTGCGGTTTCTAGGTGGGGGGTGGCATGCTGGGGTTTGTCCCCCTCCATAAGGTCCCTCGAGGGTGGTGTGGTTTACTGTGGAATCTGAATTGTCTGAGGATGCTCTACTCCCTTCCCGGTTTCCGGGTCGTGGGCGGGTTGCCCTTCGGATGATGGGTGTATCTCTGGAAGCTACCTGTCAGTTCTGGGGGGGTGGCAGCCGAAGGAGGTATGCTTTGTGGTGGATTTCCGACCGTCCTTTCTTTTGTCCACCGAGGTAGCTCGGTAGATGTGAGGCTGCTATCGCAGAGTACTGGTTTACTGGCGTGAAGGGTAGGGTATGGCACAGGTTCCACACTGCATCTTCACTGCCAGTGGGCTTGAGGCCCTCTCGGATGAGGGGAGGAGCTTCCAGTCCCTCCATCCCTCCTAGCAACTATCCCTCCACTGTCCCTCTTTTTTTTTCCTTCTTTCTTTTTTTCTTAAAATAACAAGAAAGGAGATATCACGGAAGATGCACCTATTATTATGGAATCTTCACCTAGTGTAACCCTTCATCCTCCCAGGCCCCATTTTGACCCCATCCCACAGATGAGGGGAGGAGCTTTCAGCCCCTCCATGCCTCCTAGCGACTGTCCCTCCACTGTCCTTCTTTTTTTTCCTTCTTTCTTTTTTTTTTAAAATAACAAGAAAGGAGATATCATGGAAGATGCACCTATTATTATGGAATCTTCACCTAGTGTAACCCTTCGTCCTCCCAGGCCCCATTCTGATCCCACACCCTGTTCTGACCTGGCTTCATTATCGGACCATTCTCTCAACTTTTTTCACACCTCTGTACCTTCTGCTGGTGATGCATCGTCACCTGCTTCAAGTGCTGCAGCCTCACCCACTTCAGTTCATACCGCTGCTTCTAGCACAACTTTCACAATGTGTCTGGCTTCCCCGATTATGGTGCGATGGTTCCCGGGTCGCCCACCTTCTTTGGGTCAGACTGCCCGTGGTTCTACTCCTAAGCTTCCACGACAACCTACTGATGACAGTTCATCAATGATTGCTCAAAAATGACCTACACGACACTCACTGCCTCTGAATACTGGACTAACAAGTACACAATGGACAAAATTCTTTTTTTACAAACTGATTATCTTTCTGACCATGGAATTGGTAAAGCTCTTTTATGGCACATTGGCCAAAATATATCTTTCCACGGTCTTCGAAGAGGTGCACATGTTGTAACAGTGCAGAATTCAGAGCAAGCTCATGCCCTCTCCCGCATCACTTCCATAGATAACATACCCTATCCTCAAGGTAGATACATACATCCTGCCTGCTTGTGGGTGGAGGCGCTTTCCTAGTAACATCTCTTGTTTAACCTTCGACTGCTGTGAGCTTCCATCCTCTGTCTATATTGCAGGCCATCGTCTAGCGGTCCGTCAAGTTGTTCCCACTCCCCAACAGTGTCGTAATTGCTGGCATTTTGGACAACCCGCTAAACACTGCAGATCTGTGGCAGAATGGCCAGTCTGTGGTGCAGCAGATCACTCCAATACATCGTGTAGCCTTTCCCCCTCTTGTCTTAATTGCAAGGAGCCTCATCCTTCCTTTTCATGCCATTGCCAGGGTTATCCTAATGAACGAGAGATCCGTTATCTTTAAAAGAGATCCATTATCTTAAGGAGCATGAGGGCCTCACTTACACTATGGCTGTCTCTCAGCTCCACCTTCAAGGTAAACTCCCTCGTGTCCCATATGCTCAGGTAGCCCGAAAACCTCCAACATCGACGGTCCTCCCGCCTCTCAGCCCCTCTGTGTTTGTGTCTTTTGGGGTCGCCCCCATTTCTTATTCTTTTGCAGTTTTATCCTCTGACACTCCTACCTCTGCACCACTTCCTCCTTCTACTTCTTCATCTCACTCGCTTGCTTCTCAATCTACGAAACCTCGCAGACCTGCACTTGCTTCTCGTTCATCACCTGCACAAAATATATCTCCTACCTCGGAGCCTCGTTCTCACCCTCTTTCCAGCTCTCACATGAAGGTAGATGTTCACCCTCCCCCTCATGTAGTCCCCTCTTCTCCTGTTCCTCCCCTGTCCTCTTCTATAGTTACCCTCCAACTTCCTCTCCTGTTACACTGCAGGCCTCTTCTACCCTAGCCGATTCATCTCTCCAGGTTTATACTCCCTGCCCCGCTCAGACCTCTTTGGTTGTCTCTGTAGTTCCTCCGACCTTTCCTTGCAATGCCTCTCCTGTCTCTGACATCATGGCATCGTCAGCTTCCTTAACGACTAAGACGTTAGACGCTATTTCCAACTATATTGCGGAGACAACACCTCATTCTGTTAGGTCAAGTGTAGGTTTCTGACCTTCTTGTTATTGGTGTCGAGGTTGGGAGACTACTCTCTCTCATCTTCTCATCGGCCACACTCGCCGTACTCACTGGTATCTCATGGAGAGGCGACCTGTTCCTCTCTGTGAAAATTGTCAAGTTCCAGTATCTGTTAGCCACATTCCATTGGACTGCCCACTCTATCAACGAGCATGCAGACTTTACCTCCAATGCCGTCTCCGCTCTGCTGCCCTTTCCTTACCCTCCTTTCTTGGTGACGGACCCTCCTTTAATCCAGACTTTCTCATTTCCTTTTTGACAGCAACTGATTTACTACACAAACTCTGATGATGATGTCTCTGGCACTCTTTTCAGCCCTCTCCACCTTAATCTCTAGCTACCCTCTACCCCTGCACTATCCACTGCCCCTCAACACTTCAGAACCTAATAATCATCCCTTTCCCTCTTACTACCCATTACCCCTGCATCCTTCCCTGCCCTGCTGCACTGTATAACCCTTGTAGTTTAGTGCTTCTTTCTGATTATAATAATATAGAATAGACAGTAAGAATTAGGATTAGTCTGCCCAAAATGCCTAGGCATGCTAGTGGCTTCCTTTGTAATTAATATTTTGTAATATGTAAACCACACATTGTAAGCTTGGCAAGGAAATAAATGTTTTCATTTTCATAAGTACAGTTATCATACATAGTGTAAATTACCTCGGATAACCCCAAAAAAAGCCAAAAAAGTGCTATACTGTGCATGTAGATTTGAGGCATAAGCATGACTATGGCATTTCCACTTGTTCAGATATGACAATTCTGCAACACATATAATACCTTCTGGTTCATGAGTGGCTCTCTTAGAAACAGAGAGAGAGACAGACAGACAGACAGAGAGACAAGCAGACAGAGAGTGACAGAGACACATGCTTATGTGTGTGGAACAGTGAGAACAAATAAAAAAAAAATTCCAATATTCACTAGGAGCAGTGCATGATCAGCAATACTGAGCGATTGCACCATCATAAGTGTACAGTAACACTTTCGTTAACACTGCTTCAAGGAGTTTCATGTTCTCCAGCACTTTTAAAAACATTGCTGGGAACTATAAATGATTTGTATATATGTATTTCTAGACGATAGTATGTGACCAAGCGTGTAATAAGGAATAAGACAGGTGAACAAGTTCACCTGTCAGTGTGTTTGTGACTGATTACTCTTTCCATTCCTAATATTAGTGTTAGAACAAAGATTTTTAATAAAATCACAAGAACTACTATTAATTGTAATTATCTGAACATAAAAATTATATATATAAAAAAAGATAAAAAAATGTATATTGGCAACATTTCTGAAAGCAGCAGGACTTCATGTTGCTGTCAGGTGAACATTTAGTGCCAAATTTTCTTCTTTATATCTTGATAAATCCTGACCCTAAATATTTTTTGGGGTCTTATTACACAGAAAACTGCCCTCTTTGTTTTATTTTATTTATTTTTTTTTTCAAAATACTTGGAGTGCTAGCAGTGAAAAACGTAGATCCATGTCAATAAAATATTCACTTTATATCTCTTGACTGTGGAAAGTTACAAGTTCAAAAGTGGTAAATATTTCATCATATTTTTCATATCCACAGATCCAGAAATTGCTGACTGCTTCGGGTCCCACGTCAGAAAATTACACGAGAAACTAAGTATCAGAACTTCAATGAAACATAACAGACATAATAAACAAATCCTCATCACTGAAGGAGAACTGGGACTTATCCAGTTTCAAGCCCAAGTCCTTAAAAAGGCAACCAGTATTCTGAAGTCTTTGTCTGAAAAGAGACTTGGTTCACAAGTTCTCGCACTCTTCATTTTGATGGTTCACATGAGGTGGCTAACCTTAAAATTCATTTAAAGTGCAAACTGGAGGTGGTTGTTGAACTTATTATGCAAAAAAGTTCTATTATTTCCCTTCAGATGGTTGATGAAGTAAGCTGTGAAATGCAGCGTCTTATGATTCTTCCTTCTTACTGGAATTTCCAAAAAAAATTTATCACAAATAGTAATGAAAGTGTCAGGGAAATCAAGGCAGAGTTGGAAAAATTAATGGATCCTACAGTAAAATTTGATACAGACCTGGAAACCAAAGTTTGTGCTCTTCTGAAAGCAAGTGAACAATATTATGGTGGTTTAGGAATCAGCAAAAGTGAGAAGCTTATGATTTTGAAAAGTATGGGGCTCAGGCAGGGGCACTGGTATAAATGCCAAAATGGGCATATCTACTGCATTACTGAGTGTGGAGGAGCCATGGAGGAAGGAACATGTCCTGACTGTGGTGCAAAGATTGGAGGGATATCTCACAGGCTGAGGAGTGACAACTCTCTGGCTAGAGAGATGGATGGTGCTCGACATGCAGCATGGTCTGAGGGTAACAATATTGCTAACTTCAACCTTGCTGATATATAATTATGTTAGCAACCCACTAAATGACAGCAGGGTGGAGAATGCAGAAACCTTTTTTATTCCATTGGACGGTCATACAGACAAACTAACTGACATTAGTACTAATCCCATAGAATAAAAAAAATGAAAACATACCCACTCACTCAGCACCTGGACCAGATTCATGGAATTCCTTATTTATAAAAAAATAAAAGTGCAAAGCACCACAAGCACTCAGCATTCTTTGGAGAAAGAGCCTAGATCTAGGTGAAATACCAGAGACCTTAAAGAGTATAGACATAGCTCTTTTGCATAAATGAAGTAGTAGAGTACTAGCTAAAAAAAAGTCTTCAAAAGAGTGATGAGATGTCAGATTACAAACTTCATGGAACAGCATTATCTCCATAATCCAAACCAGTACAATTTTAGAACTGGACGATCATGTCTGGAGTTTACCTGGAGAGGGTTTCGGGGGTCAACGTCCCCGTGGCTTGGTCTGAGACCAGGCCTCATGGTGGATTAGGGTCTGATCAACCAGGCTGTTACTGCTGGCCTCATGCAAGCTGATATATGAACCACAGCTCGGTTGGTCAGGTACTGACTTTAGGTGCCTGTAGAGTGCCTTCTTAAAGACAGCCAGGGGTCTATTGGTAATCCTCCTTATGTATGCTGAGAGACAGTTAAACAGTCTTGGGCCCCGGACACTTATTGCGTTGTCTTTCAATGTACTCGTGGCGCCATTGCTTTTCTTCAAAGGAATGTTGCATCTCTTTCTGAGTCTTTTGCTTTCATAGGGAGTGATTTTCATGTGCAGGTTTGGTACTAATCCCTCCAGGACCTTCCAAGTATATATTATCATGCATCTCTCTCGCCTGCATTCCAGGGAATACAGATCAAGGACCTTCAACCGTTCCCAGTAATTTAGGTGCCTTATCGTATTCATGTGTACCGTGAAAGTTCTTTGTACACTCTTCAGGTCTGCAATGTTGCCAGCCTTCAAGGGGGCTGTTAGTGTACAGTAGTATTCCAGCCTAGAGAGCACAAGCGATTTGAAGAGAATCATGGGCTTGGCATCCCTAGTTTTGAAGGTTCTCATTATCCATCCTATCATTTTTCTAGCAGATGAGGTAGATACATTGTTGTGATCTTTGAAGGCGAGATCCTCTGACATTATCACTCCCAGGTTCTTCACATTACTTTTCTGCTTTGTTGTATGGTTAGAATTTGTTGTATACCCTGATACATTTTTAATTTTCTCAGGTTTCCAATATCTGTGTAGTTGAAATTTCTCCTCGTTGAACTAACAAGTTTTGGAAGTCTGAACTCCTTTTACACCAGGTTTATATTCATAGTCATCAGTAACAGAAAATGCATTGTGCTTTATACAGTTAAATAATTTTTAACTCAACTGATACATAATTCTGAAGGGAATAATATTTTTTGGTTAAGAATTGCTTACCTGCTTTCTATGAATACATATCACTGCCTCTTATATTTAGCAGTGAACATATACACTATTAACCCGTAAATGGTCCAAGCAGATCTACGTTCACATGTGTAGTGCTACAAAAGTAGATCTACATTTTATTTTACATATTTTCAAATGTAACAAAAAAAAAAAAGATCAAAGTTTTTTTACACATTTTCAAATGTAAAAAAACAAAAAGAAGATCTACTTTTTTTACATACTTTCAAATGTTGAAAAAACGTATATATACGTTTGGACTGTTTATGGGTTAATATTTTTTCTATGTTAATGATTTTATAAAAAAAAAAATTGTAGTATTGTGTTGATAAAATGTTAATTATATAAGGCATCATTTTTATCTTAGTCGCTATTAATTAGTTCATGAATTTTTATGCATAATAGTAATTAGCAATATGGACATTAAGATTTTTATCATTCAATTTTAAATATATATATTTATATCAGCACCATATTCAATGGCTTACATGTGTAATGTGTAGTGCTACTTCACTAATTTATCTTGTCTATAAAAAGATAAAAGATAAAGAATTTATTTCTTTGCAAAGGTAACAATGTGTAATTACAGTTTTGATTTGCTAAGTACAAAAAAAGCCACTATCATGTTGGGGCATTTCAGGCAGATTAATCCTAATACTTTAAAACTGCTTTAGTCTAGACAAGATAAGAGTGGATACCTTTTTAATAAATCTTTATTTTATCTTAATACTATTGCGAGGTAGTCAAAGGTGGAGGTTTATAAGAATAATAATCTTGAAGTTGCACATTACAAATAACAATATTATAAATAATAGTTTGAACAGTATTATTTTATGGATTAGCATGTTTTAACCCTTTCAGGGTTTTGGACGTACTAGTATGGGTTACGCACCAGGGTTTTTGACGTACTAGTACGCCTAAATTCTAGCGCCCTCAAATCTAGTGAGAGAAAGCTGGTAGGCCTACATATGAAATAATGGGTCTATGTGGTCAGTGTGCACAGTATAAAAAAAATCCTGCAGCACACAGTGTGTAATGAGAAAAAAAAAACTTTGACCGTGTTTTTGGATTAAAACAGCGACTTTGCACTGTATTTTCATATGGTATTTATTGTTGTATTCTAGTTTTCCTGGTCTCATTTTATAGAATGGAAGACATATTACAGAAATTGAGATGATTTTGACTGGTTTTACAATGAAAAGTACCTTGAAATTGAGCTCGAACTAGCAGAAATGTTCGATTTTTACTAAAGTTTGAAAGTAAACAAATCATGCTAAGCGTCCAATACACGTAAACTGGTGAGTCTAATACTCTTTCACAAGTCCGCTGATATTATTTATACCATTTCTACACTAATGCAGTAGTCTGCATAATAGTAAATCTTCTATTTTTTGTGAGAATAAAAATTCAAAGTGGAAAGCAAAAGAATGTAAGAAGGGCGTGGGGACGTGACTAATGAACAGAGGAAATGTTATTTTAGTGCCAGGAATATCTTTCTTGTTTATTCTGGACCCTCTTTGGAAATTGGCATCTTTTGAAATTTGTGTGAAATTGGCAAAATTGCTAAATTCTGACCACTGTATTGGATAGTTGAAATTGGTAAATGGGTGGTTTCTAGTACTCATTCAATAGAAAAAAATGGAGTTCTAGTGAAATAGTTATGATTTTTTGTCGAGTAGTACACTGGAATTGGCTGAAAATAGGGCTCAAAGTGGGCAAAATCGCCGATGCGTAACCATTGTCGAGACCGCTAACTTCGCTAGAGCATAATTCTGTAAGTTTTCCATCAAATTTCATACTTTTGGTGTCATTATGATCGGGAAAAGATTCTCTATCTTTTCATAAGAAAAAATAATTTTTTTTTTCTTTTGAAATTTGGGTGACCCTGAGAACAAGTTTCGGAGAGGGCCTGCTGACCCTGAAAGGGTTAATAGACTAGAGGTCATATAATATTTGGGATAGTTGCTTCATACTGAATAGAAGTTGTGTTGTTTAGTATTAAGAGATGAGATGATTTTTAAGAATAACCTTAAACTTGTATGCAGTCAGGAGATCTTTTACAAGTGCAGGAAGTGAATTCCAGATCTTCGGGCCCTTTATGTGAGACTGACATGAGGGATGCCGAAGAGTGCTCTGTGCATTCTGTTGTAGCTATCAAGAAGCTTAAGTGGAGGATTTATGTTGGAGTTTAATGTTCTCTAAATATAGTGGGCACAATAATATGAGTGTAAGTCTTGTATATTTAGTAGGTTCAAGCTTTTGAAAAGTGGTGGGGGTGTGCTGTCTGGCACAGGAGTTGGTGATCATCTGCACAGCAGCATTTTGTTGAGTTATTAAAGGTTTAAGGTGGTTGGCAGTGGTCGATCCCCAGGCACAAATACCATAGGTGAGGTACCAGTTGAAGCATTAATGCCCATTCTGTAAGAGCTATTATCAAATATGGTATTGTACTGCTAACCCCAGTATGGATGAGGCTTGAACTCATGGCAAGTAAGTGGTAAAACTCCAGGCCAATGTGTAAGCCACTGCACTAGCTGGCTACAATAAGATTCATCCATCTAGCCCAACTTGTAGCACTTTGCTTAACAATAAATATTCAGTTTCTTTGGCTTCTTTAAGAGCTTACAAAGATGCCACTTCAGATATTTAAAATAGGTTCTTTATGATGTTTACATTATGTTAGTATGCCCAGAAGGTTTATATTATTCCTTTTTAAGTCTCTAGCATTATATAAATATCATGAGAGTAGTTAGTAGAAATATGAAACCCAGTCATTGTATTTACACCACATCAAATTATATATCCTGCAATCCAAATATTGTTTTAATGGGACCTAAATGAATTAAGAAAATATCCTGAGAATATGGATATTAAATGTTCTGGTAAATTCAGAGCTCCTAATTTATTTTTATTGAGATTGGTAAGTGCTCATTTTATTTATAAAATAATATAAAGAAGTTACAGTGTAGTGTATATGATTATACTGTATGTACAGTATGTATACAGTACAGTGGACCCCCGGTTTATCATCAGCTCCCAATGCGACCAATTATGTAAGTGTGTTTATGTAAGCACGTTTGTACATGTATGTTTGGGGGTCTGAAATGGACTAATCTAATTCACAATATTCCTTATGGGTTCCATGGTGGAATGATGAGTGCCTCCGAGCAGTGAAGGCGCATCGGTCAGTGTGGGCACGGTGGTGGCGTCAACCCTCTCAGACTCAGCAGTTGGCTTACCGAAGGGCAGACGCTCTTTGTCGGCGAACCCTCCTCCAGGCGAAAGGTGCATCCTGGACTTTATTCTGTTCTTCTCTTTCTTTTTGTACCTCTGCCAGCCAGGCATGGGGTTTCTTCCGCTCCATGTTGGGATCACGTTCTGTAAGTACTTTTCCCCTGCTGGGGGAAGGAGCGACTCCACTCTTACCCCAGGACAAGGCTGAGACATTTGTAAATTTCTTCGGTCCTATGTTTTCTCCTCCTCCTCCTCTACCCTGTAAGATGATCAAATGGGGCCCTTTGTCACCTGCTGTACCCGAGGTTTACTGCCAGGTGTTGGCATCTCCCTTTCGCTCCCATGAACTGCAGTGGGCACTTTCCCAACTTTCTTCCCACTCTTCTCCAGGGGAGGACAACTTACCCTATTCATTTATACTACATCTACCTCCCTCCTGTACAGAAGCTATGCTGGAGGTTTTCAATACCAGCTGGTATACAGGTGTCTTTCCTGATATGTGGAAACACTCTCTTCTGGTTCCGATTCTAAAGCTGGGCAAGGATTATACCCAACCGAGCTCTTACCGGCCCATTGCTCTACTGCCCTGCTCTGTGCTCCAGTTCCCCGAATTAAGCCTGAATGCCTTCCACATCCCCCCCTCCAGGCGCTGTATAATCCTCCGGGTTTAGCGCTTCCCCCTTGATTATAATAATAATAATACTGCCCTGCTTGGGTAAGGTGCTGGAACGACTGGTGGCTACTCATCTCTCTTGGTGGATTGAGGAACATGGCCTCCTGCCTGAAAACCAGATTGGCTTCCGAGAAGGTCGATCCACCCTCGACCCTTTGCTTCAATTTACACAGCTTGTGCATACTTCATTTGAATGTCGGGAGTTCCTTTTAGCTGCATTTTTGGACCTACACAGAGCATTTGACTCTGCATCACACACAGCAATTGTTTTCAAGTTGGCCCGCATGGGGCTGACAGGAGCTCCCCTCTGCTGGATGCCCAACTTTTTGCAAGGGAGGACCTTTTGTGTAGCAGTGGGTGGTGCTTTGTCCTCACCCTGTCCTGTATACCGGGGAGTGTCCCAGAGATCTGTTCTTAGCCCACTCCTTTTCTCTGTCTTATTGTTGGATCTCCCTTCCATCCAGGGAGTGCATACCCTGGTATATGCGGATGATGTGGCCCTTATGTGCAGTGCCCTGGCTTTACTGACAGCACAGGAAACACTTCAGGGTGCCCTGCAATGCATAACATCATGGGCCACCACCTGGGGTTTGGAGGTTAGTGACACTAAGTCCAAGCTCTTATGCTTTACTAGACGCAGAATCTCCACTCTTCCATCAGTCTCATTGACTCAGATGCCAATCCCTTTGGTCTCTTCTCATCATTGGTTGGGAGTCACCTTAGATGCACTGTTCTTGACATGGAAGAAACACTTAGCTGCCCTCCACCCCTTGTGTGCACATCGCATTACACTTATGCGCCAGATCTCTGGCACCAAGTGGGGGGCGGATCGAGACCTTCTCCATAAGTTCTATATAACTATGGTTCGCAGCAAGCTCACTTATGGGAGTGAGGTGTATGGCTCGGCTTCTTCCTCCTCTCTTCATCGCTTAGACATTCTCCAGAATTCAGCCATTTGTAATATGCTGGGGGCATTCCCTTCCACCCCTATTGCAGCCTTGGAGGCAGAGTCGGGGATAGTCCCTCTCTCGTCGGTGAGGACAGCGAGGAACTGTTTACCACTCCATCATATGGCCTCTCTGCCTTGTACTCACCTCTGTTGCCTTTCTTCACAGATGTGGGAGACAGCCTCTGTTCCCCCACATTTGGTTCAGCCTTCCTTTGTAGCTAGGCCCCAGCGTTCTCTGGCCTGCCTTACTCTTCCTGCACTTGTGGTGACTCCCTCCCCTCTCCACTCTCCGGCACCCCCCTGGCTGGACCTGACACGATACATCCACCTGGATTGGCATTACAGGAACAGGGAACCCCCCCTCAGTTAGTTGCATTTCTGTTTGAAGAGTTTCGCTCTGTTACATATGGTTCTTCATTCTCTGTCTACATGGATGGCTCGGCACAGTCCTCCCCCTCTTTACTTCATCTGCGGCCTTCTTCACTAATCTCTCCCTATGTCAAACATGGCAGTTGGACCCTGCTCATTCTGTTCTGGCAAGGAAGCTCTTTGCCATTCACCAGGCTCTGGCTTTTGTCCTAGATCACATTCCCCCACAACCACTGGTCCTCTTCTCTGATTCCCAATCTTCCCTGGCACTTTTGTGCTCTCCCCGTCCATGATCACTGCATGTCCTCGTTCGTCAGACACAATCTCTCCTCCTGCGCTTCTTGCAGAGCCCTGGTTGGAGCATCTCCCTTCAGTGGGTTCCCGCCCATGTTGGAATCTGGGGAAATGAAGTGGCAGATCGGGCAGCCCCCCTCGTGCACACACTTCCTACTGTTACCCCTCTTGCTGCCCTGGGCCATAGTGATTTCACAAGGGCTGTCTGGAAGGGAATCCGTCATCAGTGGCAAGAGGGCCTTGCACACTCCCTCTCTTCTTTGGTGTTGGGCTCTGTCCGAACTTTTAATGGCCCCTGCCCTTGGGCTCGCCATCCCAACCACTCGGTGGATGTTGTACTGACTCGCCTTCGAGTCGAGCACTCGCGACTGGCGGCTCATCTATATCGCCTTTGGATGACGGACTCTCCATACTGACAGTGGTGTCCCTCACAGCCTGAGACGGTGGAACACTTCCTACTGTGGTGCCCACGTTATCACTCTGCACCGACTACTCTCCGTGTGGCCTTGTGCACACTTGGGGTGCACACTTTCACTCTACCTGTCCTCCTCAACGGGGAGGGGTTTCCCCCTCTGGACCATCAGGAGATATTGGCTTGTACCTGCTCCTTCCTGCTGGCTTCAGGACATATCAGAGACATATGATATTAGTCAAGATATTCTTCCACTTTGGTCGATATTCCCTCTCCTAGCACTGGACGGCCAGGCTCGATATGGCGTATGCTGTCAGTGGCCGTGAAACCCCAACAGAAGAAGAAGAAGAAGAAGAAGTGCAAAACAGCACATTTCAAAGAATTCCAGTGACTATATGTGTATATAATAGAACAATAGTAATAAACAACTTTTTTTATTGTTGATTTGTGTAAAGATGGTTTGTAACAATATAATGATAATGTTTGTGCAGTTATTGTGTTGCATACAATGAGTGGATATTGCAGGTGAAATTGCTGCCATAGAAAATTTACAGAGAACCTTCACGGCACATATAGCAGAGATAAAACACCTCAGTTACTGGGAGCACTTGAAGTTCCTGAACCTGTACTCCCTGGAATGCAGGCAGGAGAGATACATGATTATATACACCTGGAAAATACTAGAGGGACTAGTACCAAACCTGCACATGAAAATCACTCTCTACGAAAGGAAAAGACTTGGCAGACGATGCAACATCCCCCCAATAAAAAGCGGGGGTGTCACTAGCACGTTAAGAGACAACACAATAAATGTCAGGGGCCCAAGACTGTTCAACTGCCTACTAGCATACATAAGGGGGATTACCAATAGACCCCTGGCTGTCTTCAAGCAGGCACTGACAAGCACCTAAAGTCAGTACCTGGCCAGCTGGGATGTGGCTTGTACATTGGATTGTGTGCAGCCAGCAGTAACAGCCTAGTTGATCAGGCCCTGGTCCACCATGAGGCCTAGTCACAGACCAGGCCGCAGGGGCATTGACCTTCGGAATTCTCTCCAGGTAATATACATTATGCACTATTGGTCTCAGGCCACAAAAGTTACTTGAAAAAATAAAATATTCAAAACTAAAAGAAAAAAGCTGAATAGAAGAATATGTAGTATTACCGAGTGAGTGGCAGTCACGGACGTTGATGTTGCTGTTCACTTTCTGTCATCTTCACGCCTCTTTGTCTCGGTAAGTATTGATCGCATTTTTTTTTCTTAAAACACAAAGTTATTCTTAAAATTTTGGTAGGAAAAAATATTTTTTTATTGAATATTTTTCGACATGGAGAGTGAGTTAACCTTAATATCTTTATTTATCACATGTACATGGTATACAGTCCTAGTTGACATCAATGACATTGTGGAAAATTAAATTTACCTGGATGTAACTCATAAGATACATAGCAGTAAATGGTAACAAAGATAATTATTCTTTATCAGGGTTAGAGACAAGTAGGAATTTTTGGACACCTAGGTCGCAAAAAAATGTCCTTCGATACCTATGATAATCTATCTCTCCACAAGTCACTCTGGACCTATATTAATTTCAAATGAAATGTACATCACCAGGAATTCTGGTAAAAACATTAATATAAATATGTGGACTGTATATTAAATTTAAAATGTAAATACATATACATTGAAGGAGAATTTATAATACTAAAACTCACCAATCAGTCTGGAGGTTATGGTGTGTCATGCAAACCCCTGCCTAAATATGAAGAAAATACTGGCCAGAATTCCAACATAGACAACTTAGCTGGGGTTCCAAGGCTGTCCTGTTCATCTGCTTAATGCTCATGTTATGGAGGACTGCAAATCCAACGATTTCTGCTCCTATTTGAGAGGTTTTCATATAACTCCTAGAGCGACGAAATTTTATGCACATTTCACTAACATGCCTGTATCATATTCAAAATAATGGCGTCTCCCTCATGCTCGTCAGTGCAGGCACTGTCGATTCTCTTCTTTAAAATACACTTTAGAGCAATAATAATGTATTAATCAGGTATATTTACATTATAAAAATATACAGCATAATTTTGGGAAATTATTTTCCACAGATGTACTACTATATAGAAAGCCACTTGTTATGCTGAGCATTTCAGGCAAATTAGGTCCTTGTCTCAGGATCTCTATCAACGAGCACGCAGAATTTACCTCCAACGTCGTCTTCGTTCTACTACTCTCTCTTTACCTTCCCTTCTTGCTGATGGACCCTCCTTTAATCCTGATTCTCTCATTGACTTCTTGACAACAACTGATTTACTCCACAAACTCTGATGATACTTTTCGCACTCCCCTCAGCCCTTTCTAGTTCAGTCTCTTGCTGCCCTTTACCCTTTCACCATCCACTGCCCCGCTGTTATCCGTAACCTATTACTCATCCATCTCCCTTTTGCCACCTGATGCCCTCGCTTCCTTCCTGCCCTGCAGCGCTGTATAGTCCTTGTGGCTTAGCGCTTCTTTTTTGATTATAATAATAATTGTCTCAGGATGTGACCCACACCAGTCAACTAACTCCTAGATACCCATTTTACTGATTGGTGGACATGGACAAATGGTGTAAAGAAACACGCCTAATGTTTCTACCCACTTTGGGAATCGAACACAGACCCTCGCCATGTGAAGCAAGAGCTTTAGCCACCAGGCAACGGGGATGTAAACTAGAAAGAAAGGTGCCTCCTATACAGAAGGCACTGGACAGGCACCTAAAATCAGTACCTGACCAACGGGCTGTGGTTCGTAAGTCAGTTTGCCTGCAGCTGGCAGTAACAGGCTGGATGATCAGACCCTGATCCACCATGAGGCCTGGTCTCAGACCAAGCCACGGGGGCACTGACCCCTGAAGCCCTCTCCAGGTAAACTCCAGGTACACAGGCCTGTCCATATCCCTTTGTAGTTCTGCCTGGTCTGGTCGTTGATTGAATGAATTCTTCTCATCAACTTCAGGTCATCTGCAAACAGGGACACTTCAGAGTCTATTCCTTCTGTCATGTCATTCACAAATGCCAGAAACAGCACTGGTCCTAGGACTGACCCCTATGGGACCCCGCTGGTCACAGGCGCCCACTCTGACACCTCGCCACATACCATGAGTGGCTAAAAAATGCCGATATATTTGTAATAAGTTGGGAGGTACTGGTCAGAGAAATAGTAAACATAGAACTAAAGCTAAAAGAATCTTACAGGAGTCAAGAAATTCGGGAAGAGCCAAAAGTCATAATTGACCTTTATAGGTTTAGTGCTTTCTTTGATTATAAGAATAATAATAAAAGCCATATATTAAACTGAAAGAAACCAAAAATATTTCTTTTCTTACTCCAAATCAAAGTAAAAAACAACATCTAGTGTTGGGCCCCTACTTAGATGAGATGGGTCCTACACAGATGACAGCAAGGAATTGAGTGAGGTACTCAAGTTCCAATATGATTCAGTTTTTAGCAAGCTGCTCCCCTCATGGAAGGTTCCTTGATGTTGGTGAGGGGCTCTTGATTTAGGGAATTGAATCTGTGCTCCAGTTCCCCGAATTAAGCTTGAATGCCTTCCACATCCCCCCCCTGGGCGCTGTATAATCCTACGGGTTTAGCGCTTCCCCCTTGATTATAATATAATAATAATTTAGCAAGCTGCTAACCAGACTGAGAGTCGAAAACCTAAATAAAAAATTTTTATTAGAGGGACACAGAATTTGGTAGACACACACCTATCTGATATTATCCTGACGTCAAATTACTTCGAAAAGTCGATAAATGACATACCCATGCAATCTGCCCAAGGTCCAGACTCGTGGAACTCAGTGTTCATCAAGAACAGCAAGAAGTCCTTGTCACATGGTTTTAAAGTCTTTTGGAGAGCAAGCATGGGCACGCGTCGCCCCACAGCTGCTAAAAACAACAGACATAGCCCCACTCCACAAAGGGGGCAGTAAAGCAATAGCAAAGAACTACAGACCAGCACTAACATCCCATATCATAAAAATATTTGGAAGAGTTCTAAGAAGTAAGATCGCCACCCATTTAGATACACATCAGTTACACAACCCAGGGCAGCATGGGTTTAGGGCAGGTTACTCCTGCCTGTGTCAACTACTGTACCACTATGACAAGTTCCTGGATGCTCTAGAAGATAAACAAAATGCAGATGAATTATACACAGACTTTGCCAAAGCCTTTGAAAATGCGTGATATAGGAATAAGAGGAAACGTTAGTAGATAGATCTATAATTTCCCAACAAATTAGAACACAAAGAGTAGTAGTAAACAAAGTAAAGTCTGAGGCAGTTACAGTGAAAAGCTGTTCCACAAGGCACAGTACTCACTCCCATCCTGTTCCTCATCCTCAAATCTGACATAGACAGGGATGTAAGCCACAGTTAGTTTAATATGTTTATTATTCACCCCATACCCATCCTGTGCGTGGTAGTCAAAAGATTACAGAGGTACATAATGGGTCCAAGGACTGGGCCCCCAAAGTTTTGATAGATAAACTAGGTACAAAGATAATGAACTCACAAGTTACAAAGGTAAAGAATCCTGTAAGTAAATTTACTTATTTACGTTTAAACATGGCTACAATCATGAACAAATTATAGAGTAATGAGCAGTTCACACGTCCATACACGGTCACAACTGTAATGAGTTACTTGTGCAAATACTGAATGTTGAGTCACACACACACACACTACACACACACACACACTACACACACACACACACACACACACACACACACACACACACACACACACACACACACACACACACACACACACACACACACACACACAACGTCAGTGAACAACCCTACAAGTGATAACCAATGTGTTAGAAAAAATAAATAAAGTTAAGGCGAGAGAAAGCCTGAAATTATACAACAAAATTTCAAAGTGCCAGTTAGTTGAGGCCTAGTGGGCACCTGTTGCCACATTGTTACATATATACAAAGTACAAAGCGAGTGACTAAAGAGAAAAGACCAAATATAATTAAGAGAGGGTGGTAACGACAAAATGTGATGTATCACACAGCGTGAACAAGCTAGCCAGAAAGGGGATATATATATGTATACATAAATATATATAAGCAGAGGTGGTGGCAGCAGTAGGCCTGAGGGAGTAGGCCGCCATAACAGGTTGGGTGTCATCACAAATAAGTAGGGTACTTACCAAAAGTGGAGTGAAAATTATAAAAGTAGCAGTATACAAGTGATAAGTGTGGTAAATGAGGACTCAAAAGGGCAAGAGATAAGTATAGCCGAAGAAGTCAGAGGCGGAAGGGCGAGGTGTACGAGTCATCATACAACGAGCATCGTACAGCGAGCATCGTACATCAGGCATCTGGATGGACGTCCCCTCTGAGTAACGTACAAATCTCACTTGTCTGTGGTGGCGGGAAGTCTGAGGGTAGAACCGGCCCGGCGGACACTGGTAGCTGGCTATCTTTAACCCTGCTCCAGGGCGATTATCATACACAAAACACCTAGCAGTAGTAGGAAGATAAAATTTGTAGGAGCAAGGACTAATGGGACTACAGCCCTGACAACAGTTTCGAGAGATAATGTTTTAGGACACAAAGACAGTACAATCTGAGAAGCAAGTATTGGGTACACATGTAGTAAAAAGGTAGTGAAAGAGTGACTTGTTAACACACGCTAGTATTATAATTATTAGAACTACTCTCAGTGTTAATGGTATCTCATTAGTATTACGGGTACACAGAAGTGAGTTGTAGTTCTGGGACATATAAACAACTGACGTGCCCACACACACACACGAACGCGCGCACACACATACACACTGCGGGCCGGGAGCTGGGTCTCGACCCCTGAAACCACATCTAGGCGAGTACACACAGCTGATCCTTGGAATCTGACCGCCCCACCCACAGACCCCCCACAGACCCTCACTCCCTACTTTTTCTTCCCTCGCTCCCTCCCTCCCCCTACTCGATCACTCACTCACTCACTCACTCTCTCTCTCTCTCTCTCTCTCTCTCTCTCTCTCTCTCCCTCTCTCTCTCTCTCTCTCTCTCTCTCTCTCTCTCTCTCTCTCTCTCTCTCCCTCTCTCTCTCTCTCTCTCCCTCTTTTTTTTTTTTTTTTTTTTTTTATTTTTTACACAGGGTTTGACAAGGTTAAGGATCCCTAGCTTTATTGACAGCTATTTACAGGTTAAGGATTCCTAACTTTATTGGCAAGCTAAGAGCTGTTACCTACATCAGCTCATTTGAAAGCATTTTTGTTATGAGACATACAAGTAGGGAACAGGATGAAGTTGGAGCCATCTGTGGGCCAGCATTTTCATTTGATCAACTGACGTTATCTCGTTGACATCATTATGCTGTACGAATGTGTTCCATACTCGAGTCATCCTGGGTATGTATGATCTCAGATGGAGTGATGTTCTGGAGAAGGGTACAGCCAGAGTGAAGTTGCTGCTTTCTGCCCGTCTTGTGGCATAAAAGCTTGTTTCACGCTGTCCTCGAAGTGGATCCAAGTGTGGTATTTTGACAATATTGGCCTTGTACATAACAGTAAGGCCACCCACATCCCTCCTATGTTGAAGGCTCTGCTGAAATGACAGATCTATCCAGGATGGGTCCAGGCGAGAGATGAGACGTCTTGCTCTGTTCTCTACTCTGTCAAGCAGTCGCAGATGAGAGGGGGGGCAGGCAAACCAAGAAAGTGGAGCATACTCAAGGTGTGAGCGTACTTGTGCCTCGTACAGGATCTTGCAACCCCTACTGTCAAGCAGATGCGAGATACGGCGAAGTGCTGTAAGCTTCCTGGCTGCCTTGTTTGCAAGATTTACAACATGGTTCTTCATGGTTAGTTTGGAGTCAAATTTCACCCCAAGGATATCAACTTCTTCTCCAGGTGCCAACATCGTCCCATTCATCCTTACTACTGCGCCAGCATTACCATCATGGTGCCTAGAGACGAACATCATTTGCGTTTTTTCAGGTGCAAATGTTACTTGCCATCTATTTCCCCAAGCTGATATAGCTCTCAGCTGGTGATTGATGTAGCTTAGAGCAGCTGGCATTTCTTCTCTTGGATAAGTGAATGTCAGTGTACAGTCGTCTGCATATGCATGTGATTCTGGGATGAGATGAAGAAGGTCGTTGAAGTAGACATTCCATAACAGTGGACCCAGCACACTTCCTTGTGGAACGCTTGCCCCAATAGGATGCCTTGCTGATTCCGTTCCATTGAGGACTACACTTAGAGATCTACCATGAAGGTAATCACTGAGGAGACATAGCGTAGAGCCTGCAATTCCCAGTGCTTGAAGTTTTGCTAAGAGGCCCTGGTGCCACACCCGGTCGAAAGCGCCAGCAATGTCCAGTGCTACCACACAGCTGACTTTCTCTCCCTCTCTCTCTCCCCCTCTCTCTCTCTCTCTCTCTCCCTCTCTCTCCCCCTCTCTCTCTCCCTCTCTCTCTCTCCCTCCTCTCCCTCTCTCTCTCCCTCCTTCTCTCCCTCTCTCTCTCCCTCACTCTCCCTCTCTCTCTCTCCCTCACTCTCCCTCTCCCTCTCTCTCTCCCTCTCTCTCTCCCTCTCCCTCTCTCTCTCCCTCGCTCTCTCCCTCTCTCTCCCTCTCTCTCTCCCTCTCTCCCCCTCTCCCTCTTCCCCTCCCTCTCTCTCTCCCTCTCTCTCCCCCTCCCTCTCTCTCTCCCTCCCTAACAAAAAAAAAAAAAAAAAAAACCAAAAAAAAAAAAAAAAAAAAAAAAAAAAAAAAAAAAAAAAAAAAAAAAAAAAAAAAATATGGGTGGCCTTAGAGGACGGAAAACCAGAGATCTGGTAGAAGAACCAGGGAGGAAAGACTGGGAGTTAGAGCTCCAAAAAAGGGAGGAAGAGTGGGGAAGGAAGATAGTAGAGCTTGGTAAGAAAATGGAGGAGCGGATAGCTGAAGAGTGCAGGAAGTGGGAAGTACAGGCCTTAGCAGCAGAAGCTAGGATACAGTGCTTAGAAGAGAAACTGCAAAGCCTGAAACAGATTAGAGAGACAAATGACAATTCAGACGTGACATCAGGAAATTCAAAGTCAGGCGCAGACAAGGGGATGGTAAGCAACAACGGAGACATGCCGTACAGGAAGGCCCTATCAGACCCACGTGGGGCCAGGGAAAAGACGACGAGCACACTGAGATCAAACGACAGGTCTGAAGACAATGATGGAAATTCAGAGTCAGGCGCAGACAAGGGGATGGTAAGAAACAACGGAGACATGCCGTACACGAAGGACCTATCAGACCCACGTGGGGCCAGGGAAAAGACGATGAGCACACTAAGATCAAGCGACAGGTCCGAAGAAAATGAAGGTTTGTTATATGCAGAGGTTCTAACAGCCAACTGCAGTAGCACGGGACAGCTGGCCAGGAAAGACAGTCCACTAAGAATAGATGTTTCAGATATGACAGGGACTGAAGGCAAGAACATGTCAATGGAAGGAAACAAAATGCCTCAGAGGAAGCAGATGGAGACTCAGTGGGAGGAGGAAAGGGCGAGGTCAGTTTTTGTGTACGGGCTCCAAGAAGCCAAGGGGGCCAACTTTGAAGAAATAAAACAGGAGGAGAAAAAAATGATTGAAGGCATCATGAAAACAATAGGGGAGGGCAATATGACCCAGGTGACAAATTTTCAGAGAATTGGGTGGTTTGCGAGTGGAAGGATACGGCCTGTCAGAGTAACTTTCAAGGAAGAATCAGTTCGAATCAGGATTCTGCAAGAGAAAGCAAGACTGAGAGACAAAGAGGGGTACCAGAGAGTATACCTCGACCGCGACAGAACACAAGAAGAAAGGACTACACTGAAAGAGAGGGTACAGAGACGCAAGGAGGAACGAGAAGCAATGAAAATGAGCAGGACCCAGACACAGGAGGAAGGGCAAACACACCCCACAGAATCTCCCACCAAAAGACCCCACCCGCGACATTCCCAACGCAACTGAGCAACCTATACTCCAACCCACTCACTGTTCCCTCTGCCACCAACCCCCATATCACAAACCTCACCCCAACAGCTGTCCCTTATGGGCATTCTGACCCCACCCCCATCAACACATACCCCACCTACACCACAGCCCCATATAGGCCCCCACCAAGGCTCTCCCTCCCCCAACCCCAATATACTTGCATGACCACAATGATAGAAAAGAAACTAAAGGTTTGGTACACAAATGCGGATGGAATAATGAATAAACATGAGGAGTGGAATGAAAGAATCAGTGAAAAATCCCCAGACATCATAGCAGTCACAGAAACAAAACTCGCTGAGATAATAACAGACACAATCTTCCCAACAGGATATCAGATCCTGAGGAAAGATAGAAGGAGTAGAGGGGGAGGAGGGGTTGCACTGCTCATAAAACACCAATGGGGATTTGAGGAAATGGAAGGCATGGACATGATTGGAGAAAGAGACTACATTGTAGGTACAATTCAGTCCGGAGAACATAAAGTAGTCATTGGAGTGATGTATAACCCACCACAGAACTGCAGGAGGCCAAGAGAGGAGTACGAAGAAAACAACAGGGTGATGGTGGACACACTGGCTGAGGTGGCAAGAAGAGCTCACTCGAGCAGAGCAAAGTTACTGGTAATGGGCGATTTCAACCACAGGGAGATCGACTGGGAAAACCTGGAGCCACATGGGGGTCCCGAAACATGGAGAGCAAAGATGATGGATGTGGTACTTGAAAACCTCATGCATCAACATGTCAGGGACACAACCAGAGAGAGAGGGGAGGATGAGCCAGCAAGACTGGATCTTGTGTTCACCCTGAGCAGTTCAGACATCGAGGACATCACTTACGAGAGGCCCCTTGGAGCTAGCGATCATGTGGTTCTGAGTTTTGACTATATAGTAGAGTTACAAGTGGAGAAGGTAACAGGAACTGAAGGGGACAGGCCAAACTATAAAAGGGGGGACTACACAGGTATGAGAAACTTCCTGCAGGAGGTTCAGTGGGACAGAGAAATGGTAGGAAAATCAGTAAACGAGATGATGGAATATGTGGCAACAAAGTGCAAGGAGGCAGAGGAAAGTTTTGTTCCCAAGGGAAACAGAAATAATAGGAAGACCAAGACGAGTCCTTGGTTTACCCGAAGGTGTAGGGAGGCAAAAGCTAAGTGCAACAGAGAATGGAAAAGGTACAGGAGGCATAGGACCCAGGAAAACAAGGAGATTAGTAGAAGAGCCAGAAACGAGTATGCGCAGATAAGGAGGGAGGCCCAGAGACAGTATGAAAACGACATAGCATCGAAAGTCAAATCTGACCCGAAACTGCTGTATAGCCACATTAGGAAGAAGACAACAGTCAAGGACCAGGTGATAAGGCTGAGGAAAGAAGGTGGGGAACTCACAAGAAACGATCAAGAGGTATGTGAGGAGCTCAACACGAGATTTAAGGAAGTATTTACAGTAGAGACAGGAAGGACTCTGGGGGGACAGACCAGATGGGGACACCAACAAGGAATACACCAACAAGTGTTGGACGACATACATACAGATGAGGAGGAGGTGAAGAAACTGCTAAGGGACATCGATACCTCAAAGGCAATGGGACCGGACAACATCTCTCCATGGGTCCTTAGAGAGGGAGCAGATATGTTGTGCGTACCACTTACCACAATCTTCAACACATCCCTGGAAACTGGGCAACTACCTGAGGTATGGAAGACAGCAAATGTAGTTCCCATTTTCAAAAAAGGAGACAGAAAAGAGGCACTAAACTATAGACCTGTGTCATTGACGTGTATAGTATGCAAAATTATGGAGAAGATTATCAGGAGGAGAGTGGTGGAGCACCTGGAACGGAACAGGAGTATAAATGCCAACCAGCACGGATTCACGGAAGGCAAATCCTGTGTCACAAACCTTCTGGAGTTTTATGATAAAATAACAGAAGTAAGACAAGAGAGAGAGGGGTGGGTTGATTGCATCTTCTTGGACTGCAAGAAGGCCTTTGACACAGTTCCTCACAAGAGATTAGTGCAGAAGCTAGAGCATCAGGCGCATATAACAGGAAGGGCACTGCAATGGATCAGAGAATACCTGACAGGGAGGCAACAACGAGTCATGGTACGTAATGATGTATCACAGTGGGCACCTGTGACGAGCGGGGTCCCACAGGGGTCGGTCCTAGGACCAGTGCTATTTTTGGTATATGTGAACGACATGACGGAAGGGTTAGACTCAGAAGTGTCCCTGTTTGCAGATGATGTGAAGTTAATGAGGAGAATTAAATCTGATGAGGACCAGGCAGGACTTCAAAGAGACCTGGACAGACTGGACACCTGGTCCAGCAAATGGCTTCTCGAATTTAATCCTGCCAAATGCAAAGTCATGAAGATAGGGGAAGGGCACAGAAGACCACAGACAGAGTATAGGCTAGGTGGCCAAAGACTGCAAACCTCACTCAAGGAGAAAGATCTTGGGGTGAGTATAACACCGAGCATGTCTCCGGAAGCACACATCAATCAGATAACTGCTGCAGCATATGGGCGCCTGGCAAACCTGAGAACAGCATTCCGACACCTTAGTAAGGAATCATTCAAGACACTGTACACCGTGTATGTCAGGCCCATACTGGAGTATGCAGCACCTGTTTGGAACCCGCACTTGATAAAGCACGTCAAGAAACTAGAGAAAGTACAAAGGTTTGCAACAAGGTTAGTTCCAGAGCTAAGGGGAATGTCCTATGAAGAAAGATTAAGGGAAATCGGCCTGACGACACTGGAGGACAGGAGGGTCAGGGGAGACATGATAACGACATATAAAATACTGCGTGGAATAGACAAGGTGGACAAGGACAGGATGTTCCAGGGAGGGGACACAGAAACAAGAGGCCACAATTGGAAGTTGAAGACACAAATGAGTCAGAGAGATAGCAGGAAGTATTTCTTCAGTCATAGAGTTGTAAGGCAGTGGAATAGCCTAGAAAATGACGTAGTGGAGGCAGGAACCATACACAGTTTTAAGACGAGGTTTGATAAAGCTCATGGAGCGGGGAGAGAGAGGGTCTAGTAGCAACCGGTGAAGAGGCGGGGCCAGGAGCTAGGACTCGACCCCTGCAACCACAAATAGGTGAGTACAAATAGGTGAGTACATACATGTATTGTGTGCAAAGTCATGGAGATGATTATCAGGAGGAGAGTGGTCGAACACCTGGAACGGAACAAGATTATAAATGAAAACCAGCATGGGTTCATGGAAGGCAAATCTTGTATCACAAACCTCCTGGAGTTTTATGACAAGGTAACAGAAGTAAGACACGAGAGAGAGGGGTGGATTGATTGCATTTTCCTAGACTGCAGGAAGGCCTTTGACACAGTTCCCCACAAGAGAGTAGTGCAGAAGCTGGAGGATCAGGCGCATGTAACAGGGAGGGCACTGCAGTGGATCAGGGAATACTTGACAGGGAGGCAGCAACGAGTCATTGTACGTGAAGAGGTATCACAGTGGGCGCCTGTGACGAGTGGGGTGCCACAGGGGTCAGTTCTAGGGCCAGTGCTATTTTTGATATATGCGAACGACATGATGGAAGGAATAGACTCTGAAGTGTCCCTATTCGCAGATGATGTGAAGTTGATGAGAAGAATTAAATTGGATGAGGATGAGGCAGGACTGCAAAGAGACCTGGACAGGCTGGACATGTGGTCCAGAAACTGGCTTCTCGAATTCAATCCTGCCAAATGCAAAGTCATGAAGATTGGGGAGGGGCAAAGAAGACCGCAGGAGCTGAGTCTCGACCCCTGCAACCACAATTAGGTGAGGTGAGGGGAGTGGTGGAGCACCTGGAACGGAACAAGAGTTTAAATGCCAATCAGCATGGATTCATGGAAGGTAAATCCTGTGTCACAAACCTTCTGGAGTTTTATGATAAAGTAACAGAAGTAAGACATGAGAGAGAGGGGTGGGTTGATTGCATCTTCTTGGACTACAAGAAGGCCTTTGACACAGTTCCTAACAAGAGATTAGTGCAGAAGCTAGAGGATCAGGCGCATATAACAGGAAGGGCACCGCAAAGGATCAGAGAATACATGACAGGGAGGCAGCAGTAAGTCATGGTACGTGATGAAGTATCACAGTGGGCACCTGTGACGAGCGGGGTCCCACTGGGGTCGGTCCTAGGACCAGTGCTATTTTTTGGTATATGTGAATGACATGATGGAAGGGTTAGATTCAGAAGTGTCCCTGTTTGCAGATGATGTGAAGTTAATGAGGAGAATTAAATCAGATGAGGATGAGGCAGGACTTCGAAGAGACCTGGACAGACTGGACACCTGGTCCAGCAATTGGCTTCTCGAATTTAACCCCGCCAAATGCAAAGTCATGAAGATCGGGGAATGGCACAGAAGACTGCAGATGGAGTATAGGCTAGGTGGCCAAAGACTGCAAACCTCGCTCAAGGAGAAAGATCTTGGGGTGAGTATAACACCGAGCATGTCTCCGGAAGCACACATCAACAAGATAACTGCTGCAGCATATGGGTGCCTGGCAAACCTGAGAACAGCGTTCCGATACCTTAGTAAGGAGTCGTTCAAGACATTGTACACCGTGTACGTCAGGCCCATACTGGAGTATGCAGCACCTGTTTGGAACCCGCACTTGGTCAAGCACATCAAGAAATTAGAGAAAGTGCAAAGGTTTGCGACAAGGTTAGTTCCAGAGCTAAGGGGAATGTCTTATGAAGAAAGGTTAAGGGAAATCGGCCTGACGACACTGGAGGACAGGAGGGTCAGGGGAGACATGATAACGACATATAAAATACTGCACAGAATAGACAAGGTGGACAAAGGCAGGATGTTTCAGGGAGGGGACACAGAAACAAGAGGTCACAATTGGAAGTTGAAGACTCAGATGAGTCAATAGGATGTTAGGAAGTATTTCTTCAGTCACAGTTGTCAGGCAGTGGAATAGCCTAGAAAGTGACGTAGTGGAGGCAGGAACCATACACAGTTTTAAGAGAGGTTTTATAAAGCTCATGGAGCAGAGAGAGAGAGGACCCAGTAGCAACCGGTGAAGAGGTGGGGCCAGGAGCTAGGACTCGACCCCTGCAACCACAAATAGGTGAGTACACACACACACACACACACACACACACACACACATGGTAATGCTTTATTTACATGGTAATGCTTTATTTACATGGAGCAAAGTCATGGTATTTTTCCAGAATGGTCTGTAATATACCACTGTGGATAAAATACTTAGACATATCTTGAACATTTCTGAGTGAGTTGTCTCTGAATGCATTAATTTTATCGCACTCCAATGCATAATGACGCAGGGTGTGACGATAGTCCTCCATTGAAGACACTGCAAGACTCCAGGTAGATATGAGCCAAATCTTTAAATGGGCCACAGAAAACAATATGAAATTCAATAATGAGAAATTTCAATTACTCCAACATGGAAAACATGAGGAAATTAAAACTATATCTTAGTTTAAAACAAATTCCAACCACACAACAGAACGAAAAACTAATGTAAAAGATCTGGGAGTGATAATATCAGAGGATCTCACTTTCAAAGACCACAACATTGCATCAATCGTACCTGCTAGAAAAAGACAGGATGGATAATGAGAATGTTCAAAACTAGGGATGGTAAACTCATGATGACACTCTTCAGGTCTCTTGTTTTATCTAGGCTGGAATATTGCTGCATACTAACAGCACCTTTCAAGGCAGGTGAAATTGCTGACCTTGAAAATGCACAGAGAACCTTCACGGCACACATAACTGCAATAAAACTGAGAGCTCGACCTGGTTGAGCTTTTGGTGGAGAGCTTGAACGTTGAAGCATCTGGGAGTTATGATGAGAATGTCAATATAATGGAGTCAGGTGACCGAAGATGGAATAATAGATGAAAATCGCTCAGCTTCTAGATATTCCATGTATAGGTTCGCCAGTATGGCACTAAGTGGGAACCGATGTGTCCCCCACTTAGTGCGGTACAGGTCCGTTTCAGATCCAACCTACCAACATTCTCGACAGTCACATACAGGTCCCTGAAATCCATCCTTTCCAGCATTCTCCACCGTATATATACTCATGTACTCTTTACCCAAGTAGATCGTTTTGTGACTTGATACAGCCCATTGTGTGGGCGAAACATAGTCAATAAAGGATCGCATTATACCGCATTTGTGTGTATTTTTACACTGTGATGGTATTTTGTACCATTTATCTCCATCGAGAAAGACCTGCTTAGTATAAGCCAGTAGGCCTGCTCCAGTGTTCCTTATTTCTTATGTTCTTGGGAGATCGCACTTATTAATTTACATCAACTGCTGGAGAGCAGAGTGATGAAACCTTAATTCCATCAGAGCCTCAGGAATTCTTATTAAGAAGTCGCCTTTGGGGACCGTTGCTGTTGAAGATCAAGGTTTTTGTCACCAGACTGTGGTGCTGGAACCTATAGAAACTATGTTCTTAGTTTAGAGCATGATACACCTCTAGGTGGCAGCCTAGGTCAGTGTTTTTCAACCAAGGCACTGCGGCACTCCGGTGTGCCAATGGCAGTGCCCACGGTTTTGCAGGCAAAATTTAGCAGCCTAAATTAAAAATTTAGGCTGCTAAATATCTCATTAAAAAAGGTACAGAAGACAAGTGTATGTGTGTATGTGTACTCACCTAGTTGTACTCACCTAGTTGAGGTTGCAGGGGTCGAGTCCTAGTTCCTGGCCCCACCTCACTGGCCGCCACTAGGTCACTCTCTTTGAACCGTGAGCTTTATCATACCTCTGCTTAAAGCTATGTATGGATCCTGCCTCCACTACATCGCTTCCTAAACTATTCCACTTCCTGACTACTCTGTGGCTGAAGAAATACTTCCTAACATCCTTGTGATTCATCTGTGTCTTCAACTTCCAACTGTGTCCCCTTGTTGCTGTGTCCCATCTCTGGAACATCCTGTCTTTGTCCACCTTGTCAATTCCTCTCAGTATTTTGTATGTCGTTATCATGTCCCCCCCTATCTCTCCTGCCCTCCAGTGTCGTCAGGTCGATTTCCCTTAACCTCTCCTTGTAGGACATACCCCTTAGCTCCGGGACTAGTCTTGTTGCAAACCTTTGCACTTTCTCTAGTTTCTTTACGTGCTTGGCTAGGTGTGGGTTCCAAACTGGTGCCGCATACTCCAATATTGGCCTAACGTACACGGTGTACAGGGTCCTGAACGATTCCTTATTAAGATGTTGGAATGCTGTTCTGAGGTTTGCTAGTCGCCCATATGCTGCAGCAGTTATTTGGTTGATGTGCACTTCAGGAGATGTGCCTGGTGTTTTACTCACCCCAAGATCTTTTTCCTTGAGTGAGGTTTGTAGTCTCTGGCCCCCTAGACTGTACTCCGTCTGCAGTCTTCTTTGGCCTTCCCCAATCTTCATGACTTTGCACTTGGTGGGGTTGAACTCCAGGAGCCAATTGCTGGACCAGGTCTGCAGCCTGTCCAGATCCCTTTGTAGTTCTGCCTGGTCTTCGATCGAATGAATTCTTCTCATCAACTTCACATCATCTGCAAACAGGAACACTTCGGAGTCTATTCCTTCCGTCATGTCGTTCACAAATACCAGAAGCAGCACTGGTCCTAGGACTGACCCCTGTGGGACCCCGCTGGTCACAGGTGCCCACTCTGACACCTCACAACGTACCATGACTCGCTGCTGTCTTCCTGACAAGTATTCCCTGATCCATTGTAGTGCCTTCCCTGTTATTCCTGCTTGGTCCTCCAATTTTTGCACTAATCTCTTGTGTGGAACTGTGTCAAATGCCTTCTTGCAGTCCAAGAAAATGCAATCTACCCACCCCTCTTTCTCTTGTCTTACTGCTATCACCATGTCATAGAACTCCAGTGGGTTTGGGACTCAGGATTTCCTATCCCTGAAACCATGTTGGCTGCTGTTGATGAGATCATTCCTTTCCAGGTGTTCTACCACTCTTTTGATAATCTTCTCCAAGACTTTGCATACTATACACATCAGTTACAGTGGTCTGTAGTTTAGTGCTTCATGTCTGTGTCCTTTTTTAAAGATTGGGATTACATTTGCTGTCTTCCATGCCTCAGGCAATCTCACTGTTTCAATAAATGTACTGAATGTTGTTGTTAGGAGTACACATAGTGCCTCTGCTCCCTCTCAGGACCCATGGAGAGATGTTATCCGGCCCCATTGCCCTTGAGGCATCTAGTTCACTCAGAAGCCTCTTCACGTCTTCCTTGGTTGTGTGTACTGTGTCCAGCACTTGGTGCTGTACCCCACCTCTCCGTCTTTCTGGAGCCCCTTCTGTCTCCTCTGTGAACACTTCTTTGAATCTCTTGTTGAGATCCTCACATACTTCATGGTCATTTCTTGTTGTCTATCCTCCTTCCTTCCTTAGCCTGATTACTTGGTCCGTGACTGTTGTTTTCCTCCTGATGTGGCTGTATAACAGCTTCGGGTCAGATTTGGCTTACGCTGCTATGTTTTCATATTGTCGTTGGGCCTCCCTTCTTATCTGTGCATATTCATTTCTGACTCTATGACTGCTCTCCTTATTCTCCTGGGTCCTTTGCCATCTATACTTCTTCCATTCCCTAGCGCACTTGGTTTTTGCCTCCCTGCACCTTTGGGTGAACCATGGGCTCATCTTGGCTTTTTCATTATTCCTGTTACCCTTGGGTACAAACCTCTCCTCAGCCTCCTTGCACATTATTGTTACATATTCCATCATCTCATTAACTGGCTTCCCTGCCAGTTCTCCGTCCCACTGAACCCTGTTCAGGAAGTTCCTCATTCCTGTGTAGTCCCCTTTCTTGTAGTTTGGCTTCATTCACCCTGGCCTTCCTGCTTCCCCCTCCACTTGTAGCTTTACTGTGTATTCAAAGCTTAAAACCACATGATCGTTGGCCCCAAGGGGTCTTTCATATGTGATGTCCTCAATATCTGCACTACTCAAGGTGAATACTCGGTCCAGTCTTGCTGGTTCATCCTCTCCTCTCTCTCTTGTAGTGTCCCTTACGTGTTGGTACACGAACTTTTCCAGTATCACCTCCATCATCTTAGCCCTCCACGTATCTTGGCCCCTATGTGGCTCCAAGTTCTCCCAATCGATTTCCTTGTGGTTAAAGTCACCCGTGATCAGGAGCTTTGCCCTGCATGCAGGAGCTCTTCTCGCCACTGCAGCCAATGTGTCAACCATCGCTCTATCGCTCTCATCATACTCTTGCCTTGGCCTCCTGCTGTTCTGTGGTCTGTTATATATCACTGCAATTACCACTTTGGAACCTCCACTGTCTCCTCTCTCTAGCTCATCAAAATGCCATCGGTTTTTGATCAGCAGTGCCACTCCTCCACCCCCCCTGTTCCCTCTGTCTTTCCTCAGGATCTGGTATCCCGTTGGAAAGATGGCATCTGTTACCATACCTGTAAGCTTGGTTTCTGTGAGAGCTATGATGTCTGGTGATGCCTCTTAGACTCTTTCATGCCACTCCTCCCACTTATTTGTTATTCCATCAGCGTTTGTGTACCATACCTTCAGTTTCCTTTCCAACACTGTGGTTTGGGGGGCCTGTGAGGGTGGGAGACCTGCTAGTGTACCGTGGGATTCTATAGCTGGGTGTTGGGTGGAAGCTGTGAGTATGGATTGTAGTTTGTGTTGGGATGGTGTGATAGGTTGTGGGGTTCTGGGTATGGTTCTGTGTGTGCTTGCCCTTGCTGCTCTGTCCTGCTCTGATTGACCTCTGCTGGTTCTGTCCTTGTCTCCCTTCCTAGCTCCTTTTGCTTTTTTGTCCTTTCCCTTAGCTGCTGTCATTCTGTTTGTGTTCTGTCTCTGTCTAGGAACACCCTCTTGTACTCTGCTGAGTACTTCAATCGTGGTTTTTTCTTGAAGGATCTTGTTCTGCACTGTTTCTGTCCTGAAAATCAGCTTGATAGGTCGTTTTCTCCCCTTCAAGTACCCCCCTATTCTCTGAAAATTTACAATCTCGTCCATGTCTTCTTCACCTATTTCTGTGATGATGTTCTCAATCTCCTTTCTTTCTGCCTGCCATCTGTCAGTGTGTGTCCTTTCCTCTCTTTCCTGAAGCCCATGGATAAACACTGATTTTGCCCTTTTCTACTCCCATTGCATTTCCTTCTGTGACTCTGGTTCCTGTCTGTATGTGGTCATTTTCTCCCTTGTTTTTTACAGTATCTCATGATAGCATGGTTGTGCTTCTGCATTTGACCTATCACCTTCTCCATCTGCACCCAGCTGCTCTCCCCTTTCACTCCTTGGCCCTTCTTGGCAGGCCTCTCAGCTTCATATGCTGTGTCTTCTCTGGTCAATGCCCCTGTAACTCACTTCAGCCTGTTTACCTCATCTTCTAAAACCCTTATCCTGGCTACTGCAGTTTTGGCTTGTGCCTCCCAATCCTTCTTCTCCTTCTCCAACCTCTTTTCTAATTTCACAGAAAGCTCTGTCTCCATTTTTTCAGAAAGCTCTCCTAATTTTCTCTCCCACTCTTGTTCCATCCTTTTCCACTGCACCTCCATCCACTCCTCCCTACCAGAACCATTCTCATCTGATCCCTGGTTCCTTCCACTCCCCACCATTTTTTCTTTTTTTCCTTCATTTTATCCCTTTTCTTCTTTTTCATTTTTCTTGTTTTTTTTAGAAAGAGAAAAGAGTGAGAGAGAGAAAGAGAAGAGAAAGGTAGAAGGAGAGAGTAGGGAGAATGAGAAGAGAAAAGGGGGGAGAGAGAGAGAGTGAGAGAGAGAGAGAGGGAAAGAGAGGGAAGGGAAAGGTAGAAGGAGAGAGGGGGGGAGAGTGAGAAGAGAACAGGAGGGTGAGAGAGAGCAAGAGCGAGAGAGAGAGAGAGAGAGAGAGAGAGAGAGAGAGAGAGAGAGAGAGAGAGAGAGAGAGAGAGAGAGAGAGAGAGAGAGAGAGAGAGAGAGAGAGAGAGAGAGAGAGAGAGGAGAGAGAGAGGGGGAGAGAGAGGGAGAGAGACAGGGTAGAAGGGGAGAGAAGGGGGGAGATGGAAGAGAGAGAGGGGAGAGGGGGAGAGAAAGGGGAGGAGGGGAGAGAGAGGGGAGAGAGAAGGGAGAGAGAGAGAGAGATGGGAAATCTCTAAGTGTAGTTCTCAATGGAACGAAATCAGCAAGACATCCTATTGGGGCAAGTGTTCCACAAGGAAGCGTGCTGGGACCATTGTTATGGAATGTCTACTTCAACGACCTTCTTCATCTTATCCCAGAATCACATGCATATGCAGACGACTGTACACTGACATTCACTTATCCAAGAGAAGAAATGCCAGCTGCTCTAAGCTACATCAATCACCAGCTGAGAGCTATATCAGCTTGGGGAAATAAATGGCAAGTAACATTTGCACCTGAGAAAACGCAAATGATGATCGTCTCTAGGCACCATGATGGTAATGCTGGTGCAGTAGTAAGGATGAATGGGAGGGTGTTGGCACCTGGAGAAGAAGCTGATATCCTTGGGGTGAAATTTGACTCCAAACTAACCACGAAGAACCATGTTGTAAGTCTTGCAAACAAGGCAGCCAGGAAGCTTAGAGCACTTCACCATATCTCGCATCTGCTTGACAGTAGGGGTTGCAAGATTCTGTACGAGGCACAAGTACGCTCACACCTTGAGTATGCTCCACTTTCTTGGTTTGCCTGCCCCCCCTCTCATCTGCGACTGCTTGACAGAGTAGAGAACAGAGCAAGACGTCTCATCTCTCGCCTGGACCCATCCTGGATAGATCTGTCATTTCAGCAGAGCCTTCAACATAGGAGGGATGTGGGTGGCCTTACTGTTATTTACAAGGCCAATATTGTCAAAGTGCCACACTTGGATCCACTTCGAGGACAGCGTGAAACAAACTTTTATGCCACAAGACGGGCAGAAAGCAGCAACTTCACTCTGGCTGTACCCTTCTCCAGAACATCACTCCATCTGAGATCCTATATACCCAGGATGACTCGAGTATGGAACACATTCGTACAGCATAATGATGTCAACGAGATAAAGTCGGTTGATCAAATGAAAATGCTGGCCCACAGATGGCTCCAACTTCATCCTGTTCCCTACTTGTATGTCTCATAACAATAAAAATGCTTTCAAATGAGCTGATGTAGGTAACAGCTCTTAGCTTGCCAATAAAGTTAGGAATCCTTAACCTGTAAATAGCTTGTCAATAAAGCTAGGGATCCTTAACCTTGTCAAACCCTGTGTAAAAAAAAAATAAAAAAAGTAGGGAGAGATAATGAGAGGGGGAGAGATGTTAGAGAGGGAGGGATGTTAGAGGGGGAGAGATGTTAGAGGGGAGAGATGGGAGAGGGGAGAGATGAGAGAGGGGAGAGAGAGAGATAGGCAAAGGAGAGAGAGAGAGATAGAGAGAGAGAGAGAGGGGGGGATCATGGATAGTGGAGTGTTAGAGGGAGGGAGGAAGGGGGGAGGGTGGGTTATCAGGTCAGTTTACAGGAAGGTGTGAAATTCTGTGTATGTGTGTGTACTACAGCTTTTACAAGGGCCTGACCGCTTGTTCCTGTGTGTGTGTGTTTATGTAAGCGAGTCCTCATTACCCAGGTATGTACTACATATGTACTCGATCGCTTGGTTCCCACTGTGCACTGTCTTGTGTGTGTGTGTGTTCATGTGTACTCATTTGTGGTTGCAGGGGTCGATTCATAGCTCCTGGCCCGGCCTCTTCATTGATCCTTACTATGTCCACTCCCTCCCTGCTCCATGAGCTTTGTAAAACCTCGTCTTAAAACTAAGTATGGTTCCTGCCTCCACTACATCATTTGCCAGACTCTTCCACTTTCTGACATCTCTATGACTAAAGAAATACTTCCTAACATCCCTCTGGCTCATCTGAGTCTTGAACTTCCAATTGTGACCCCTTGTTTCTGTGCCTTCTCTCTGGAACATCCTGTTTCTGTCCACCTTGTCATTTCCTCGCAGGATTTTGTATGTGGTTATCATGTCTCCCCTTACTCTCCTGTCCTCCAGTGTCGTCAGGCTGATTTCCCTTAACGTTTCTTCGTAGGATATTTCCCTTACCTTTGGAACTAGTCTTGTTGCAAACCTTTGCACTTTCTCTAATTTCTTGATGTGCTTGACCAGGTGTGGGTTCTCAACTGGTGCTCCATACTCCAATGTGCGCTTGACATACACGGTGTACAGAGTCTTCAACGATTCATTACTGAGGTATTGGAACGCTATTCTCAGGTTTACCAGGCACCCATATGCTGCAGCAGTTATCTGGTTGATGTGCACCTCAGGAGATGTGCTCAGTGTTATACTCACCCCAAGATCCTTTTCCTTGAGTGAGGTTTGCAGTCTTTGGCCACCTAGCCTATACTCTGTCTGTGGTCTTCTTTGCCATTCCCCAATCTTCATGACTTTGCATTTGGCGGGGTTAAATTTAAGGAACCGTTGCTGGATCAGGCTTGCAGCCTGTCCTGGTCTCTTTGTAGTCCTGCCAGATCTTCATCTGATTTAATTCTTCTCATTAACTTCACATCATTTGCAAACAGGGACACTTCTGACTCTATCCTATCCAACATGTCATTCACATATACCAGAAACAGTACTGGTCCTAGGACTGACCCCTGTGGAACTCTGCTCATCACAGGTGCTCACTCTAACACCTCGTCACACACCATGACTCGTTGTTGCCTCCCTGTCAGGTATTCCCTGATCCATTGTAGTACCTTTCCTATTATGTGTGCCTGATCCTCTAGCTATTGTAATCTCTTGTGAGGAACTTTGTCGAAGGCCTCCTTACAGTCCAAGAAAATGCAATCTACCCTCCTCTCTCACTTGTGTCTTACTTTGCTTACCTTGTCATAAAACTCCAGTAGGTTTGTGACACAGGATTTTCCTTCCCTGAATCTATGCTGGTTGTCGTTTATGAGCCTGTTCCATTCTAGGTGCTCCACCACTCCTGATAATCTCCATGACATTGCATACTATACACGTCAGTGACACTGGTCTGTAGTTTAGTGCCTCGTGTCTGTTTTCTTTCTTGAAAATAGGGAGTAAATTTGCTGCCTTCCATAACTCAGTTGCCCAGTTTCAATGGAAGTGTTGAAAGTTGTTGTTAGTGGCACACACAGCATCTCTGCTCCCTCTCCATGAACCCATGGAGAGATGTCCTGTCCCACCACTTTTGAGGTATCAAGTTCACTTAGCAGCCTCTTTGCCCCCTCCTCAGTTGTGTGTATTTCATCCAGTACTTCTTGGTCCTTTCTGTCTTCATGTCATTACTTCCTTAAATCTTATGTTCAGTTCCTCACATACTTCTTGATAGTTTCTTGTGAGCTCCTCCCCTTCCTTCCTCAGCCTGTTTTTTTGGTTCATGACTGTTGTCTTCCTCCTGATGTGGCTATACAACTGCTTCAGGTCAGACTTGACTTTAGATGCTATGTCGTTTTCGTATTGTCGCTGGCCTCCCTCCTTATCTGTGCATACTCCTTTCTGCCTCTTTGACTAATCTCTTTATTTTCCTGGGTCCTTTGCCTTCTGTACTTTTTCCATTCTCTAGTGCACTTAGTATTTGCCTCCCTCCATCTCTGGGTAAATCAAGGGCTCGTTCTGGTCTTCCCAATCTCCTTGTGATTGGAATCACCCATAACAAGTAACTTTGCCTTACCCATATGAGCTCTTCTGGACACCTTAGGTAGTGTGTCTACCATTGCTCTGTTGCTCTCTTCATATTCTTCTCTTGGCCTCCAGCAGCTCTGTGGCAGGTTGTACATCACTTCAATGACTACTTATGTCCCCCAGATTGAATTGTACCTACTATGTAGTCCTTTTCTCCCATTTCGTCCATTCCTTCCATTTCCTCAAAACCTCATCGGATTTTAATGAGCAGTGCAATTCCTCCTTTCTGCTCCCTTATCTTTCCTCAGGATCTGATATCCGGGTGGGAAGATTGCATCTGTTACCCTGGTGTGTGTGTGTGTGTGTGTGTGTGTGTGTGTGTGTGTGTGTGTGTGTGTGTGTGTGTGTGTGTGTGTGTGTGTGTGTGTGTGTAAACTCACCTATATGTGATTGCAGGGGTCGATTCATAGCTATACCTACCTATTTGTGGTCGCAGGAGACAATTCACAGCTCCTGGCTCTGCCTCTTCACTGGTCACTACTAGGTCCACTCTCTCCCTACTCCATGAGCTTTTTCGTATCTCTTTAGAAAACTATGCATGGGTCCTGCCTCCACTACATCAGTCTACAAATTGTTCCACTTTATTACAGCTTTATGACTGAAGAAATACTTCCTAACATCCTGTGACTCCTCTGAGTCTTCAACTTCCAGTAGTGACCCCTTGTTGCTGTGTCCCATCTCTGAAACATTGTTCCTATCTACCTTCTCAATTCCTCTCAGTATTTTATATGTAGTTATCATGTCCCTCAATATCTTTCCTGTCCTACAGTGCCGTCAGGTCGATTTTCCTTAACTTTTCCTCGTAGGACATACCCCTTAATTCCAGGACTAGTCTTGTTGCAAACCTATGCACTTTCTCTAATTTCTTGACGTGCTTGACCAGGTATGGGCTCCATATTGGTGCTGCATACTCCAGTATGGACCTGACGTACACGGTGTACAGTCATGAGCGATTCCTTGCTAAGGTGTCGAAATGCTGTTCTTAGGTTTGCCAGGTACCCATATGTTGCAACTAAAGGTGGTGAAATTAAGAGGGAAGTTTTTCTGCCTAGTGATTTGAACACTTGTTGTAAACAGCTGTAAACAGTTGCGAGCAATCGCAGGATTCTGCTAATCTACCCTGCGTATAATCCAGTGATACCACAGAGTATGAATTTATGGAAATTCGAAAAACTAGGATTTTATCAAGATATTTCGAGGTCGCCGGTGGAAGAGGGTCACTTTGTCTGACTCGTTGGGTTGCCACCAGTTGCCAGGAGCACCACACGAGTCATGAATTTCACACCAGTGTTATATAGATAATATTGGGGTCACCATAATATCTGGTGTGGTGGAGTGAAAAAAAAATAGAATTTATCTTTTCTTGTGAATTACAAGAGTTGGCAGAGACCGCATGATACTCACCAGAAAGCCAATACTTCTCCAGTAAACTTTCTACCCAAGTCGCGATGCCTTAGCTAAACAGTGATATCATAATAATTAGTGTGGTGGAGTTAGGAACAAAGTAACAAAAGTTAAATACAGTGATATAGGAAGGCCCATCTGAAGCCGTTCATCATCAGTAGGAGCTGCTAGAAGTCACCAGTTTCTCCAACATGCAAGTTATACTTCATGTATCAAACTGAACACATATTACTCTGTTAAATACTATTTCAGTAGTCTTATTCACGATCTAGTCGAAAAATCACCGACTGGATTCGTTCAAAAAATAAGTGATCCACTGACCGGATTCATAAGCTGACAGGGTGCTCTATCATACCACCCTGATTCCAGATACTGCTAGCAGCGGTAAGATACATATACAAGTAGACCGATTTACACTTTTAGGAGGCTTTTAGAAGAATATACAGAACTACAGTATAACAACCAAAAACTACATCATGAAACTTTGTGTAGTCTGCACCCACAGCAACACAGGTTTCTGCCTGAATTATGTGGAACTTCTGTGGGAAATGGTCTTATGCATCATGTGCAGACATTCAGGAATCTTCCACAAGGGATATAAAACCAGGGAAGCGTTTTTGGGTTTAGCCGAATGGAAACCAACTGTGGAAGAAATCACATCTGTACTAAAGACAGAAACATCAAAATGGCCTTCATAGAAAACCAGATAGCATTTTATAACAGCTTGGAAAATAAAAGGACTGGGCCAGATGGTGCTGTCACCTTTGGTCTGGGTGCTGTCCTGCAAGATAGTCCCTGTAAGAATACAGAAAAGAAAGTTGGTGTCCCAGAGGTGGATAGGAGCTGTGGTGCTGGAGAAAAAGGTGTAGACATGGATATGCAAACCAAAAGTTACAAAATAGCAATACCACTGGAGACAGTAAACAAGGGGATGATGCTCCATGGAATAGTGAAGATAAAATACCAGAAAAAGCTGTTGAATGCACCATTGTTAGTACAAGTGCTGTAGATAGTAAGGAGTCAGAAAAATATACCCCAGTAGGGAATGCAGCCTCGAAAACCCTTAGGTATCTGCAGGAATGGAACATCTGGAAAAACAGGTGGAACATGCAACTCTGACCACCCCAGAAAATGCTGTGCCCGCATGGCAGCAGGAGAATGCAACCTTACTTCCTGTTAGTTTTCCACCCTGAAATTTGTCACTCTTCAGTTCAGGAAAGAGAGTGCTATAACTTATATTGTCAGGCACACCACCTAAAAGGGACAAGAGGATACAGAACATCCAGACCATGGAAAAACCTGGGTAGCTACAACCACTACAGAGGGGTTTTTAGCACAAGGAAGGAAAAAAAATCTGGCAGGAATAACAGAAATCGTACACCAACTCAAATCACAATGGAGGGGAGTCACAATCAGTGGCCTCCACTCCAAAACAACAGTTATTTGTGCCAGGAATATCAATATGACGACATTCATCTTTTCTGCAAATATACAAGGTCTAAAGCCAGCAACAAACACAATACCTTTCACCGGCAGACTGCTTACAGAGTCAAATGCAATTTCGCGGTTTTCAGAGACCCACACAAAGGATCACTTGGACAATGAAATATGGATCCCGGATTATAATTCTTATACAGATGCCACAGAGTGAAGAGACAAAAAAAGGGGTTGGCCTGTATGTCACAGAGTCACTGATATGCTCAGAACTACTAAACACCTCAAATGACGTTGTTGATGTTCAGGCAGTAAAGATCGAGAGCCAAAACCTTGTCATCGTGGTTGTAAACAAGTCTTCTGGATGCAACTTCCCAGTAATTCTAGGAACAGCTTTTGAAAATTGACCACTATCTGGAAAATCTTCCAGCTCCTGCCCCAAACATCTTGCTCCTGGAGGATTTCAACCTAAGACACCTAATATGGAGGAATGTAGCAAATAATGCTGTAGCAGAGATAACCCCCAGGAGGCAGCTCAGATGAAAATTCGCACATACATGAGTTGTTAAATCTCTGCACCAAATTCACCTTAAACCAGCAAATAATAGAGCCAACATGACTGGAGAATACACTGGACCTCACCTTCACTAACAATGATGACATGATACGAAATATTACCATGACAAGAATATACTCAGCTCATGACATAGAGGTGCAGACATGTTAGTGCAGAGCCCCAGACCAACAAAATGGGATCAGTCATGAGGGAGCCTTCACCAAATTCAACTTCAATAAAAAAAAGACATGGTGGGACCAAGTCAGCCATGTCCTAAATGAAATAAGCCTGGAAGATATCCTAAGCAACATGGATCCGAACCTATGTCTAGAAAAAATTAACTGTGTGGCACTCGAAGTATTCTCAAGGCATATTCCTTTAAGTAAAAGGAAGAAAATATGTAAACTAGAAAGAGAGAGGCGCTCCCTATACAGACGAAAGCAAAGAATTAGAGTGGCTAAAAGAGGCAAATATATCTGTAACAGGAAGGGAGACACTGGTAAGAGAAATAGCAAATATCGAACTTAAGCTGAAGGAATCTTACAGGTTGACAAGAAATGTGGGTAGTATACCTGGAGTATACCTTTAGAGAGTTCCGGGGGTCAACGCTCCCGTGGCCGTTTGTGACCAGGCCTCAAGGTGGATCAGGGGCTGATCAACCAGGCTGATACTGCTGGCCGCAAGTAATCCAACATACAAACCACAGCCCGGCTGGTCATGTGCTGACTTTAGGTGTCTGTCCAGTACTTGCCTGAAGACAGCCAGGGGTCTATTGGTAATCCCTCCTGATGTATGCTGGGAGGGAGATGAACAGTCTTGGGCCCCTGACACTTATTGTGTTGTCTCCTCTCGTGTTAGTGGCACCCCTGCTTTTCATTGGATGTTGAACTGCCGAGTCGTTTGCTTTCGTAGGGAGTGATTTTCGTGTGCAAGTTTGGTACTCGTCCCTCTAGGATTTTCCAGGTGTATATATTCATGCATCTCTCCTTGCATTTTAGGGAGTACAGGTTTAGGAACTTCAAGCGTTCCCAGTAACTGAAGTGGTTTATTGCAGTTATGTGTGCCGTGAAGGTTCTCTGTACATATTCTAGGTCAGCAATTTCTCCTGCCTTGAAAGGTGCTGTTAGTGTGCAGCAATATTCCAGCCTAGATAGAACAAGCGACCTAAAGAGTGTCATCATGGGCTTGGCATCCCTGGTGTTGAAGGTTCTCATTATCCTTCCTGTCATTTTTTCTAGCAGATGTGATTTGATACAATGTTATGGTCCTTGAAAATGAGATCCTCTGACATGATCACCCCCAGGTCTTTGACATTAGTTTTTCGCTCTTGTGTGATTGGAATTTTTTTATATTTTGATGAAGTTTGAATTTCCTCACTTTTCCATATCTGAGTAATTGAAATTTCTCATCATTGAACTTCATGTTGTTTCTGTGGCTCATTTAAAGATTTGGTTGATGTCCGCCTGGAGTCATGCAAATTTGGGTGTCATCTGCAAAGGAAGACACGGCGCTATGGCTTATATCCCTGTCTATGTCCGATATGAGGATGAGGAACAAGATGGTGGCAGTACTGTGTCTTGTGGAAAAGAGCTTTTCACCATAACTGCCTCAGACTTTCCTCTGTTGACTACTACTCTTTGTGTTCTATTTGTTAGGAAATTATAGATCCATCTACTGACTTTTCCTGTTATTCCTTTATCACACATTTTGTGTGCTTTTACACCGTGGTCATACTTGTCAAAGATTTTTGCAATGGCTGTGTATATTACATCTGCATTCTGTTTGTCTTCTAGAGCATCCAGGACCTTGTCATAGTGGTCCAGTAGTTGGGACAGACAGGAGCGACCTGCTCTAAACCTATGCTGCTCTGGGCTGTGTAACTGATGGGTATCTAGATGGGTGGTGATCTTGCTACTTAGAGCCCTCTTAAAGATTTTTATGATATGGGACATTAGCGCTATTGGTCTGTAGTTCTTTGCTATTGTTTTACTGCCCCCTATGTGGAGTGGGGATATGTCTGTTGTTTCTAGCAACAGTGGGACAACCCCAGTGTCCAAGCTCCCTCTCTACAGGATGTTAAAAGCATGTGATAGGGACTTCTTGCAGTTCTTGATGAATACGGAGTTCCACGAGTCTGGGCTTGGGGCAGAGTGCTTTGATATGTCATTTATCGCCTTTTCGAAGTCATTTGGCATCAGGATAATATCAGATAGGTGTTTGTCTACCAAATTCTGTCTCTCTTTCATAAAAAAATAATTTAGGTCTTCGACTCTCAGTCTGCTTAGTGGCTCGCTAAAAACCGAGTCATATTTGGACTTGAATAGCTCACTCATTTCCTTGCTGTCATCTGTGTAGGACCCATCCCATTTAAGTAGGGGCCCAATAGTGGATGTTGTTCTAGACTTCGATTTGGCATAAGAAAGGTTTGGGTTTCTTTCAATTTCTTTTATGGTTTTTAGTTCTTCTCACATTTCTTGACTCCTGTAAGATTCCTTTAGTTTTAGTTCGATGTATGCTATTTTCAAAAGCTGTTCCTGGAATTGTTGGGACGTTGCATCCAGAGGCTTGTATACAACCACAATGACCAGGTTTTGGTTCTCGATCTTTACTTCAAAAATTTCAGCTACATCATTTGAGGCATTTAGTAGTTCTGAGCATATAAGTGCCTGTAATAGTCAGGTCAACACCTCCCCATCCCTCCTTTTGCCTGTTCACTCTGTCACATCTGTATAGGTTGTAACCTGGGATCCATATTTCGTTGTCCATGTGATCCTTTATGTGGGTCTCTGTGAAAACCGCGAACATTGTATTTGGCTCCATAAGCAGTCCACGGATGAAAGGTATTTTGTTGTTTGTTGCTGGCTTTAGACCCTGTATATTTGCAAAGATGAATGTCGTCAGATTGGTGGTATGGGATGGGGGGGTCTTTTTTTTCTGGCACTAATATCTGTTGTTTTGGAGTGAAGGCCATCGACTGTGATTCCACTCCAGAAATGATTGGAGTTCGTGTACAATTTCTGTCATTTTCCTGCCAGCTTTTTTTTTTGCCTTCCTGGTGCTATTAAACCTCTCTCTTTGGAGTGGCTGTGGTTACCCAGGTTTTCCCATGGTCTGTATGCTCTGTGTCTTTTTCTACCCATTAGGTGGTGTGCCTGGCAATATAAGTTATAGCACTGTCTTTTCTGAACTGAAGAGTGACACATTTCAGTGTGGAAAAGCTTACAGGAAAGGAGGTTGCATTTTCCTGTTGTCATATGGGCACGGCATTTTCTGGGGTGATCAAAGTTGCATGTCCCTTCTGTTTTTCCAGATATTCCATGCCTGCAGATATCAAGTGAATAGTATTTGCATAGACCTGGTTTCTGTTTGCCTTTTTTGTGACTGTATTCCCTACTGTATTCCCTACTGGTGCATGTTTTCCTGTCTCATTTCTATCTTTAGCACTAATGCTAACATTAGAGCATTCAAGAGTTATTTCTGGTAATTTATTTTTACTATTTCCTGGAGCATCTCCTTGTTTACTATCTCCTGTGCAACTGCTAGTTTGTAATATTGGTTTTTACATGTCCTTGTCCTTGTCCACACCTGTTTCCCCACTAGAACTCCTGTCCCCCTCCAGGCCACTCTCAATTATTTCTCTATTATTACAGTTACTGCCAACCAGGACAGCATTTGTACCGAGGGCGATAGCATCATCTGGTCCAGATTTTTTATTTTTCCAACTGTTATAGAATGCTGTCATGTTTTTAATGAAGGCCGTTTTGATGTTATCATCTTTTATTATCAAATGTGATTTTATCCCACAGTTCGTCTCATTTTGGCATACCCAAAAACACTTCCATGGTTCATCGTTCGTATCGCTCTTGGGCTGTGCGGACAGGCTGCGCAGTAGCTCCTGACTCTGTTGGTTTCTGCGCAGTTTTCCTCAGTGCATTTGCTGCCTGGATGAGGTAGAGTGCAGTCGTGCTTTGCACCCCTCTACTGTTTTCCAAGACGAGCTACTCAGTCAAGAATATGGCACCAGGTGTGCGCAGAAGAGTGAACACTGTGGGCATTGAGCTCATTAGTGGGGCTTTAACGCCTACGTCAGTTGATGTGTTATTGCCCAAAATTGTGAGAGAGACATACGGCATCAGAGACGAGGATTTGTATGGAGTGGCACTGAACGGTGTGTATAGAATATTCGTGAAGGTGCTAACTGCTCAAGTATACGAGACGTTGGTGGATCGTTATCAAGATGTCAGCATTAACGTAACACCGGCAGTGAGGGGTCAAGTTGACGGATGTATCACGACATTATTCGTGGGTTAAGCTCCGAAACGTGCCTTTTGAGGCTGATGAAGTGGATATACGCAATGTTTTCGAACGTTATGGCACTGTACATCTGGCCCAACCTGGTAAATGGGTAAAAGGAGCTTACGCAGGTTATCCTGAGGGTTCTTTCAATCTCAAGATGACGCTAAGGCATCCTATACCCTCGTATGTATATCTCGAGGAGTTTAGAACCCAGGTAATGGTAGCGTATGCTGGGCAGAGGCGTACATGCCGACTGTGTGGCGAATATGACCATATGGCAGCAGACTGTGGCAAGCGGAATATGGCTCCTGGGCCGGCAAGGGGCGGAGCACCTGAGGAAGATGCCTGAGGAAGAACGGAGGGAAGGAGGAGGGCGTGGTCGCTTGTGGAGTGAAGAAGTGATGGCTCCTCCTGTGGAATCAGAAGAAATGGTGATCCATGAATCACCTGGCCCATCAACAGTACAGCTGTCAAGTGAAGAGGTGCAGGTGGGCGCAGACGTGAAAGCTATTGAGGAGGAGTTGGAGACGGTGATACAGGCTATGTTACAGTCTACGGAGGTGGAGAGTCACAGTGAGCAGGAACCTGGGATCAGGGCAGAAGGTGTGTGTGGGGGAAGGGAGGATCAGGTGGCACCTGTGATGGACAGTGTGAGTGCCATGGAAGGACATGGAGGCGGATTAAAGGTGGTAGAGGTGGAAGTCCATTGTGCTGGCTCCCAGGACTCAGATATGGAAACTGAAGGAGCTACAAGGAAAAGGGCAGCAGCGTCAGATTCGGACGATGTTCTGACGCCGGCGCAAAGACCAGGGAAAAAGACATGGGGTTATGGTACTCAGAGTGACTCTACGAGACGGCCACAACAAAAAGGGGGGGGGGATGGTTGGGAAAGAGGGTGGAGTATGTGGCAAAGGCAAAGCCCAAGGAAATGGTTTGAAAGGGAAAATTCATGACATGAGGCAGGGGAGGGAAAGCTTAAGCCGGCCTCAGGTGTGTAACAATAAATATTAATGGACTGTGTGATAGTGTTAAACGTGAGTGCTTCAGGACGTTTTTGAATAGGTACAAGATTGACATAGCTTTTGTGCAGGAGCACAATTTTAAGCTTGGTCGTGAATTAGAGGTGCCTGGGTATCAGGCTTATGTGTTGCCGTCTGAGCGTTTAAAAGGAGGAGTGGGTGTGTTGATCAGGGAGGCGAGCCCGTTTGTATTGCATAGGAAAGAGGGGGGAGGGGGGAGAGTATTACGTGTGGAAGGATGGTGGATGGGAGAGAGAGTGGCGTTTGTGTGTGTGTATGCCCCAGCAGAAAGTGACGTGAAAGTGAAGATGGATTTTGTGCGGGAGGAGCTCGTGTACTACCTACGCACGTTACCGTCTGTGGCAATTGTGGGGGGGGATTGGAATTGTGTAGTTAAGAGGACAGACGTGGAACCCAGAGGAGCGGGATATTTTTCCTCAGTCTTGGGGGGCCTGCTTAGAGATCTTCAGTTACGTGATGCTTTCGGGGGAGGTCTGTGGGAGGTGGAACATACGTTTATAAGAAGGAGATATGCGGCTCGTTTGGACAGGTTATATTTATCTCAGAGGGTTTTGGTAGAGTCTTTTAAAACTATTGAGATGGTGTCTTCCGATCATAGGGCGGTATTAGTGGAGGTGGGATGGGATGTTGTGGCCCATAGGCAGGGAAGTTATTGGAAACTGAACACGATGGTTTTGGGGGATAGGGAGGGAGTGGAAGCTTTTGCAATATTTTGGGAACAGCTCTATGCAGACAGAAGGACTGAGGAAGATGCGGTAGGATGGTGGGATAGTGTGGCTAAGTTAAGAATACGTCAATTTTATGTGAGGGAGGGCAAACACATTAATCAATTGCTGTATGGTTTGTCAAATTATTTAGAATCTAGATTACAGGATTGTTACGAGGGGGTGGGGCGGTGGCCGGGGTGTACCCGGTGGAGGATATACACATGTTGAAGGGCAGGATAAGGGATTTGCAAGAAGAATGTTTTGCAGCCGTACGGGTACAGGCAGGGTTGGATGAAGTACTCTGGGGCGACAAGCCATCAGCTTGTGTGCTGCGAGGACAGAAGGTACGACAGCGAACGACTACAATACCGGGTTTGCAAGTCATATCTTCTGTGGGGGGTTTTAGAGAGGGTCAGGTATTAAGGGACACCAAGGGGATGAGTGCATATGCAGATAGATGGTTTGAAGAATACGGGAAAAGTAGTGGGGTGGATGGCGAGATTCTTGGGAAAGTATGTGAGTATGTGCCGTGCAAACTGGGGAGGAGTGATCGGGAGGCACTGGGTGGGGTCATTGAGGAGGGGGAAATATGGAGAGCCCTTATGGACATGAGGAAGGGTAAGGCACCCGGGATCGATGGTTTACCAAGCGAATTTTATGTACAGCACTGGGGTCTGCTTAGGGGTTTCCTAGTAAGGTTAATGAATGCCATGAAAGAAGGAGGTAAGATGGGAGAATCTCAGGCAACGGCGGTGGTGGTGTTGGTCCCAAAGGGTAAACAGCAGAGTACCCTTCGGGATTACCGAGCCATTTCGTTGCTTTGTGCTGATTATAAATTATTTGCGAAAATTCTTGGGAATCGGCTTAAATGTGTTGTGGGGAGGGTAGTGTTTGAGTCTCAGTTTGGGTTACCTGGTAGGTCAATGGGCGAGGGCCACGGGATTATCAAGGGGTTCCTGGAGGTCATGGAAAGGGGAAGAGGGGCGTTGGTGGCGTTGGATTGGCAAGGGGCTTATGATAGGGTGGAAAGAAAGGCTTTGAGGGATATTCTCCTACGACAGGGGTTTGGAGAAGAAATAGTGGGGTGGGTGGATACGTTGTACTCAAACGCAAAGGTTAGGGTGCAAATCAATGGGTGTGTGGGGGGGAGTCAACATGGAGCGGGGTCTTCGGCAGGGATGTCCATTATCACAACTATTGTTTGCATGTGTTCAGGTTCCCTTTTATAGGATGGTGGAGGATCGACTAAGGACGGGGGGGAGGGATGGTGAGCTGAAGCCGTGGCCTGGTTTGGTGGGCTATGTTGATGATACAACTATTTTGGTAAGTGAGGAGATACGGTTAGAACTTTTGGGGGAAGTTGTACACAATTTTGGGAGAGCTACTGGGATGAAGGTAAATCTGGAAAAGTCAATGATCATGGGGCTGGGAGAGTTGGCAGAGAGATTAGATTGGGGATGTGATGTTGTGCAGTGGAGGACCGGGAGTCTGAAAATCTGTGGTGTCATGTATGAGGCAGACCTGAGTGCTGCAAGGGTTAGCAATTCGAATAGGATGGTGGAACAGGTGCAGTGACGGTTGGGAATGCTGCGACCTCACCATTTAACCCTTAGGCAACGTGCAATTGTCATCAATGTATTACTATATAGTAAAGTCTGGTTTGTTTCGGCTGTGATGCCGTTAACAGGAACGGCGATTACGAGTATTCTTAGAATGGTGTTCAAATTTTTGTGGGGTTCAGGGTGCAACTGGTTGTGAAGGGAGGTAGTAACATTGCCGGTATGTAGGGAAGGGTTGGGTTTGTTGGACTTGAGAAAGCGCGTGAAATGTGTGTTTATTAAGAGGGAAGTGATGAGTACAGGTGGATGGAGGGGGGGTCAGCTAGATAAGGTACATGCTCACCTGAGGAAATGGTATGGAGGGGCGGAAATGAAGGAATGTGAAACAGTGTTACGGGCCTTAATGTTAGCCAGGGAACCAGGAAAAGTAAAGGTGGGAACTTTGTGTAAATCGTTAGGGGGATATGTAGTGGTGCCAGTTGAAGGGATCTACCCCATGTATGCATGGGATGTAATACGGCGAAGATTTAGTAAATTAAGGATACGACCTAGGGCGCGTGAGGTTATGTATTGTTTCCTGCATGGGATTTTGCCATCGGGAGCGATGCTCCGAGATAGGAGGGTTATTGAGGGTGGGGTGTGTGGCAGATGCAGTGGGGAAGAGACTGCGTATCATGTTGTCTATTTTTGTGAAGGTTTGGAGTGCATCAGGGTATGGATGAGTAAGGTAGTGGTGAGGGTGGGGGGTCAAGGTGTGTCGGTATTGCGAGCGTTGAGGGGATTTTACCTGGAGTTTACCTGGAGAGAGTTTCGGGGGTCAATGCCCCCGCGGCCCGGTCTGTGACCAGGCCTCCTGGTGGATCAGCGCCTGATCAACCAGGCTGTTGCTGCTGGCTGCACGCAAACCAACGTACGAGCCACAGCCCGGCTGATCAGGAACTGACTTTAGGTGCTTGTCCAGTGCCAGCTTGAAGACTGCCAGGGGTCTGTTGGTAATCCCCCTTATGTGTGCTGGGAGGCAGTTGAACAGTCTCGGGCCCCTGACACTTATTGTATGGTCTCTTAACGTGCTAGTGACACCCCTGCTTTTCATTGGGGGGATGGTGCATCGTCTGCCAAGTCTTTTGCTTTCGTAGTGAGTGATTTTCGTGTGCAAGTTCGGTACTAGTCCCTCTAGGATTTTCCAGGTGTATATAATCATGTATCTCTCCCTCCTGCGTTCCAGGGAATACAGGTTTAGAAACCTCAAGCGCTCCCAGTAATTGAGGTGTTTTATCTCCGTTATGCGCGCCGTGAAAGTTCTCTGTACATTTTCTAGGTCGGCAATTTCACCTGCCTTGAAAGGTGCTGTTAGAGTGCAGCAATATTCCAGCCTAGATAGAACAAGTGACCTGAAGAGTGTCATCATGGGCTTGGCCTCCCTAGTTTTGAAGGTTCTCATTATCCATCCTGTCATTTTTCTAGCAGATGCGATTGATACAATGTTATGGTCCTTGAAGGTGAGATCCTCCGACATAATCACTCCCAGGTCTTTGACGTTGGTGTTTCGCTCTATTTTGTGGCCAGAATTTGTTTTGTACTCTGATGAAGATTTAATTTCCTCATGTTTACCATATCTGAGTAATTGAAATTTCTCATCGTTGAACTTCATATTGTTTTCTGCAGCCCACTGAAAGATTTGGTTGATGTCCGCCTGGAGCCTTGCAGTGTCTGCAATGGAAGACACTGTCATGCAGATTCGGGTGTCATCTGCAAAGGAAGACACGGTGCTGTGGCTGACATCCTTGTCTATGTCGGATATGAGGATGAGGAACAAGATGGGAGCTAGTACTGTGCCTTGTGGAACAGAGCTTTTCACCGTAGCTGCCTCGGACTTTACTCTGTTGACGACTACTCTCTGTGTTCTGTTAGTGAGGAAATTATAGATCCATCGACCGACTTTTCCTGTTATTCCTTTAGCGCGCATTTTGTGCGCTATTACGCCATGGTCACACTTGTCGAAGGCTTTTGCAAAGTCTGTATATATTACATCTGCATTCTTTTTGTCTTCTAGTGCATTTAGGACCTTGTCGTAGTGATCCAGTAGTTGAGACAGACAGGAGCGACCTGTTCTAAACCCATGTTGCCCTGGGTTGTGTAACTGATGGGTTTCTAGATGGGTGGTGATCTTGCTTCTTAGGACCCTTTCAAAGATTTTTATGATATGGGATGTTAGTGCTATTGGTCTGTAGTTCTTTGCTGTTGCTTTACTGCCCCCTTTGTGGAGTGGGGCTATGTCTGTTGTTTTTAGTAACTGAGGGACGACCCCCGTGTCCATGCTCCCTCTCCATAGGATGGAAAAGGCTCGTGATAGGGGCTTCTTGCAGTTCTTGATGAACACAGAGTTCCATGAGTCTGGCCCTGGGGCAGAGTGCATGGGCATGTCATTTATCGCCTGTTCGAAGTCATTTGGCGTCAGGATAACATCGGATAGGCTTGTGTTAATCAAATTTTGTGGCTCTCTCATAAAAAATTCATTTTGATCTTCGACTCTCAGTCTGGTTAGCGGCTTGCTAAAAACTGAGTCATATTGGGACTTGAGTAGCTCACTCATTTCCTTGCTGTCATCTGTGTAGGACCCATCTTGTTTAAGTAGGGGCCCAATACTGGGCGTTGTTCTCGATTTTGATTTGGCATAGGAGAAGAAATACTTTGGGTTTCTTTCGATTTCATTTATAGCTTTTAGTTCTTCCCGCGATTCCTGACTCCTAAAGGATTCTTTTAGCTTAAGTTCGATGCTTGCTATTTCTCTGACCAGTGTCTCCCTGCGCATTTCAGATATATTGACCTCTTTTAGCCGCTCTGTTATTCTTTTCCGTCGCCTGTAAAGGGAGCGCCTGTCTCTTTCTATTTTACATCTACTCCTCCTTTTTCTTAGAGGAATAAGCCTTGTGCATACATCGAGTGCCACCGAGTTAATCTGTTCTAGGCATAAGTTTGGGTCTGTGTTGCTTAGTATATCTTCCCAGCTTATATCGGTTAGGACTTGGTTTACTTGGTCCCACTTTATGTTTTTGTTATTGAAGTTGAATTTGGTGAATGCTCCCTCGTGACTAGTCTCATTTTGTCGGTCTGGGGCTCCTCGCATACATGTCTGAACCTCAATTATGTTGTGATCTGAGTATATTGTTTTTGATATGGTGACATTTCTTATCAGATCATCATTGTTAGTGAATATGAGGTCTAGTGTATTCTCCAGTCTAGTAGGCTCTATTATTTGCTGGTTTAAATTGAATTTTGTGCAGAGATTTAAAAGCTCGTGTGAGTGTGAGTTTTCATCAGAGCTGCCTCCTGGTGTTATTTCTGCAACAATATTATTTGCTATATTCCTCCATTTTAGGTGCCTTAAGTTGAAATCCCCCAGGAGCAAGATGTTGGGTGCAGGAGCTGGAAGATTTTCCAGACAGTGGTCAATTTTTAACAGCTGTTCCTGGAATTGCTGGGATGTTGCATCCGGAGGCTTGTAGACTACCACAATGACTAGGTTTTGGTTCTCGACCTTTACTGCTAAAACTTCCACTACGTCATTTGAGGCATTAAGCAGTTCTGTGCAAACAAGTGACTCTGCAATGTACAGGCCAACCCCCCCCTTTTGCCTGTTCACTCTGTCACATCTGTATAGGTTGTAACCTGGGATCCATATTTCATTGTCCAAGTGATCCTTTATGTGGGTCTCAGTGAAAGCCGCGAACATTGCCTTTGCCTCTGCAAGCAGTCCACGGATGAAAGGTATTTTGTTGTTTGTTGCTGGCTTTAGACCCTGTATATTTGCAAAGAAGAATGTTATCGGACTGGTGGTATTGTTGGTACTGGGGGGGGATTTTTTTTCCGGCATTAGTATCTGTATCTGTTGGTTTGGAGTGGAGGCCATCGACTGTGGTTCCACTCCAGGAATGACTGGATTTGGTGTACGATTTCTGCCATTTCCTGCCAGTTTTTTTTCCTTCCTGGCACTAAAAAACCTCTCCCTCTTGAGTGGCTGTGGCTACCCAGGTTTTCCCATGGCCTGGATGTTTTGTATCTTTTTGTCCCCTTTAGATGGTATGCCTGGCAATTTAAGTTATAGCACAGTCTTTCCTGTACTGAAGAGGTACACATTTCAGGGTGAAAAAGCTTACAGGAAGGGAGTTTGCATTTTCCTGTTGTCATATGGGCATGGCATTTTCTAGGGTGGTCATAGTTGCACGTCCCATCTGTTTTTCCAGATTTCCCATGCCAGCAGATACCAAGTGCATAGTATGTGCACAGGCTTGGTTTCCGCTTGCCTTGGGTTTCTGTGACTGTATTCCCTGTTGGTGCATGTTTCCCTGTCTTACTTCTATCCTCCCTAGCACCAACAATGGAGCTCCCACCAGTTGTTTTTGGTAATTTATCCTCACTATTGCTATTGGAGTCCTCTTGTTTGCTATTTCCTGCGGTATTTCTAGTTTGCAATATTGGTTTTATCTTATCTTTGACTACACTTGTTTCCCTACTATGGCTCCTGTCCCCTATGAGGTCATTTATATGTATTCCTTCCTGCGTATAATTCCCGACTACCTGGACAAAATCTCCAGCTTCACCATTACTGTCTCCCAGGACAGTATCTCCAGCTTCACCATTTCTGTCTCCCAGGACAGCACCTCCAGCTTCACCATTACTGTCTCCCAGGACAGTATCTCCAGCTTCACCATTTCTGTCTCCCAGGACAGCACCTCCAGCTTCACCATTACTGTCTCCCAGGACAGCACTATCAGCCCCACATTTACTGACTACCAGGACTTCATCTCCAGCCTTACAGTTTCTGACTACATGGCCAGTATCAAGGGCAGTACCATTCAGCCCAGACTTTTTATGTTCCCATCTGTTGTAGAAAGCTTCCAGGTTTTCTATGAAAGCAGCTTTGATGTTGTCCTCTTTTAATACCCTTGTGATTTTAGTCCACAGATTTTCCTCATTTGGGCATACCCAGAAACACTTCTCTGTTTTAATACTGCTTGTAGCTAGTTCTGGGATATCTGCACAAGGGGCGTGACACCAATTTCCACAAAAATGACAATTTATCCATGTGGAAGCCCGTTTGTTTGACTGACCACAGACTACACACAGCTTCATAATGATTTGAATGGTTGATTTACTGCAATTCTACTAGCAACCTCTTGAATATTATATTAATAACCTTAAATGAAGCTCTAGCTATTTGTATTTCTGTTTCTAACTCTTTTTGTATATTGGACAGCTTACCGTCACGTTCCTGATTTTTAATGTTTGTGTTTATAAGGGCGCCTACAACCCCATCCGTTTACAGTCTGCTTTATTGTCCAACGAAACTGTTTGAAACCAGTCCCGGGTTCGGACCAGTCAAGGGTTCGGACCAGTCAAGGGTCCGGACCAGTCGATCTGCTCTGATCAGTGGGTCACTTATTTAAAACATACTGGTCGGTGATTTGAGCTAACACATGAAGGATCTACTGGAAATTATCTACCCGAGTAATATGTGATTTGACTGATACAAAAGTATAACTTGCGTGTTGAAGAGCCGGTGATATCTGGCAGCTCCTACAATGACGAACGGTCACCTCCTTGTTTATCAATCGCTGTATCTGGCTTTTCTATTTTTTTTTTTCTTTTTATTTATTTTTTTTTTTTTTTTTTTTTTTTTTTTTTTTTTTTTTTTTTTCCGTCTCCACCACAATAAATGCTATATTATCACTATAGTTGACTGGTGCAAATTTTGGAGGAAGGACGCTTTTTCTGTAGTAATAATTGCTTCTCGTTGTGTATATTGCGACCGCTGGTAACTACAGGTTATATGAAATTCACAGTAACGTCTCGTATTTCAAGAAAAGAAACTAATGAAAGTCACTCCACTCCACTAAGTACCATTATAATACTGGTTAGTTGCTACTACAACACTGTATTCTGCTATTCACTGGTATCACTAGATTATATGCGAGTACACTAGCAGGCCAGTAAGATTATTAAAAACAGCTGACCTGTGGTAAGTTTCTGGCGACTTCTGGCACCTGCCTCTATAGGCTTATCACTTCATTTACAAATTCACCTGTTTTCAAATGACACTTTAGCCTTTATCATCAATATACTAGGGAGCCACTGTAGTATACACTATACACTATGTATACTCAATGTTATCAGGGAGACTTTCTTTCCTCTGACATGAAAAGTTCAATTATTATTATTTTTTTCCACACGGGAACAGGCCTATGATTCCCCTCTGGCAGTAAACTCTGCTACGCAGTGCACACTAATTCTCCTTTTTTGACTCAGTATATAATGTTTTCCGCCCAAGATTGGTTCCAGGCGCTAGAGGGATGTATCGTATAGGATTGATGACACAAATTAAAGTTCTAGCACGTAAGAGCGACCGTGAAAACACGAGAAAACCGGGAGCACAACGAGGCACGCTGACACGCAGACACATGTATTAATGTATAACCTATAAATTATATAACATGTATATTTCTTTGGTAGCGTATTATGTTCCAATTGTACTGGTATTGCAATTGAATTTTGATTTTTCTTGAAAGGGTTTTCCTTTCACTATGTTCCTTGAAGCACTGAGTTATTTTGCCTATTTTGTAACGTGGTCCAGCATCAGTTTAGACGTAATTACCCATTATTGTTATTCTTATTTAAGGTATTGTAATTTTGGTAGTCCTGTACCATTCATGGTTGTAAATAATGTTTCCTAAACTGTAGCATAATTAATGTCATGATTATTCAGGTTGGTGACGGGGCTAGTTTTCAATGTGTGTGTGTGAGTGAGGGGAGGGATGATGGGTCACCTGTGTTGTGTGAGTGGGGGGAGGGATGATGGGTCACCTGTGTTGTGTGAGTGGGGGGAGGGATGATGGGTCACCTGTGTTGTGTGAGTGGGGGCAGGGATGATGGGTCACCTGTGTTGTGAGAGTGGGGGGAGGGATGATGGGTCACCTGTGTTGTGTGAGTGGGGAGAGGGATGATGGGTCACCTGTGTTGTGTGAGTGGGGGGAGGGATGATGGGTCACCTGTGTTGTGTGAGTGGGGGGAGGGGTGATGGGTCACCTGTGTTGTGTGAGTGGGGGGAGGGATGATGGGTCACCTGTGTTGTGTGAGTGGGGGGAGGGATGATGGGTCACCTGTGTTGTGTGAGTGGGGGCAGGGATGATGGGTCACCTGTGTTGTGTTAGTGGGGGGAGGGATGATGGGTCACCTGTGTTGTGTGAGTGGGGGGAGGGATGATGGGTCACCTGTGTTGTGTGAGTGGGGGCAGGGATGATGGGTCAGCTGTGTTGTTTGAGTGGGGGGAGGGATGATGGGTCACCTGTGTTGTGTGAGTGGGGGGAGGGATGATGGGTCACCTGTGTTGTGTGAGTTTGGGGAGGGATGATGGGTCACCTGTGTGTGTGAGTTGGGGGAGGGGTGATGGGTCACCTGTGTTGTGTGAGTGGGGGCAGGGATGATGGGTCACCTGTGTTGTGAGAGTGGGGGGAGGGATGATGTTTCACCTGTGTTGTGTGAGTGGGGAGAGGGATGATGGGTCACCTGTGTTGTGTGAGTGGGGGGAGGGATGATGGGTCACCTGTGTTGTGTGAGTGGGGGGAGGGGTGATGGGTCACCTGTGTTGTGTGAGTGGGGGGAGGGATGATGGGTCACCTGTGTTGTGTGAGTGGGGGGAGGGATGATGGGTCACCTGTGTTGTGTGAGTGGGGGCAGGGATGATGGGTCACCTGTGTTGTGTGAGTGGGGGGAGGGATGATGGGTCACCTGTGTTGTGTGAGTGGGGGGAGGGATGATGGGTCACCTGTGTTGTGTGAGTGGGGGCAGGGATGATGGGTCACCTGTGTTGTGTGAGTGGGGGGAGGGATGATGGGTCACCTGTGTTGTGTGAATGGGGGGAGGGATGATGGGTCACCTGTGTTGTGTGAGTTTGGGGAGGGATGATGGGTCACCTGTGTGTGTGAGTGGGGGGAGGGGTGATGGGTCACCTGTGGTGTGTGAGTGGGGGGAGGGATGATGGGTCACCTGTGTTGTGTGAGTGGGTGGAGGGATGATGGGTCACCTGTGTTGTGTGAGTGGGGGGAGGGATGATGGGTCACCTGTGTTGTGTGAGTGGGGGAGGGATGATGGGTCACCTGTGTTGTGTGAGTGGGGGGAGGGATGATGGGTCACCTGTGTTGTGTGAGTGGGGGGAGGGATGATGGGTCACCTGTGTTGTGTGAGCGGGGGCAGGGATGATGGGTCACCTGTGTTGTGAGAGTGGGGGGAGGGATGATGGGTCACCTGTGTTGTGTGAGTGGGGGAGGGATGATGGGTCACCTGTGTTGTGTGCGGGGGGGGAGGGATGATGGGTCACCTGTGTTGTGTGAGTGGGGGGAGGGGTGATGGGTCACCTGTGTTGTGTGAGTGGGGGGAGGGATGATGGGTCACCTGTGTTGTGTGAGTGGGGGGAGGGATGATGGGTCACCTGTGTTGTGTGAGTGGGGGGAGGGATGATGGGTCACCTGTGTTGTGTGAGTGGGGGAGGGATGATGGGTCACCTGTGTTGTGTGAGTGGGGGGAGGGATGATGGGTCACCTGTGTTGTGTGAGTGGGGGGAGGGGTGATGGGTCACCTGTGTTGTGTGAGTGGGGGGAGGGATGATGGGTCACCTGTGTTGTGTGAGTGGGGGGAGGGATGATGGGTCACCTGTGTTGTGTGAGTGGGGGCAGGGATGATGGGTCACCTGTGTTGTGTGAGTGGGGGGAGGGATGATGGGTCACCTGTGTTGTGTGAGTGGGGGGAGGGATGATGGGTCACCTGTGTTGTGTGAGTGGGGGGAGGGATGATGGGTCACCTGTGTTGTGTGAGTGGGGGAGGGATGATGGGTCACCTGTGTTGTGTGAGTGGGGGGAGGGATGATGGGTCACCTGTGTTGTGTGAGTGGGGGGAGGGATGATGGGTCACCTGTGTTGTGTGAGTGGGGGGAGGGATGATGGGTCACCTGTGTTGTGTGAGTGGGGGGAGGGATGATGGGTCACCTGTGTTGTGAGAGTGGGGGGAGGGATGATGGGTCACCTGTGTTGTGTGAGTGGGGGGAGGGATGATGGGTCACCTGTGTTGTGTGAGTGGGGGCAGGGATGATGGGTCACCTGTGTTGTGTGAGTGGGGGGAGGGATGATGGGTCACCTGTGTTGTGTGAGTGGGGGGAGGGATGATGGGTCACCTGTGTTGTGTGAGTGGGGGGAGGGATGATGGGTCACCTGTGTTGTGTGAGTGGGGGGAGGGATGATGGGTCACCTGTGTTGTGTGAGTGGGGGGAGGGATGATGGGTCACCTGTGTTGTGTGAGTGGGGGGAGGGATGATGGGTCACCTGTGTTGTGTGAGTGGGGGGAGGGATGATGGGTCACCTGTGTTGTGTGAGTGGGGGGAGGGATGATTGGTCACCTGTGTTGTGTGAGTGGGGGGAGGGATGATGGGTCACCTGTGTTGTGTGAGTGGGGGGAGGGATGATGGGTCACCTGTGGTGTGTGAGTGGGGGAGGGATGATGGGTCACCTGTGTTGTGTGAGTGGGGAGAGGGATGATGGGTCACCTGTGTTGTGTGAGTGGGGGGAGGGATGATGGGTCACCTGTGTTGTGTGAGTGGGGGGAGGGATGATGGGTCACCTGTGTTGTGTGAGTGGGGGGAGGGATGATGGGTCACCTGTGTTGTGTGAGTGGGGGGAGGGATGATGGGTCACCTGTGTTGTGTGAGGGGGGGGAGGGATGATGGGTCACCTGTGTTGTGAGAGTGGGGGGAGGGATGATGGGTCACCTGTGTGTTGGTGTGGGGGGAGGGATGATGGGTCACCTGTGTTGTGTGAGTGGGGGCAGGGATGATGGGTCACCTGTGTTGTGTGAGTGGGGGGAGGGATGATGGGTCACCTGTGTTGTGTGAGTGGGGGGAGGGATGATGGGTCACCTGTGTTGTGTGAGTGGGGGAGGGATGATGGGTCACCTGTGTTGTGTGAGTGGGGGGAGGGATGATGGGTCACCTGTGTTGTGTGAGTGGGGGGAGGGATGATGGGTCTCCTGTGTTGTGTGAGTGGGGGGAGGGATGATGGGTCACCTGTGTTGTGTGAGTGGGGGGAGGGATGATGGGTCACCTGTGTTGTGTGAGTGGGGGGAGGGATGATGGGTCACCTGTGTTGTGTGAGTTCGGGGAGGGATGATGGGTCACCTGTGTTGTGTGAGTGGGGGGAGGGATGATGGGTCACCTGTGTTGTGTGAGTGGGGGGAGGGATGATGGGTCACCTGTGTTGTGTGAGTGGGGGGAGGGATGATGGGTCACCTGTGTTGTGTGAGTGGGGGGAGGGATGATGGGTCACCTGTGTTGTGTGAGTGGGGGGAGGGATGATGGGTCACCTGTGTTGTGTGAGTGGGGGGAGGGATGATTGGTCACCTGTGTTGTGTGAGTGGGGGGAGGGATGATGGGTCACCTGTGTTGTGTGAGTGGGGGGAGGGATGATGGGTCACCTGTGTTGTGTGAGTGGGGGGAGGGATGATGGGTCACCTGTGTTGTGTGAGTGGGGGGAGGGATGATGGGTCACCTGTGTTGCAGCACAAGTTTCTTAATAAGGCATATTGTAGGTCTTGTGTAATTTGTTGCGAGTTGTATTACGGGTGATTGTCATTAAGCTTGATGCATTATTGTGTTGAGGTTGTAATTTTTAGGAGTTTTATTTATAGCCATTTTGTGGCCTTTGTTGTTATACCTTTATTCCTTCTTGAATTGTGATATGTTTTAAAAACTTGTATATAGTAGACTGTCAGATGTTGCCTGGATTGTTTTGTGTTTATATATTGTTTTATTGATGTTGTGCTTGTTCAAGTTTTTTTTTTTAATTTTAAGTGAACAAGGGAATGTAGACTGTGTTCATTGGTGGGGAGGGGGGACTGTAAGTAATAATGGGTAGATACCGTTATATCTATGAACCCTTGTGTGCTTGTGAAACAATGAACGTACAGCAGTCTGTAGGTTGTGTTCAGTTTATTTTAAGGTCCTTATGTATGTGCTTATTCAGTAGATTATGTAGTGAATGTTATTGATCATCATCAGTGTCAGTGTTACATATTAATATATGTACCTATATATAGTTGTACATGAAGTTTTAAATAAAATATAAAAAAAAATAATAAAACCAACAATAAGTTAATCTATTAAACGTATGAAGGATTAATAATATATAAATAACAAAGTTGGAAAATAAATGCATATTGTAGGCTTGGTGCGTCTTTGTTAATAATAATAACACATCGACACCATGCCTAACCCTTCTAGGGTAGGGTAGGTGCCTGAGCCCGAGCCTTTAGCTCATAAGACTGTCATTCCCATTAGCCCCCTTGGGGCGGGGATGGCAGACCAGAGAGGCCTAGCTTGTGGCTAGGCCTGGGGACAGTTAGTCCCAAAGATGAGGAGGTACTTGTGCCTCCTCCCATGGGAGACTTAGGTCTCAGACACTCCCTAAAGAGGGAGCCAAGGCCGGGCCACCACTTGGAAAAGGCCCGGGCCGGGAGAATACCGGCTAATCTTTAATAATAATAATAATAATAATAATAATAACAATGCATATTGTAATGTAGTCTTGTGTAATCTTGCTTAACATAGGTGCATGGGATATAATACATAGGGGATGAGGGACAGTTTGTGTCAGCACAAAATTAAATGTCTGTGTGCTTTTGACAATGAAATTTATAATTCTGTGTAAGAACTGATACTGTGTTCTTTTATCTATTTAATGTATTGTATTGTTTTAAATAAAATATATAAAAAAAAAAATCTTTTGTAGATGATTCCTGAATACCTGCACAAGGGGCTTGAGTCCATTTCCCACAGAAATTGCATATAATCCATGCAGTAGCCCATTTGTTTGGTTGGTTGCAGACTACGTAAGATTTCATGATGTGATTTTATTAGTTGTTTTACTGTATATTCTACTAATAGCTTCCTTACAGTGGAGATCTGTCTATTTGTCTTGTATCTATTTTATTTATTCCAATGAATCTGTGAATCCATCCTTTGTTCACTTATTTCTTGGACGAATCTGGTTAGTGGATCACTGTATATTTTTTTTTTTGTTTTTTTACTAATAACCACCTTAAAAGTAGATCTGTCTTTTTGCATTGTATCTATTTTTTTTATAGTTACTGTTTGGGTGTTTGATGAGGGCACGTAAAAACCCCATCAAAATCCGGTCAAAGGATATCTTTTCTCCAATGAATCTGTTTGAATCTGGTCGTTGGTTCACTTATTTCTTGGACGAATCCAGGCGAATCCGGACGAATCCAAGTTAAGGGATCACTTATTTTGGACGTATCAAGTCGGTGATTTTTTTGGACTTGGTCATGAAAAGACTACTGGAAAAATATTTAACAGAGTAATATGTGTTCAGTTTAATACAAAAAGTATAACTTGCGCGTTGGAGCAGCTGTAGCTTCTGAAGATGAAGATTACTGGAGGGAGATTTGATTTCTGTTGTGTATATGGCGACTGCTGCTAACTACAGGTTTAGTGTATTACCACAAACTGTATACGTCACTCCATTACAATAGGTACTAATTTGTTACTGATTATTAGCTATGGTAACACTGTAGAGGTTTCTTTATGATGTCACTAGGTGTATGGTATCTCTAAATTATAGGTCGGGTACACTGGCAGGTTTAGAAGATTATTAATATGAGCTGACCTGCATGGGAGGGTCCTGGCGACTGTTGGCACTGTTTACCACATGAAATCTGCCTCTCTAGGCCTAAATTAGCCTTAATGTTCACCTTACATTTATTTTGGGATCTTATCTAGAACTATAAGTTATAAATGAGACTGAAAGAAACCCAAAATATTTCTTTTCTTAAGCCAATTCTAAGCCGAGAACAACATCCACTACTGGGCCTCAACCTAAACGAGATGGGTCTTATACAGATGACAGCAAGGAAATGAGTAAGTTACTCAAGTCCCAGTATAACTCAGTTTTTAGTGAGCCACTAACCAGACTAAGAGTCGAAGACCTAAATTAACTTTTTATGACCGAAACTCAGGATTTGGTAGATTCAAATTTATCTGTAATTATCCTAACTTCATACGACTTCGGAAAGGTGATAAATGACATGTCCATGCACTCTGCCCCAAGGCCAGAATCAAGAACTGCAAGGAGCCCGTATCACGTGCTTTTAGCATTCTGTGGAGTGGGAGCATGGACACAGGGGTCATCCCCCTGCTAATAAAAACAACAGACATAACCCCACTCTACAAAGGGGGCAGTAAAACAATAGCTAAGAATCACAGACTGACAGCGCTAACATCCCATATTATAAATTAGACACATGTGCAACTCTTGGGTATCTTTATTGAGGAACCGTTTTGTCACACAGTGGCTTCATCAGTCCATACAAAAGAGAAACGTGAATAACAGGAGGAGAATGAGGTAATCAGTCCCTCAGCCTTGAGTCGATGTGGTCTGTCCATCAATCTTGAATAGAATACAGCATATGTGTGGAGAAGTAGGATATATACCGTAGGCAGGAGAGGTGCAGCAGTTGTAGGTGGTGTCACATTTGTCCAATGTGGAAGTAGGTCGTGCCCAAGGGTTAGACAAGCGAAGCATTCCCAAGAATTAAGATCCCAAGGAGAAGCCATTGTGTGGCGAAACGTTTCCTCAATAAAGATACCCAAGAGTTGCACATGTGTCTAATTTATCAACGTGTTGGCTCTCTGAACCATTCATCTACAACATCCCATATCACAAAACTCTTTGAACGGGTTCTAAGAAGCTGGGTCGTCACTCATCTAGATACCCATCAGTTACATAACCCAGGGCAACATGGGTTTAAAGCAGGTCGCTCCTGCTTGTCCCAACTGCTGGACCATTATGACAAGGTCCTGGATTCTCTAGAAGACAGACAAAATGCAGATGTAGTATACACAGACTTTGCAAAAGCCTTTGACATGTGTGACCATGGTGTAATAGTGCACAAAATGCGTGATAAAAAATAACAGGAAATGTTGGTAGATGGATCTATAATTTCCTCACAATAGAACACAAAGAGTAGTAGTAAACAAAGTAAAATCTGAGGCAAATACTGTGGAAAGCTCTGTTCCACAAGGCACAGTACTCGTTCCCATCTTGTTCCTCATCCTCATATCTGACATAGACAGGGATGTAACCCACAACACCGCGTCTTCCTTTGCAGATGACACCCGAATTTGCATGACAGTGTCCTCCACTGAAGATACTGCAAGACTCTAGGTGGCCATCAACAAAATCTTTAAATGGGCCGCAGAAAACCATATGATGTTCAATGAGAAATTTCAGTTACTCCAATATAGAAAACGTGAGGAAATTAAAACTATATCAGACTATAAAACAAATTCAAACCACACAATAGAGCGAAAAACTAATATAAAAGATCTAGGAGTGATAATGTCAGAGGATCTCACTTTCAAAGACCACAACACTGTATCTACCACATCTGCTAGAAAAATGACAGGATGCATAATGAGAACCTTCAAAACTAGGGATGCCAAGCCCATGATGAAACTCTTCAGACCGCTTTTTCTATCTAGGTTGGAATATTGTTGCACACTAACAGCACCTTTCAAGGCAGGTGAAATTGCCCCAGAATCCCCCCAATGAAAAGCAGGGGCTCCACTAACACGATAAGAGACAACACAACAAGTGTCAGGGGCCCGAGACTGCTCAACTGCTTCCCAGCATACCTAAGGGGGATTACCAATAACCCCCCTGGCTGTCTTCAAGAAGGCTCTGGATAGGTATCTAAAGTCAGTACCTGACCATCTGGGCTGTGGTTCCTATGTTGGTTTATGTGTGGCCAACAGTAACAGCCTGGTTGATCAGGTCCTGATCCACCATGAGGCCTGGTCACAGACCGGGCCGCGGGGGGGGGGGGGTTGACCCCTGCAACCCTCTCCTGGTATCTCTAGGTATGCCCCCAAGATCCTTTTCCTTGAGTGATGTTTGCAGTCTTTGGCCCCCTAGTCTGTACTCTGCAGTCTTCTTTGACCTTGTCCAATTTTCATGGCTTTGCACTTGTTGAGGTTAAACTCAGGAGCCAGTTGTTGGACCAGGCTTGCAGCTTGTCCAGATCCCTTTGTAATTCTACCTGATCCTCATCCACTTGAATTCTCAGCATTAGATTCACATCGTCTGCAAACAGGGATGCCTCTGAATCTATCCCTTCTTTTAAGTTGTTCACGTGTAACAAAAGCAGCACCTGGCCTTTGTGAGTGTGTATGTTTAGAATTCACAAAACAGACAAAATACTCAAAAACACTTATCTCAGGTCGAAGGAGATTCGAACCTACGAACCTTAAGACAAGGTACACAGTGCTCTTCTCACCGTACAACAGTTGTCTAATACCTTGGCGCCCAGCTAACGCTAGACGTTTTGGTTCAAGGCAGCCAGCCTTCAAGCAGGTGATTTTAAGCTTTTCATCTCATCCCCTGCGTGCATCGACCAACGAGAGAATTTTTACATTGTTTAGAATTCGCAGAACAGGTGAAATATTCACAAACACTAATCTCAGGTCGACCAGTGTGGTACAGGTACAGCATTGCGTACCTTGTCCTAAGGCTCGTAGGGTCGTGTCTGTGTATTTGCTCACCTATTTGTGGTGTGTATTTACTCATCTGTTTGTGTTTACAGGGGTCGAGTCACAGCTCCTGGCCTTGAGTATATGTGTGTATGTGAGAGAGAAAGAGAGAACCATGTCAAGGCTGTCAGTGGTGACAATAAAGCAGCAGCAGCAGCAGCAAAGAAGTGCAGAGCGGAAATCAGTAACTACAGACCAGTGTCACTGCTGGCAAAATCCTTGTGACAATCTCACAACAGATGACAGAGTTTTTCGACTACCGCTCACTTCTTTGTGACGGTCAATATGGCTTCAGAAAAGGTTACTCTGCTGCTGATCTGTTGTTAAACCTCTCCTCCAAGTGGCACCAGTCACTGGATGAATCCAAAGCCAGCTGTGTAGTAGCACTGGACATTGCTGATGCTTTCGACTGAGTATGGTACCAGGGACTCTTGGCAAACTGCAAACACTGGGGATTACAGGCTCTACACTATGTCTCCTCAGTGATTACCTTCAAGGTACATCTCTAAATGTAGTTCTCAATGAGACAGAGTCAGCAAGACATCTTACAGGGGCAAGTGTTCCACAGGGAAATGTGCTTAGGCCGTTGTTATGGAATGTCTACTTCAGTGACCTTCATCTCATCCCAGAGTCACATGCATATGCAGATGACTGTACTCTGACATTTACTTATCCAAGAGAGGAAATACCATCTGCTCTAAGTTACATCAATAACCATGTTACAGCTATATAAGCCTGGAATAAATGATAGCAGGTGACATTTACTCCTGAGAAAATACAAATCATAATGGTCTCTAGACACTACGATAGTAATGCTGGAGTAGTGGTTCTTCTTGTTGATTCACTGGTATTCTCCCGGCGCGGGCCTTTTCCAAGTGATGGCCCGGCCTTGGCTCCCTGTCTAGGGAGTGCCTGAGACCTAAGTCTCTCATGGGAGGAGGTACAAGTACCTCCTCATCGTTGGGACCAACTGTCCCCAGGCCTAGCCACATTCCCCGCCCTCACTGGGCTCGTAGGGAGAAGCTAGGCCTCTCAGGTCTGCCATCCCCGCCCCAAGGAGGCTAATGGGAATGACAGTCTTGTGAGCTACAAGCTCTGGCTCAGGCACCTACCCAACCCTAGAAGGGCTGGGCATGGTGTCGATCCTTGGAGTAGTGGTAAGAATAAATGGGTGTTGGCAATTGGGCACAAAGCTGATATACTTTGGTAAAATTTTTCTCCAAATTGACCATGAAGAACCACGTTGTAAATTTTGCAAACAAGGTGGCCAGGAAGCTTACAGCACTTCATCGTATCTCGCTTCTACTCGACAGTAGAGGTTGGAAGATTCTGTAGGAGGCGCAAGTATGCTCACACTTTGAGTATGGTCCACTTTACTGAACTGCCTGACCCTGTCCCCCTTCCCCCCTTCCCCTCTTCCCCCTTCCCCCTTCCCCTCTTCCCCCCTTCCCCCTTCCCACTTCCCCCCTTCCCCCTTCCCCCTTCCCCCCCTTCCCCTCCGTATCTCATCTGTGACTTCTTGACATAGTAGAGAACAAAGCAAGACGCCTCATCTCTTGCCTGGACCCAGCCTGGATAGATTTGTCATTTCAGCAGAGCCTTCAACGCCGGAAGTATGTTGGTGGCCTTACTGTTATGTACAAGGTCAGTATTGTTAAAGTACCACACTTGGCTCCACTCAGAGGATAGCAAGAAGTGAGCTTCTACACAACAAGACGGGCAGCAAGCAGCAACTTCACTCTGACTGTAACCTTCTCCAGAACATCACTTCATCTGAGATCATTTTTTTTCCTTGGATGACATGTTCGTACAAATTAGACATATGTGCAACTCTTGAGTATCTTTATAGAGGAAACATTTCGCCACACAGTGGCTTCATCAGTCCATACAAAGGATAAACTTGAAGAACAGGAGGAGAATGAGGTAATCAGTCCCTCAACCTTGAGTCGATGTGGTCAGTCCATCAATCGTTTCCTCTATAAAGATACCCAAGAGTTGCACATGTGTCTAATTTAACAACATGCAGTTTCTTTGAACCATTCATCTACAATGTTCGTACAACATAATGACATCAACGAAATGAGTAAGTTGATCAAATGCAATCGCTGGCCCACAGATGGCTCCAACTTCATCCTATTTCCTTTCTGTATGTCTCATAACAAAAAAATGCTTTCAAATGAACTGATGTAGATAACAGCTCTTAGCTTGTATATAAAGGTAGTAAAATTAACCTAACCTTGTAAAATGCTGAGAGAGAGAGAGCCCGTGAGTTCCTGCCCTGACAAAGTGATGCTGCAGGTGTAAGATTACTCTCTCCATCACCAGTCCTCTGCAGTCCCATCACTTGTCTTACTGGACTAAAACACGTGAGTTCTGGCTGCCGTTCGTACTGGGACTATATTATCATCCTTAAACCTGAGTTATTGCGCATTTAGTGAACGGAAATTAGACCTACGGACAACCCTACTGCAGTAATTTACAGCTTGGAATATAATTTTACATCTAATTGGTCTATTCATTATAGAGGTCGGAAGTTTACAAAGCCGTCCCCGGTTCCACAATTATCCTAGGCATGGATGATAGTCTCCATTGTATGCTAACTCGGCCCAATTATTGTCTCACCCAAGCTCCTCCTGCCTCCTCTCTCTCTCTCTCTCATCTCCCTTTCTCTCTCTCTCTCTCTCTCTCTCTCTCTCTCTCTCTCTCTCTCTCTCTCTCTCTCTCTCTCTCTCTATCTATCTATCTATCTATCTATCTATCTATCTATCTATCTATCTATATATATATATATATATATATATATATATATATATATATATATATATATATATATATATATATATATGTCGTGCCGAATAGGCAGAATTTGCGATCTTGGCTTAAATAGCAACGTTCATCTTGCCATATAGGACAAGTGAAAATTTGTGTATGCAATAATTTCGCCAAAATCATTCTGAACCTAACGAAAAAAATATATTTCACTGTGTTTGTTTAGTATTAAATTACTGTAAACAAATCTAAAATATATTTAGTTGGGTTAGGCTAAAATAAATTGTTCTTGTTATAATAAGGTTAGGTAAGTTTTCTAAGATTCTTTTGGTGCAAAATTATAAATTTTTACATTAACATTAATAAAAAAAATATATCTTTAAACGTATAAGAGAAAATTTTAGAAAGGACTTAATTTTAAATGAGTTTTTGCTAATTGACCAGTTTTACATATTCGGCACGACATATATATATATATATATATATATATATATATATATATATATATATATATATATATATATATATATATATATATATATATATATATATATATATAATCTCGAGCTAAGATTAAAACAACATAAATATAGCATTAGAACTGGATAAGATTCCAATGCTCTGTTTATTCATGCGAGAGATTTTAACCATCCAAATGATTTTCAAAAAGTTGAGAAAGTTGTATCAAGCAAGTTCATGGTCGACAGGAATATAATTAAATCTTGTTTCATAAAAAGCAGTTTTGACAATAATATGAATATTTCCTTTGGTTTATATAAATTAGATCCATTTATAATTAATAGAATTTGGGAATAATTTTAATAATATATATATATATATATATATATATATATATATATATATATATATATATATATATATATATATATATATATATATATATATATATGTATATATATATATATATATATATATATATATATATATATATATATATATATATATATATATATATATATATATATGTATATATATATAATGGGCTAAGCTATTTAATTTATCATGGAAATGGTGTATATCTACATAATTAAATAGCTTAGCCCATTCTATAAACTTTACTGTTGAGTTTGAATAAAATAACTTATTGCCTTTTCTAGATGTTTTAATTATTAAGGGTAATAATGAATTCAAATTTAAAATTTACAGAAAACCTACAAATAACTGTTCCTATGCACACTATTTGTGAAAATTTGTCTGGACTGCCTCCAAGTGAGTCGCCTACCCTGGCAATCTCTGTTGACACCGAGCTCTGAGGTCGGTACCTCAGCCTCACAAGTGGTTTATAGGACAGATTTTCATAAATGACTGATGTTGCAAGAAACCTCGCCTGCATGCACGTTTAAATGACTAACTTACTTGGTGTTGCAGCATATATCCTGATCTTCAACCTCCCTAAGCTTAGCCCCTTTGGACTTCCCCTCAGAAACCACGTGCAACCGGGAGCCTTAATTCCTGCAATATTCAATCGATATTAGTGACCTGCCTGAACCTCAGAAATTCCTGTATCCAAGAGGGTTTGTATCCCCTAGTGTAACTATGCAGAAACGGACACTAGCTTCTAGGTAGACAAGAGACAAAATCACGTACTGGTCATGAATTGCCGGCTGCACAAAGGCTACAGCTCAACTCACTCGCAATTTTCCCCAGACACTGGCCAGAAATCCTAAGAAAAAGTGGAGGTCTTGTCTTACTGTATGGGCCTGATGGAGGAGGTCATCTACAGTACATCGAGGTGCCTCCACCAGATTTCCCCAGGTCTCATATGTGAAGACACGTGGGGGGCGCCATCTGCTGATCACGGCACGTGTTGTCCAGTTGGTGTCTGGTCATAGAAGAAAGCACGGCGATCTCAAAACCCCGTGCCCCAGCATTCAAACTTGAGCTGCCAGTTCTCCCTGGCTAACATAACCTAGTGTTTGCCTACATTATCGTCCTATTACTACCTATGTTAAGGTCTTAGGTCTACATCATTATTATCTATAGTTGCCTCAATAATCCTAAAATTAGTGTACTAACAGTATAAGCTTCCAACTTCTTCCCTGAAGGGCAAATCTATAAATTAAGTAGTACCTTCCATCCACCTACGTCAATCCAGGAGAGTGTGTTTGTGTTTTGGGTGGGTTTAAGGGCCCTTGAACGGTGTGTTTTTCCCCATTGGGACTTCTTGGACAGAATAAGTTCCAACACTATTATTCTTCCCATCAAGATAGAGTTAAACTGTCTGTTTTGTCATCAATGTTTTTGAGAACTTGACGTATTTGTAGTCCAGAGATCATAGATGAGGAAATATCCAAAATTTATGAAATAGGTAATGATTTGAAATACCCAAGAAACGTAATTGATAAATCTTTTAAAATTGCTAGAAATACTTTTTACTATCCAAAAAGGGACAACCAGCCTTATTCAACTAAAAATATGTTGGTTCTCCCTTACCATGAAAACTTGGTTGATATGCCTTCGCTTCTTAAGACTTTTAATATCAAAGTTGTATTTAAAAATCTTGATACAGTAAAAAAAACTTTTGATAAAGAATTCCCCCCAAAATGCTGACGGATGTATTTATAAGATTCCTTGTAAAATTTGCGATAAAGTTTATTACTGTCAAACTGGTAAAAATCTCGAACTAAGATTAAAACAACATAAATATAGCATTAGAACTGGACAAGATTCCAATGCTTTGTTTATTCATGTGAGAGATTTTAACCATCATATTGATTTTCAATAAGTTGAGAAAGTTGTATCAAGCAAGTCCATGGTCGACAGGAATATAATTGAATCTTGTTTCATAAAAAGCAGTTTTGACAATAATATGAATATTTCCTTTGGTTTATATAAATTAGATCCATTTATAATTAATAGAATTTGGGAAGAATTTAAAAATACATTGGACAAATAATAAATTTTAAAATGCTTAATTCTTGGGTAGAATAGTTTGTTGGTGGGTTGTGTGAAGGACCTGTCTAGTTGGGCCAGTAGGTCTGCTGCAGTGTTCCCTTTCTTATGAGTAGTGTGTCAGTTGTTGCTTTGTTGTAGGATGTGATAGTGAGGTGTGGGCTAGACCCTTTATATGCCCTCCTTTGATGCATTACTTTCATTGTTCCTTGATAATGTGAGTAATCACGAAAGCGCTTGGAATTTCTCTATTCTTTCACAGTGGTTTTTTGCATATTCTGAAATCACCTGTTTACTGTAATCTTATTGCGCATATATATATATATATATATATATATATATATATATATATATATATATATATATATATATATATATGTATATATATATATATATATATAAAAGTAGGCCTTAGACAAGGATGTGTGATGTCACCGTGGTTGTTTAATATATTTATAGATGGGGTTGTAAGAGAAGTAAATGCGAGGGTCTTGGCAAGAGGCGTGGAGTTAAAAGATAAAGAATCACACACAAAGTGGGAGTTGTCACAGCTGCTCTTTGCTGATGACACTGTGCTCTTGGGAGATTCTGAAGAGAAGTTGCAGAGATTGGTGGATGAATTTGGTAGGGTGTGCAAAAGAAGAAAATTAAAGGTGAATACAGGAAAGAGTAAGGTTATGAGGATAACAAAAAGATTAGGTGATGAAAGATTGAATATCAGATTGGAGGGAGAGAGTATGGAGGAGGTGAACGTATTCAGATATTTGGGAGTGGACGTGTCAGCGGATGGGTCTATGAAAGATGAGGTGAATCATAGAATTGATGAGGGAAAAAGAGTGAGTGGTGCACTTAGGAGTCTGTGGAGACAAAGAACTTTGTCCTTGGAGGCAAAGAGGGGAATGTATGAGAGTATAGTTTTACCAACGCTCTTATATGGGTGTGAAGCGTGGGTGATGAATGTTGCAGCGAGGAGAAGGCTGGAGGCAGTGGAGATGTCATGTCTGAGGGCAATGTGTGGTGTGAATATAATGCAGAGAATTCGTAGTTTGGAAGTTAGGAGGAGGTGCGGGATTACCAAAACTGTTGTCCAGAGGGCTGAGGAAGGGTTGTTGAGGTGGTTCGGACATGTAGAGAGAATGGAGCGAAACAGAATAACTTCAAGAGTGTATCAGTCTGTAGTGGAAGGAAGGCGGGGTAGGGGTCGGCCTAGGAAGGGTTGGAGGGAGGGGGTAAAGGAGGTTTTGTGTGCGAGGGGCTTGGACTTCCAGCAGGCATGCGTGAGCGTGTTTGATAGGAGTGAATGGAGACAAATGGTTTTTAATACTTGACGTGCTGTTGGAGTGTGAGCAAAGTAACATTTATGAAGGGATTCAGGGAAACCGGCAGGCCGGACTTGAGTCCTGGAGATGGGAAGTACAGTGCCTGCACTCTGAAGGAGGGGTGTTAATGTTGCAGTTTAAAAACTGTAGTGTAAAGCACCCTTCTGGCAAGACAGTGATGGAGTGAATGATGGTGAAAGTTTTTCTTTTTCGGGCCACCCTGCCTTGGTGGGAATCGGCCGGTGTGATAATAAAAAAAAAAAAAAAAAAAATATATATATATACGTATATATATATATATATATATATATATATATATATATATATATATATATATATATATATATATATATATATATATATATATATATATATATATATATATATATATATATATATATATATATTTTTTTTTTTTTATTTATTTATTTATTATTACACTGGCCGATTCCCACCAAGGCAGGGTGGCCCGAAAAAGAAAAACTTTCACCATCATTCACTCCATCACTGTCTTGCCAGAAGGGTGCTTTACACTACAGTTTTTAAACTGCAACATTAACACCCCTCCTTCAGAGTGCAGGCACTGTACTTCCCATCTCCAGGACTCAAGTCCGGCCTGCCGGTTTCCCTGAACCCCTTCATAAATGTTACTTTGCTCACACTCCAACAGCACGTCAAGTATTAAAAACCATTTGTCTCCATTCACTCCTATCAAACACGCTCATGCATGCCTGCTGGAAGTCCAAGCCCCTCGCACACAAAACCTCCTTTACCCCCTCCCTCCAACCTTTCCTAGGCCGACCCCTACCCCGCCTTCCTTCCACTACAGACTGATACACTCTTGAAGTTATTCTGTTTCGCTCCATTCTCTCCACATGTCCGAACCACCTCAACAACCCTTCCTTAGCCCTCTGGACAACAGTTTTGGTAATCCCGCACCTCCTCCTAACTTCCAAACTACGAATTCTCTGCATTATATTCACACCACAATGTGCTCTCAGACATGACATCTCCACTGCCTCCAGCCTTCTCCTCGCTGCAACATTCATCACCCATGCTTCACACCCATATAAGAGCGTTGGTAAAACTATACTCTCATACATTCCCCTCTTTGCCTCCAAGGACAAAGTTCTTTGTCTCCACAGACTCCTAAGTGCACCACTCACCCTTTTCCCCTCATCAATTCTATGATTCACCTCATCTTTCATAGACCCATCCGCTGACACGTCCACTAACAAATATCTGAATACATTCACCTCCTCCATACTCTCTCCCTCCAATCTGATATCCAATCTTTCATCACCTAATCTTTTTGTTATCCTCATAACCTTACTCTTTCCTGTATTCACTTTCAATTTTCTTCTTTTGCACACCCTACCAAATTCATCCACCAATCTCTGCAACTTCTCTTCAGAATCTCCCAAGAGCACAGTGTCATCAGCAAAGAGCAACTGTGACAACTCCCACTTTATGTGTGATTCTTTATCTTTTAACTCCACGCCTCTTGCCAAGACCCTCGCATTTACTTCTCTTACAACCCCATCTATAAATATATTAAACAACCACGGTGACATCACACATCCTTGTCTAAGGCCTACTTTTACTGGGAAATAATTTCCCTCTTTCCTACATACTCTAACTTGAGCCTCACTATCCTCGTAAAAACTCTTCACTGCTTTCAGTAACCTACCTCCTACACCATACACCTGCAACATCTGCCACATTGCCCCCCTATCCACCCTGTCATACGCCTTTTCCAAATCCATAAATGCCACAAAGACCTCTTTAGCCTTATGTAAATACTGTTCACTTATATGTTTCACTGTAAACACCTGGTCCACACACCCCCTACCTTTCCTAAAGCCTCCTTGTTCATCTGCTATTCTATTCTCCGTCTTACTCTTAATTCTTTCAATAATAACTCTGCCATACACTTTGCCAGGTATACTCAACAGACTTATCCCCCTATAATTTTTGCACTCTCTTTTATCCCCTTTGCCTTTATACAAAGGAACTATGCATGCTCTCTGCCAATCCCTAGGTACCTTACCCTCTTCCATACATTTATTAAATAATTGCACCAACCACTCCAAAACTATATCCCCACCTGCTTTTAACATTTCTATCTTTATCCCATCAATCCCGGCTGCCTTACCCCCTTTCATTTTACCTACTGCCTCACGAACTTTCCCCACACTCACAACTGGCTCTTCCTCACTCCTACAAGATGTTATTCCTCCTTGCCCTATACACGAAATCACAGCTTCCCTATCTTCAATTGATAAATCTTTTAAAGTTGCCAGAAATACTTTTTACAATCCAAAAAGGGACAACCAGCCTTATTCAAATAAAAATATGTTGGTTCTCCCTTACCATGAAAACTTGGTTGATATGCCTTCTCTTCTTAAGACTTTTAATATTAAAGTTGTATTCAAAAATCTCGATACAGTAAAAAAACTTTTGATAAAGAATTCCCCCCAAAATGCTGATGGATGTGTCTATAAGATTCCTTGTAAAATTTGCGATAAAGTTTATTACGGTCAAACTGGTAAAAATCTCGAACTAAGATTAAAACAACATAAATATAGCATTAGAACTGGACAAGATTCCAATGCTCTATTTATTCATGTAAGAGATTTTAACCATCCAATTGATTTTCAAAAAGTTGAGAAAGTAGTATCAAGCAAGTCCATGGTCGACAGGAATATAATTGAATCTTGTTTCATAAAAAGCAGTTTTGACAATAATATGAATATTTCCTTTGGTTTATATAAATTAGATCCATTTATAATTAATAGAATTTGGGAAGAATTTAATAATACACTGGACAAATAATCTTTAAAATTTCTTATTTCTTGGGTAGAATAGTTTGTGGGGTGAGTTTTGCCAAGGACCTTTCCAAGTTGGCTCGCCGCGCGTCACGTGTTTAAACCGTTGTGGGATCTGATAGTGAGGTGCCGACCAGACCCCTTATATAGCTTCCTTGGATGCTTTACTTTCATAGTTCCTTGATAATGTGAGTAGTCACGAAAGCGCTTGGAATTTCTCTATTCTTTCAGAGTGGTTGTTTTGCATATTATATATATATATATATATATATATATATATATATATATTATATATAATATATATATATGAAATATTTATATATATACATATTATAATATATATATATATATTATATATATATATATATCTTGGGTGATTCTGAAGAGAAGTTGCAGAGGTTGGAGGATGAATTTGGTAGGGTTTGTAAAAGAAGAAAATTGAAAGTGAATACAGGAAAGAGTAAGGTTATGAGGATAACAAAAAGATTAGGTGATGAAAGATTGGATATCAGATTGTAGAGAGAGAGAGTATGGAGGAGGTGAATGTATTCAGATATTTGGGAGTGGACGTGTCAGTGGATGGGTCTATGAAAGATGAGGTGAATCATAGAACTGATGAGGGGAAAAGGGTGAGCGGTACACTTAGGAGTCTGTGGAGACAAAGAACTTTGTCCTTGGAAGCAAAGAAGGGAATGCATGAGAGTATAGTTTTACAAACACTCCTCTATGGGTGTGAAGCATGGGTGATGAATGTTGCAGCGAGGAGAAGGCTGGAGGCAGTGGAGATGTCATGTCTGAGGGCACATTGTGGTGTGAATATAATGCAGAGAATTCGTAGTTTGGAAGTTAGGAGGAGGTGCGGGATTACCAAAACTGTTGTCCAGAGGGCTGAGGAAGGGTTGTTGAGGTGGTTCGGACATGTAGAGAGAATGGAGCGAAACAGAATGACTTCAAGAGTGTATCAGTCTGTAGTGGAAGGAGGGCGGGGTAGGGGTCGGCCTAGGAACGGTTGGAGGGAGGGGGTAAAGGAGGTTTTGTGTGCGAGGGGCTTGGACTTCCAGCGGGCATGCGTGAGCGTGTTTGATAGGAGTGAATGGAGACAAATGGTTTTTAATACTTGACGTGCTGTTGGAGTGTGAGCAAAGTAACATTTATGAAGGGATTCAGGGAAACCGGCAGGCCAGACTTGAGTCCTGGAGATGGGAAGTACAGTGCCTGCACTCTGAAGGAGGGGCGTTAATGTTGCAGTTTAAAAACTGTAGTGTAAAGCACCCTTCTGGCAAGACAGTGATGGAGTGAATGATGGTGAAAGTTTTTCTTTTTCGGGCCACCCTGCCTTGGTGGGAATCGGCCAGTGTGTTAATAATATATATATATATATATATATATATATATATATATATATATATATATATATATATATATATATATATATATATATATATATATATATATATATATATATATATATAAATATATATATATACATATATATATATATATATATATATATATATATATATATATATATATATATATATATATGCATATATATATATATATATATATATATATATATATATATATATATATATATATATATATATATATATATATATATACATACATATATATATATATATATATATATATATATATATATATATATATATATATATATAGATATATATATAGATATATATATATATATATATATATATATGTGTGTGTGCGTGTGTGTGTGTGTGTGTGTGTGTGTGTGTGTGTATGGTAGGAAAGACACATAGGAAACAGTTAGGCAACTTTATTCCTCAGTCGAGTACAGAAAGTAGGCAGGAACAGTAGAGACGTGAAGACGATGTAATCAGTCCATCACCCTTGAAGTCGTAGATTTGAGGTTGTCAGTCCCTCAGCCTGGAAAAGTTCAGTTCCATAGTATTGTATGTATGCAATGGTATTGTATACCATTTTGATATATATATATATATATATATATATATATATATATATATATATATATATATATATATATATATATATATATATATATATATATATATATATATATATATATATATATATATGTCGTGCCGAATAGGCAGAACTTGCGATCTTGGCTTAAATAGCAACGCTCATCTTGCCATATAGCACAAGTGAAAATTTGTGTATGCAATAATTTCGCCAAAATCATTCTGAACCTAACGAAAAAAATGTATTTCAATGTGTTTGTTTAGTATTAAATTATTGTAAATAAATCGAAAATATATTTAGTTGGGTTAGGCTAAAATAAATTGTTCTTGTTATAATAATGTTAGGTAAGTTTTCTAAGATTCTTTTGGTGCAAAATTATAAATTTTTACATCAGCATTAATGAAAAAAAATATCTTTAAAAGTATAAGAGAAAATTTTAGAAAGGACTTAATTTTAAATGAGTTCTTGCTAATTGACCAGTTTTACATATTCGGCACGACATATATATATATATATATATATATATATATATATATATATATATATATATATATATATATATATATATATATATATATATATATATATATGTATATATATATATATATATATATATATATATATATATATATATATATATATATATATATATATATATATATATATATATATATATTTATATATATAGTTATATTTCCTCTTATCCCTAATTTCCTTCTTTTAGTATCTTTCTTTTCCTGTCTTCCTGTCTTTTATTCTCCCTCTCTTCCAACCCCGTACTCTTATCTTCCCTCATCTATACTCGAGGCGTTTCTAACTATGTGCATCGTTCACAGTCTAGGTATTATCAGCCTCAAAATGACTCTCTCTCTGTCTCTCTCTGTCTCTCTCTCTGTCTCTCTCTCTCTGTCTCTGTCTCTGTCTCTCTGTCTCTCTCTCTCTCTCTCTCTCTCTCTCTCTCTCTCTGTCTCTGTCTCTTTTTTTTTTTTTTTTTTTTACACAGGGTTTGACAAGGTTAAGGATCCCTAGCTTCATTGACTAGCTATTTACAGGTTAAGGATTCCTGACTTTATTGGCAAGCTAAGAGCTGTTACCTACATCAGCTCATTTGAAAGCATTTTTATTGTTATGAGACACACAAGTAGGGAACAGGATGAAATTGGAGCCATCTGTGGGCCAGCATTTTCATTTGATCAACTGACTTTATCTCGTTGACATCATTATGCTGTACGAATGTGTTCCATACTCGAGTCATCCTGGGTATATAGGATCTCAGATGGAGTGAAGTTCTGGAGAAGGGTACAGCCAGAGTGAAGTTGCTGCTTTCTGCCCGTCTTGTGGCATAAAAGCTTGTTTCACGCTGTCCTCGAAGTGGATCCAAGTGTGGTACTTAGACAATATTGGCCTTGTACATTACAGTAAGGCCACCCACATCCCTCCTATGTTGAAGGCTCTGCTGAAATGACAGATCTATCTAGGATGGGTCCAGGCGAGAGATGAGACGTCTTGCTCTGTTCTCTACTCTGTCAAGCAGTCGCAGATGAGAGGGGGGGGGCAGGCAAACCAAGAAAGTGGAGCATACTCTCTCTCTCTCTCTCTCTCTCTCTCTGTCTGTCTGTCTGTCTCTCTCTCTCTCTCTCTCTCTCTCTCTCTCTCTCTCTCTTTCTCTCTCTCTCTCTCTCTCTCTCTCTCTCTCTCTCTCTCTCTCTCTCTCTCTCTCTCTCTCTCTCTTTCTCTCTCTACTTTTTTTACTTATGTGGGATTTTTTACAGTGCCTTGTTTGTAAGATTGGCCACTTGGTACTTCATAGAGAGTTTGAAATCAAATTTCCCCCCTAGCATATTCACCGTATCGCCGGGTTCCAACTCTCTTTTCATTCTTACTATTGTTCCAGCAACAGCATCATGATGCTTAGAGATCATCGTTATTCGTGTTTTCTCCGAAGCAAATGTAACCTGTTATTGTTTACTCCAAGCTGATATAACAAACTCATGACTGATGTAGTTGCGAGCAGCTGGAACATCCCTCTTGGATAAGTAAATGTCAGAGTACAGTCATCTGCATAAGAATGTGATTTTGTGATGATGTGAAGAAAGTAGTTGAAGTAGTCTTGCTGACTCTGTCCCATTGAGAACTACTCTTAGAGATCTACCTCGAAGGTGAAGGGCAAAGCCAGAGACTCCAACTTCTTGCAGTTTTGCCAAGGGTCCCTACTACTGAGTGCTACTACTCAGCTGATCTTGGATTCATCCAGTGACTAGTGCTACAAAGTATAGAGGTTTAACAGTTTAGCAACAGAGCGATCTTTTCTGAAGCCATTTTTGACGGTTACATAAATCGAGTGGTAGTTGAAAAATGCTGTCATTTGCTGTAAAATTATTTGTCTTAAAAATTTTCCCAGTGATTGATAGGAGTGACACTGGTCAGTAGATGATGATTTCAGCTCTGCTCTTTTTTTCATATGCCTTTTTACACTGTGCTAGGCTGTACTGATAGATACGAGTTAGAGATGATATTCGCTGGCCTGCACATCTACTCAGTAATCTTCGCAGCCTTTTCTTGGTCCAGGGATTTAATGACGGGGATATATCTCATCCTGTCTTACTGAGCGAACTTAACAACTTTAACACAGTTCTTGCTGCTAACAAAGGAAGTTCCCTAATGGATCAAGGATTAGTATCTTAGCAGCAAAGTGTTTAGCAAACAGGTCAGCTTTTCTTCGATTGCTAGTAGTAGTGATCCCATCCTGCTGATTTAGAAGTGGAATAATTTCGTTAGGAGAATATCCTTGTCGGAACTTGACCAAGGACCACCAGCTTTTGGAGCCCATTCTTAATGATGCCAGTGTTCTTTTTGTGTCAGCATACAAGTTAGAGATGGCCCAGATTTGGACTTCTTCCATTTGCCTACAGGTTTGTCTGTTAAGATTCCTGTTATAGATAGTAGGGGGGCCCCCTCATACCTTCTCGAAGCCTTGTACTGAGCAGTAGCTGCCTCTCAACAACAAAAGCCTAATCAAGGCTGATCTGAAGGCGTTGTTATATTCCGCCGGTGAGGGACGCACTTGTGTTGAGGATAAAGGATTTTCTTAATGAAAGCGTTCATTTGGATATCTATCACCTTATAAAAAGAGCATTCCAGTTGGAGGTGGCAAGCTCCCAGCTAAGGGCTGGCAAGTTTCCAATTTTCCACAGACAGGTCGTGCGTCAGGATTCTTCACCTCGTTCCGTTGGAATCTTCAGTGAATCTTCAGTCTCTTTTTTTTTATTTACACAGGGTTTAACAAGGTTAGGGTGAGGATCCCTAGCTTTATTGACAAGCTATTTACAGGTTAAGAATTCCTAACTTTATTGACAGCTAAGAGCTGTTACCTACATCAGCTCATTTGAAAGCATTTTTATTGTTATGAGACATACCAGTAGGGAACAGGATGAAGCTGGAGCCATCTGTGGGCCAGCATTTTCATTTGATCGACTGACTTTATCTCATTGACATCATAATGCTGTACGAATGTGTTCCAGACTCGAGTCATCCTGGGGATAAATGATCTCAGATGAAGTGATGTTCTGAAAAAGGATACAGCCAGAGTGAAGTTGCTGCTTTCTGCCCGTCTTGTGGTATAGGAGCTTGCTTCACGCTGTCCTCGAAGTGGATCCAAGTGTATTACTTTGACAATATTGGCCTTGTACATAACAGTAAGGCCACCCACATTCCTCCTGTGTTGAAGGCTCTGCTGTAATGACAGATCTATCCAGGATGGGTCCAGGCGAGAGATGAGACGTCTTATTCTGTTCTCTACTCTGTCAAGCAGTCGCAGATGAGAAGGGGCAGGCAAACCAAGAAAGTGGAGCATACTCAAGGTGTGAGCGTACTTGGGCCTCGTACAGAATCTTGTAACGCCTACTGTCAAGCAAATGCGAGATACGGCCAAGTCCTATAAGCTTCCTGGCTGCCTTGTTTGCAAGATTTACAACGTGGTTCTTCATGGTCAGTTTGGAGTCAAATTTCACCCCAAGGACATCAACTTCTTCCCCAGGTGCTAACACCCTCCCATTCATCCTTACTACTGCACCGGCATTACCATTATGGTGCCTAGAAACCATCATCATTTGTGTTTTCTCAGGTGCAAATGTTACTTGTCATCTATTTTCCCTAGCTGATATAGCTCTTAGCTGGTGATTGATGTAGCTTAGAGAAGCTGGCACTTCTTCTCTTGCATAAGTGAATGTCAGTGCACAGTCGTCTGCATATGCATGGGATTCTGGGATGAGATGAAGAAGGTCGTTGAAGTAGACATTCCACAACAATGGTCCCAGCACGCTTCCTTGTGGAACATTTGCCCCAATAGGATGTCTTGCTGATTCCATTCCATTGAGAACTACCATTAGAGATCGACCATGAAGGTAATCACTGAGAAGACATAGCATAGAGCCTGCAATTCCCAGAGCTCTCTCTGTCTGTCTGTCTCTGTCTGTCTGTCTGTCTCTGTCTGTCTGTCTGTCTGTCTGTCTGTCTGTCTGTCTGTCTGTCTGTCTCTCTCTCTCTCTCTCTCTCTCTCTCTCTCTCTCTCTCTCTCTCTCCAGCAGCAGTAGCAGCAGTGATAGCACTACTAGTAGTATTAATAGTAGTAGCGGTAGTAGTAATAGTAGTAGTACTAATAGTAATGGTGTTGTTGTTAGTAGTAGTAGTAAGTTTATTCAGTTACAGGTACACATATAAACAGTTACATAAATTATCATACTTAGCAGTATATGTGTAGATTACCTAGGATAACCCCCAAAAATAGTCAGAGAAAGTCACTTATTTGTATTGGGCCCTTGTAATAACTTATTATTTAAACCTTAAAAGTTAAAACAGGTAAGCAACTCAACTATTTGAAAAACAGTTACAATAAAATGAGATATACTAGGAACAAGGTAAACTGAGTTATTTACATTAACATTAAAGAGAAGATCAGATCGTAGTAATAGGTACATGTATGTTTGCTATACAAAAAATCACTCTCTTCCCTTTCTGTAGCTACATTCATTAGGTACCTTTTTTTTTTTTTTTTTTTTTTTTTTTTTTTTTTTTTTTTTTTTTTTATTCACCGGTATTCTTCCGGCCCGGGTCTTTTCCAAGTAGTGGTGACCCGGCCTTGGCTCCCTATCTGGGGAGTGTCTCGAGACTTAAGTCTCCCATGGGAGGAAGGACAAGTACCTCCTCATCTTTGGGACCAAGTGTCCCCAGGCCTAGCCACATTCCCCGCCCTCACGGGGCTCGTAGGGAGAAGCTAGGCCTCTGGTCTGCCATCTACCCCGCCTCGAAGGGGCTCGTGGGGATGGCAGCCTTATGAGCTTAGGTACCTTTTGGCACTCTTCCTGAACTGGCTCATGTTATGACAGGCTTTGACATGTGCAGGTAGTCCCTTCCACTCTTTTATTGCTGTACAATAAAATATGTTTGAAACCTGACCACCGACTGTAGGCACTACAAAGTTGTGTTCCCTTCCCCTAGTACTATGATTGCTTTGGTTCCCAACCTTGGCAAACTTGGCAGCAAGATATTCTGAACATTGTGAGCAATTTTGTAAACGTGATTTAACTTCAGTTGTTTTACTCTGTCTTCAACATTCAGCATATCCAGTTGTTATAATTCATCCCGGCCTTCATGCTCTCTTGAACCCAGGTCCAGTATGAATCTCACCATTTTGTTCTGGATGATTTGTAGTCTGTCTTTCATTTTTTTTTGTTAAAGCAGAGAACCATGAAAGCTAGACACAGGGTCCTGCGAGCCTCAATAGGTAGACACTGCGCCTGTCTGTAGAGGAACTTTAATATGGCATTCACTTTCTTTACTACACTGTTCCCTATCAATTCTCCTGACATGCTTGGGTCAAAAGAGATTCTCATATATTTCATTTAAGATACTGAAGTTATGTGTTCTCCATTACACTGGACATTAAATTTTTTTACCGTTTTCAGTTTATTTTTCGTGTCTAAGAGTATGGCTTCCGTTTTCCCGAGGTGTAACGATAGTTTGTTGTCTACTAACTATTTGTTGCAGGACTCTAGTTCTAGTGATTGTACATTAGCTGTATTTTGGTCTTTATCTGACACTAACAGAGCTCTGTCATCTGCATACAACAGAAGCTTATACTTGATACTAATGGACATGTCATTCACATAACATAGGAACAATAAGGGACCTTTGGGAACCCCACATGTGTAGGCAGGGATTCTGATTCTGTGTTATTGACCTTGATAATTTGTTTTCTGTTGCTCAGAACTTAGTCCGACAGCTTGTAGTTTCTTACATAACATATCGTAGTTGTTCGTATCGAAGGCCTTTTGGAAGACTAAGGTCACCATATCTATGAAATTCCCTAGCGACATTTCGGTTCTTAGGTAGTCCATCAGATAAATTAGGGAGATGTCGGTCGAGTAAGATCTGAAACCTGATCGGTAACTATAGACAATGTTTTTGACATTAAGATACTTAATTTCTTGACAGTACACCCCCTTCTCTAGAATTCTGGACATCACACTGAGTATACTAACAGGCGTATAGTTGCTGACATCAGACCAACTATTTTTCTTGAAGAAAGAAGTAACTCTGGCCTCCATGAACCCTTCCTGAACGGTGTTAGTGGTGATGGACAAATTTGTTATGTACTCATTGGGGATTGGCAATTCAGAGGCACCATCTTTTATGAACTTAGACGGGATGTTACCTGGACCGGTGCTCTTAGTTGGGTTTAACCTGCTTAGTTCTTTTCATACGAAGTCACAAGATACACCTGCTAGTTGGCAACTGTTTGGGATGACGCCTTATTACTGAAGTATGTTTTAAACTTATTGGAGTCTGTGTTAAAGGCATTCGATGCAGTAGTAGTACTAGTAGTAGTACTAATACTACTACTAGTAATACTACTGGAACAATATATCTAAAATGTCTTCGAGGTCTTCCACCTCAACTTCGACAGTATTTAAGACTCCATTTCCAGGGTGAGGGACTGACCACATCAAATACTTTTTCTCTAAGGTTGATGGACTGATAGCATCATCTTCTGTATTTGACTAAAGAAGCCTACTGTGTGGGCGAAACGTTTCAACACTTAAGATATATCCAACTGTTGTATAAGAGTCTGTTCATCAACTTGTC